>NC_136625.1:22580572-22840572 GCF_933228915.1 Telmatherina bonti | reverse complement strand
TCCAGGTGGTGCCAACTTTCTTGTAATTGCCTGTAAAAACAGACTACATGTGAATGATTTACTTTTTTAAATACTTTATTAAACTTCAAAATGCCCTGGCCTTGAAGTAAGAGTCTGCCACAACGTTTGCATAGAAACCTGGATGTCTGTTTGTAGTAAGGATACCTGGATACATACCTCGTGAAAACAATGAGCCGAAATCATTACTTTGTGAAAACCCACATCTATGGCGTTCCGGTCGAGTGTAGATGCCAGATTGTGAGTTCATCAAGAACAGAAGTGTCAAATTCACATACAATGGGCCAAAATTTTAAAGTGGTAAAACTCGCAGACCAACTTTATTTATTGAAAAAAATCCTCCAGATATGACAATGAACCTCATCAATTGGTGGCAAAATGTGTCTCTGCTCAGGCTCTTGTTTGAAAATGCTTGTTTTTGCTCTGGACACACGAGCGCACAAACTCTCACATGCACTTTTTTACAAACACTCCCTCATTGAAGGGCAGTGGGTTTTTTACCATCTCTGCTGCAGTAGTTTGAGGTTGCTATGACGACTGTCAACAGAGGAGAAGGTCCTGTCCTGACTGATGCACCAAACCACCACTGGAGCATTCTGGGGTTTGTAATATTGGCAGTATATATGCTGTATAATACCAGAAGGCCAGCTCTAGCAGTGATTTAGTGTTGCTTCATGGGCCAGATATGATTACACTGAGGGCCAAAGTTGTTCTGTGGGCCAGAGTCTGACACCTATGATCTAGCATTTAAAAAACAGACATGTTGCAGGTTTTGATCCACTGGTGGTTTTTCCTGTTTAGCTCAAAATTAAGCCACCCTTAGGAACTTCCAGTGTGTGCAGATCTGGCCAGTGGTTCTCTTATATAACCTGTCTTGTCCATTCTGACAGACACCTGTAGAAGAGTCTTCACATTTCTGCATCTTGTCAAACCGAGGAGATGGAAAATATAGTTTTTTTTCACTTCATGGTGCAAACTAGCAGTCACTTCTTCATTCCCAAAATGACTCTTAACTTGCCTCGCACTGCTGCACCCCACTTGGGTTGTGACTGTGTCACTTAAATGCATTCATGTGAAAACACAAAATAAATTGGATATAAGATTATATGTTTATATGATTACTTGAATAAGGAGCACAGTCTTTATAATCTCTTTTAAAAAATGAATTAAAGTTTACAAAATGCTCCTGGATGTAAAGACTGGTGGATGAATATATGAAAAAGAAAAGCTGCAGCTTTGTTTTCAGCAAGGCTCAATACCCTAGTCCGGTATCACTGCTGTCAGTGTTTCAAGAATGACATGTATTGTATTTCTTTGAGGCATTATTTGAAAAAAAAGAAAAAACAACTCTGAATTACAGATATATCTGGAGGTGAATTCTTGTCAGAAATATATTAAACCTCTTCATGTTGAACTAAGTTTAACAAAAACTACATTTACACTGATGCAAAGTTTGCCCTTTCTGGAACATGATGCATGATGTACAAAATGAATAAATTAACGAGTAAAGCTGATATTGAACCATAGCATCACCCAATATTTTGTTCCCAAAAATATTGAAAGATACCGGCTGATTAATTGTGGCACTCCTTCTGACCTTCTGGCATAGTGATCTGTTTAGACCGCAGGGAGGAAAGTCTTGCGATTCTATCCAGTGAGAACAAACACTTTGTCAATAGCCTTTGGCTATCTTGATGTGCAAGTTAGCATACTGTTTCCCCCTCCAAAATCAATAATTCTTGATAAGGCTGGCTGGGCCAAAATGTACCCACCAACTTTCCACTTTGTCAGCTACTGAAAACCATTTTCATTAAAGAGATAAATACTCACGCACTATAAACATGTGCATACAGGCCGACACAGAGATGCCTAAACATAGAAAGATAAACTGATGTCACAGACAGACACACAGACGTCATTCGTCCCATGGTATCTAGCACAAACGTCAGATGGTGCAGGGTCCCACTAAAAATCAATAGGCATTTGCAACAATCAATAGCTGGGTTCCTATGAGAAGCAATTAGAAAGGCAAACATGCAGCGCTGCTTCCCTCCTCCTCTACACTGTTGGGTCAAAACACAGTTTAACACAACTGTGACATTTGGAAGAATCAAGTTGATGCATTATTGTATTTATTATAATTAAGATAGAGTAAAAATGCAAACACATGCTGGCTGATCATTTAAAAAAAAAGTTTTTTCTAAATAAAAAAATATATCTTTTTCCACAGAATGAATGTCGACTATAATCTGTTCTTCGATAAAACCACAGTGAAATGAACAATATAGAGCATTACTTTTACTAAATTAAGGACCATTTGTGGACTGTAACCACAATGGCTCTGATTGTTCAAAATCTTGGGGACCCCCTGTGTTCTGTAGGGGACGCCCCTTGGCGGGCTCCTGGACCCCAGCTTGCGAACCACTAATCTAGAAGACTCTGTAAAATGCATAGAAAATTCACATTGGTCTAACTTTAAATGGCTTTTGACAATATTCGGTTCACTTTAATTAAAAGGTAAATGACTCCAAGAGTGATTCTCTACTTTCTTTTTAATAGAGGTGCACTAAGAATATAATTTGCACATCTAGTGACATATTCAGGTACATGTTATCTGCCTTTTCTAAGATAAACCAGTACTGTCTGAATACACATATAATTCATCTTTAATTTCTTCTTTTCCCATGTTTTCTGCATTTTCATCCCCATATCTCAGCAATTAGGGAGGACTTAAGTTAATGACTGAGTTATTTCAGAACGTGTAATTGTCTCTGTTAATACCCGCTGTATCTTAGACAATCTTTTCCATCATTATCTGGAAAAGGTTGGTACATTTTGAGAATTCTACACTGAAAAAAGGAGCCTGACCACATCATGGATTTATTTAAGCATTTTGGGTGTATTTAACACAAGTGCTTCATGTTTTACATTTAAACTTGACTGTTTAGAGTAGAAACTACATGATATGCAGATTGGGTACATGAACTTATTCAGATCATGTTGGGATAAAGCGAGTCAATAATGTTGTGACGTTAATTATCGCGATACCACACGCGATCTCGTCGACGCACTTTGCATTGTTGTTAAAAGTTGGCAAGCAGCTCCAGCAGTTCATCACGGTACGGATCAGCTCTACGTTAGTCGGTAAGTCTGGATTTTCTTCTTAAATGTTGTAGAACTGTCAGTCAAGCGTAGAATAATGTTTTGGGAGTCCTGTTTGCTGCCATGAGCTTATTTTCTCGTGCCGTTTACAGTTTCGTTTGATATTTTATGTTTTGGCGCGGTGCCATTAACGCTCCTTTTGGCGTACTGCGGCGCTCCTTTGGTCTTCTGTTTGAATTTTAAAGATTGTTACATTGTGAGTTCGCAGCACTGTAGTGTTAAGGCTATTTGACCATCAAGCAGACTTTGCTAATGTTATGTTAGCCACCTCCACTTCCCGGTCGATGTACACTTAATGAATGTTATTGAAATGCAGTTTTGCAGTGTCTAGATTTTTTTTTTTTTTTTTTGTTTTTTTGTAGATTGACCGACAAAATCAAGTCTGGAGTCAGCTGACGTGAACGTGGGCTCAAGTTTTTGTGGTGAGAACACGATGCTTTATTTGCCTGTGTAATTGTGGTCATTATTTTGCATTGCATATTTTCATAAATCGCCCAGCGCGTGTAGACCGGCCACCTCATTAATGCATATAATACAGAATCTCTGCTATAGGTTAAACTTTTACTTGCATAAATGATCAGGCAGGTAATTAATGTAATAAGTTTAGTTGGTGTGATCTACTTTAATGTACTTATTTTGCGTTTCTGAGCATTTTGGATAGTTTGCCCCAGTGATGTATGGGATCAGATAGCTCAAAATATTATAAAAGTGTTCAGTAGGCTCCAGTACATTCCATCACTACAGCATAATTTGATATATTAACTGTCAGTGTAACCAACATTTATGTAACCTTTTAATATTACTTATTGTTTTTTCTGTGACAATTTTTACTTAATTGCAACCAAGTATACAAATGCTTTTTGCAAGAATAAGTCAACCTGTGGGATGGACAAACAATATGACAATGTAACTCTAAGCTGGATGCTAGATGGTTTATCATGATGTCAGGTATTATCTTTCATATCAGTGATGCACAAGAAAAAGTTAGCAATGCTGCACTGTGTATTTATTGTAATCCCGATGTGAGCGACTCAGTTTCCATTTCGTGTGTAACATGGCTTTACCTTGATGTGGACCCAAGGCTGAACAAGCAGTGTGTGTTCCTGCACTCTGGATGCAAAGCTTTAGAGAGAAGTATAAGAAAAGCATGTTTGTATTTTCAATAGGTGCTTGAATTGTTTTTCTGAGATCTCCAGTTCTATCTTTAATTCTTGTTTGTTTCTGCTTTTACAGTGAATGGTGTTAAGTGTTCCAGTGACAGAGTGAATGTGGCAATGCAAGACCTGCCCTTCAGTTTTTCCAAGTAGGTCCCAAATTCTGAAGCACTATCGAGTCAAACATACACACTATGGGAATAACATTCGGATTCCATGTGTTCATGTAGGTTGTCCATGCAGTTTTAGAACATGGAATGCATTGTTAATTCATTTGAATAGATGCCATGTTATTAAAACTAATCGTCATCAGTCAGGAAAATGCACATTTAGTTGCCATCTTTGTTCTTGTGAGGATCTTGTGTCTGAAAGGGATTACTAGTTTGTGATGCCCCCATGATCTGTGATGTGCAAGCGAGATGGCCAGCTCTTTTTGATCCAATGGAGGTCATTTAAAAATGATGCAATGACTAGTTGCCTCTTAGCTATATTGTTAATATGTAAAAGTAATGCTCATGTGTTTCCAAGTATTCAGTAGTAGAGCTTATGGTGGGCAGGTGTAGTTTTGATGCTCAAAATGTCTTCTAAAATCTGTTGGGTGTGCTGTTTGTGAAAAAACAATATTTACATGTCTTTTTCAGATCAATGCAGAGTTTAAACGCATCACAACCATGCCACTCCAATCAAGGTTTCTGTCGCAGCTGGACATTCTGTCTGATGGTCTGCTGAGAGTGTTTGCAAAGCGGTCAGGGAAGCAGGACAGAAAGCTGAAAGATATAGCTGCCATGATGACAGTAAGAACTTTTAAATTGTTTAACCATTACGTGTACATGCATTGCATTAACTCAGCTTGGCTGATCTTCCTTTGTCTGGGAGTTCTTATTCTACTAAATCTATCCCAGTCATTTTTATCATGCACACACTGTGCATGATAAAAATATGACAAATGGACTAATGTACCTTTTTTTAATATAATTTTTTGAAATGACATAAAATTCAGTACATAACGGTCAGATGCAAATTGGTAGTTTTAATGTTGTTTTGTAGATGTTTGTGTCACATACTGACTTTTTAAAAGTTTTGTCCTTGATGACTTTCTTCCATGCCACTGATAATTTGAGTTCAGATTTTTTTAAATCAAATATCTCTATTCTCTTTGTATGTCTTAAGGAGGACATTGATGCCGGAAGGGAGTCCTTCATCAAAGGACTCTGCATCTATCTAGATGAGAATCCCGATCTCTTGGTGCAGGAGTACATGGTGAGTGTTTTGTGAGCAGATTGTGGCTTTGCTGCATATAAAAGTGAATCCAGTTAACTCTGGAAATACTTGCTTGGACTGTTTAGGTCCATTGTCCTCTTTATGGGAAAGTGGTTCCAGTGCTGAGATTTAAGAAAATAGTACAGTCAGGTGAAAAAATGTTGTTTTTCTTATATTAGGGGTTACACCAGTGTGAAACCACTTCAAATTTGTGATTATAGTGAAAGTAGGAAAATTCCTGCATCTTCCTACACTGCACTGACCCTCACCTGCAGAACCACCTTGGGGATCCACTGAATGTGGAAGCACCGCTTGACACCACACATCACCACTATAAAGAGCAGCATTTGAAACGCGTACAAACTGTTCCAGGTTTTTTATTTTGTTGGTTTATTGTTCACTTTGAAGCAGTTTTATAAAGCATTTTAAGTAGGGCTCCAGCAACTATGATGCATGATCACATAATCCTCATGACCGCAACAGACCGCTCTGAAACTCTACAGGTCAAACAACGTGCCGGGCGTAAAGCTTGGGCTGCTCTGCTTTCACAATGCATTTGTGTTCAGTGGATTCCCAGGGTTAAGACTGGTATACAGCTATGAAATAGGTCCATGTTAATGATAAAAATCATCCAGGAACTCTTTCTTTCTGTCTTTCTCTCTCTCTTTTGTTCTCTTTCTGTTTCTTTCTCCCTTTCTCTCTCTCTCTCTTTCAAAAATTGACCATCAATGCATCATAGAAGGGCATTCTTTTGCTGCAGTAATCTGTTTTGCTGATTACATGGGTTTAAATAGACTATAACATTAGATTGACTGCATTCAAAACAAAACATCTTTTTTTTTTCTAAAGTTTCAAACTCTTTTGTCTTTAACCAGGACATGACTGAGGCCACTGCACTGAGTGACATTGAGAAAACGACAGTGGGAATCGACATCAAAAGAGATACTTCTAATGTTGGCATCATCATCGAGAGTGTGGTGGTTCTTCAAGGTCTGGACAATGTGGCCGTTGCAACAGCCTTGCTGTTTGGACTTTTTTACTCCTTGAACATGAGGTATCCATCACAGCTTCGCTACACTTTCGAAGTGATTCAAAAAGTTGTGATGGAGCTGGATGTGACTAAACTCTCAAGGAAAGCCCAAAGCTTAAAGACAAAACTACTGCAGTAAGGTGAGCTCGCTGTTGTACATGTGAGAAAGGACATTTAAAGTTCAGACTTGCTCTCCTGCAATTTGGAGGTTGAATTTCCATGTGAACAATCGACATCCCACAACAAAATGAAGTGTCATCTGTTCATACTTCTTCTTAAGCAAGTGTTTACTCCTCAACTGCCATATGGATAAAGCCAGTTTTTCCCTGTTCCTCTCCATTACATGTTCTGATTGGCAGCATTCTTCAGTTTCTATTTGTCTTTTACAGATTAAAGGATGGGGAACTGTGTACAGTCCAAGTAGTGTCATCAGGGCCATTTTAAACCAGATGTTTAATTCACATGGACTAAAGACTTTTCAAAACTCCTTCCAAGAATGTCAATCAGACATGGGTATTGAAGGGATTGTTTTTCTTGGTGTACATGCCCTTCATGTGGGTAAGATGGGAAGGTTATATTTGTTCATTTTTAAGCTACTGTATAATTAACGAAACTTACACCTTGTGTAGGTCAAGTCAGGTTCAGCCACTGTTCCAATTCCCACAGTGATATTCCATTAGATTTTAATACAGTTCTTATGCACATGGTAAATTCATGGCCAGACTGAAGGAAGTGCAACAGTTTTGAAATAATTTCTGTTAATTGTATAAGTGGCACTTATTTTTAGTGAATCAGATTTTTTTCTCCACATTTTAAATTCTCGGAGACAAAAAAAAGATTTTTATTTTATATTGTAATTTTGTATTTGGGGTCTGAAGATCTTATAGACATTTTATGTTATTTTAATTCAGTTGCCGTGAATAGTTGTGAATACCTCTAACAATGCGGTTGAACAGTAATTTCACAATAAAGTGACTTGGGATATCTGAAAATCATTGTGTTTTTCTTAATCTTGTGGCTCTTCAATAAACAGTTTGACATGCAACTCTATTTTTATTAATTGGTGTACATATTGGTAATGCTAATGATTAGGAGAAAGTTATTAGACATTGCAATAAATTCTGATGAGAATGGCAATTGTAACTAATATTTTTTTGCATTTTAAATTAGTTCAATAGTTATTGAATTGTTTAGTTACAATTGTCCATTCATTTAATCTTGAAAATAGAGGCTTTGAACATAGTGTTTGTATTGTTCACTTCCAAAATAGTTTCCTTTAATCTTTTGCAAAAGGAAAGGTAACATTTGTTTGCAGTGATTATATTGATAAAATTTGAAAAAAATTGACATTATTTGTTACTGATTAGTATTACTGTACTGCAGTCATTACAGTTCAATTCTTTCCCTGTCACTGCAATTGATATTACACATTTTGTTTTGAAAAGTAAATAATAAAATTGTATAATTTCCATTAGAATATAATACTTGCATGCAATATAAAAAAAACATGTTGTATTTAATTAACCAAATAGTATTGGCATAAAATGATATAAGAGTGTCAAAGTAAAGTGATAAAATTGTGAAGGATTAAATGGTTCAAAGAGCTTAAATTACTTGATAAACACACATTTTAATCACTTTGTATCAACACAAAATACACAGGTTTATTCAACATGAATAACTTGTGTTAAATGAACTCAATTGTTTAAGTTGCTGCCAAACCAAAACATTTATGTGCAACCAATGTCCACTATTGAATTAAGTAAATCCAACATGTTCTTTTTTTCAGTGTACATCTGTAAGAGTAGAACAAAAAATGTCCATGTTGCTTTGCTCCTGAGGTCAATTTCTTTATTTTCTTTTCTTTTTACAGTTGAATGAACATGTTCATTCTTAAATCTCTGAATCTTACAGAAAGGCCATTGTCCAAATTTCTCATTTAACTAATCATAAAGCCAGAAGTGGGAACCTTGGTTAAAAAAGGTGATGGAGGAAAAGCATCTCCTAGCCTATCGCAAGCTGTGTATGTCAGATAGAGATTAATACACCATGATGGAAAAGCCCAATTGTGGGAGCATAGTAGCCAAATACTGAGTGTCGCTAGTATGTGATGTGCTTTTATCACCAAGCACATTGAAATTGCTTGTTAGCTGCACAGTCAACTCGTTACATGGGTGGGAGCACTTTCTCCAACCATGCAAGTAAGAATTGAGGGGTATGTGATCAATGGCATCTACCTGTTTGTTAACATTATGTAAAGATTTAAAGCTGCATTTCCTGAAACTTGGAATAAAAAACAGAATAACACATAAAATCTGCAGAAAATCTGTCATTTTTGATGACGTTCTTTCAAACTGATCCACTGGGCATTAGCCTTGCTGAGGAATATACACTACAGGTGCTTTTGTTTTATTAAGAATTGGAATCAAGGGATCCTGGCATGCTTCCAGGGAAAAATATCACATTCATGGGATGAAATAGAAAATGTTAAGTGCTGTTATTATTCTTTTTCTTTGTGTGTTTCGTACATACATCTACACACAGTGGACTGGTGACCAGTCCATGGTATACCCTGCCTTTCCCCAATGGTTGCTGGGATATGCTCCAGCTTCCCGATCGTTAATTGGGACAAGTATTAAGAAATGGATGGATGGATGGATGGAACTAAACACATCCCTCTGTTTTCATAAATATCTGTAAATCTCACTAATCTGTGATTCTATGATTCTAGCTATACATAGGTAGTATACAAAATTATTTTACCCTAGTACACCATGAAAAAACTAACAAACACACACAGTAAGTAAAAATAGCATTGTGTTTTAAGATAATTAATACAAAGGATTTTGCACGTACTTGGTTTGGAAGTTATTCTTCCAAGAAGACTTTTCTGCCAGAAGCTGTCTTTACAGCTAAAGAGACTGCTGTATGATTTTACATTTGAGATGAAGAACAGAAAGGCATCCCATGTTGCCATAAGCAAACCTGTCAGAAAAACTGGCCTTGATGAAAACTGCGAGACGGCTGTCAACAAAATAAACTAAACACAGGAACAATAAAAAGAATAAATCACTTAATTAAGTAGTTTTTTTTAAATTAAGATCTTGCCTCACTGGAGTCAGTTACAGGGTAGACCTAAAGCTAAAACAACAATCACGTTTATGAATCAGATAAGTATGTTGCATACAGTCACTGTAAAAGCTCTTTAATCATGTAACTCAGTGTTAATGTGGTAAAAGGGGGTGTCTGGGGACACAAAAATGGCTCACAGCTTTTCTAAAGAAAAAAAAGAAGCGGCAGCAAAACAAGTGTCACACACAAAATTCTGAACTATGATAGTATGAAGATTACATTAAAGGGTTGAATTGCACATTAAAGTCCAGCTGAGTGAAGGAGTGCAGCAGCTTCAAAGTATCATTAGATTGTGCATCTAAATGGAAACACACCTTTTTTTCTTGAATCAATTTAAGATGCCATGCTGATTTTCTTTCATTGTGAGCCTTCTGTGAATAGATTTTTGCTTCTTTTTTTTTCTTCCTTATGCTTTATCCAAGACTAGAGAGAGGGAAAATTCTTATGCAAGAAAGCACACACACACACACACACACACACACAAATGTGTGGTGTTGCACACATTTGAAACTATAACTCACCTTGAGAGCTCAAACTGAAATCGGTCCTTTCACAGTTGGTCCTGGGATCTTTACAGTCAAAATAAAAAGAAATAAAAAAAGAAAGCTTGAAGATTATTTAAAAAGATTTTGTCTTGCTTTGGTATTTCTAAAATCAGCTTGGACACAGAAGGAATCATATCAAATTATTCTTATTTTTAAAAGAGGATATTAATTGGGTTGTGAATTTCAAGTACACAAAGGCAAACCAACAATGGTTAAGACAACCAGTGGTGCTATGATACAACAGTTGCTCAACTCCTCTCACCTCACCAAATATGACATATGATATGTAAATATATATATAAAAAATGCATCTTAAAAAGTCCAAAATTAATTTGTTTTTTTAAAGAAAGAAGCATTCTGAAAATGAGATGTAAGCAAATAGATAGATAGATTCAAGCAAGGAACAAAGTAAAGTAATTTACTAACCAGTTACTAGCATGCCTTTCCCTTTACATCATTCAACCAATGCAGTATTTTTGTTTTTTATCCAACATACCACTTACATTTTCCAAATTTCATTCCCTATTCAATGTGTAAATGCCATGCTAAAGGAAGCACACTACCAATAAATGTATGATATGTGAAAATGGTGTTATTTTTTTATTCTTTTATGTGGGCTGAAGCGCAGGAAAGCAGGAATACACAGTGTAACGAAGGACTCTTCGAGACAGGTCTGATGAGAATCAGGTTTATAAAACACCCGGGTAAACACTGAAGCTCTCACCAAGCTGTTAAGACAAACAGCTAAAGAGAAGACCAGAGAGACGGGTAGGAGATCAAAGCCAGGTAATCTAGCCGAAGAGTCCGGGAAGAGAGATCAGAATTGGGAAGTCAAACCACTGTGAATCTGGGGACAGGCAAGGATCGGAACTGGGAAATCAAGCCAAGAACGTTGTTCGGGGTTGGTGAGTTGGGACCTGGGAAGGGAAGATGGGAATGGATCTGGATGCAGCCACGAGGTCCGACGATGACTGACTGAAGAGCTGCGGTATTTATGACTAGAGGTTGAATGAGGAACAGGTGTGAATGCTTAATAATCAGGCGACTGGCTGCGCTGGAATCTGACTGGTGTGGGCGTGTCCGTGGCAGAGCCCAGAGCCGGTGTAACACATAGGAAACCTGGACGCTGGATCGTGGCTCTCATACGACCCAAATGGGTAACCCATAAATGCTTTTAACAAAGTGAAATATTTTTTTGTTTTGTTTTGTTTTTATTCTTTTGTCTTTCATCCATTTCTTTTTCAATTTGCATTTAAGTCCGACTCCCAAGTCTCTCTCTGTAGCTTTGTGTAGTTGACCTTATACTACCAGTGATGTGCTCAGAGCATCTGCCTCTCATCCTGCTTTCATACTGTAGTGTGAACCTGGTCTATCTTCTGATGTGATGAGCATGATGAGCCCATCAAAACAAAGTTCCAGTTCTACTTGAACTGATTCTAAAAGTGGAACTGGACAAGATCTACTAAAGATTTGATTGCCTCTGATGAGACTCTGTTACAATGACACATCCCTAATGAAGTACTTGACAAAGTGGGTTGTACGTTTTTATTAATACCAACCAAATTGAATTTTAAGCCACATTAGGCAGGTTGACAGGTGTTGATGTAGAACAGAGAACTGAGAACAGAGAAAAGAGATGGGATCTTTTTTAACTTTGTTGTTGATCAAGCACTTCAAGCTCCACTATAACTCTCATGTACTGCTGTTTGTCAACATTGTAAGCACACATTGCAAGAGTGTATAGCACCTGAATTAACTGCAATTCATTATAGATATGAAGGACACTCGAGTGAGCCATGAACTAGCACTTGATGCAGGCACTTGACAGAGGCAGCAGATGGAGGTGTGGTTAGTCTGAAAGCTTGTAATTAAGTATTATAGGATTTACCCTTTCCAGCTATTGAAAGCACTCATCTTACGGGTTCAATTCATAATGCTTGTCAACTTCCCATATTGTGAAGGCACTTAAATGTGCAATCAGATTTTGGTCAAGCTCAAGTGTTTATTAAATATAGCTTTAAGGGATTGCATGTGCAAGATGTAAACACGTACATTAAAAAAATGTATGTACAGTTGCAGCTGTTATCAATCCCCCTGAGTGGTTTCCACTGAACCTAGGGTCATTTTTTTAGAGCTCCCCACACAGATTCACTGTCTGAACACACACAAATAAGCAAGATGCAAGTGAGGTGAATATTCAGTAGGGCAGAAGAAGAATAACTTAGGCGGATGCTCTGCAAGAATAAAATCATAAGTTATATCTAGGCCAGCAATACAGAATTTATTTCAGCTCAGTGCTTTGCCAATATTTAGAGGTTTTGAAGAAATGATATTACATGCATACAGATATTACAATTGTAAATAATAGCCCAGATATAAAATAAATATCAAGGCTGCGCACAAGCCACGCTGTAATGAGCATATCAGAGTCTCTAACACTACAGTCAAACCAGAAGATGAGGAATGAAACTGCCCCATTGTAAGAAAACGAATTATTAATACTGTAAAGCTAAATGTAGGAAGACAGGCACTATGATTATTTAGAAAATAATGAAAAAAATGTCAAAACCAAGACGGAGAGAATTGTTGCAACAAGGTGTGTCAGTGAGTGACACCTCCCATTTAAAGAGTTGACAGAAGCAGCTCATTTACTCTGCTGAAAATGAGAAATGGAAAACAGTCAACAGTTAACTCAGTCAGTGGGATGAAACCACAAAATGCATCAGGAACATGTAATGTAGGACTTATCTTATTTTGTATTAAGGGTTCTACACAGCTGGTGTCAGAGGTTATAACTGCCTTATGAGGCTCGTGTCCACAGCGTCTACAGAAGTGCTCCTAGTTTTATCAGAGACATCTATTGTTCAGCCGGATTTAAAGCAGGTCCAACGTCCAGCAAAGCATCAAGGAGACAAAGACAAACAGTGGAATTTACAGATGGTGATAATGAATTATAAATTCCTGTGTAGAAAGAGAGCGTGTTACAGAAAGTGAATATCTGACAGTGCAGACTACCATACACACACATCTTTTGTCACAACAGATGGTGCCTTTGGTGAGAGACTGAGGTGCTGCTGGAAGTGTGTGTGTGTGGGCACTTGGGTTACAAGAACCTGCATCTGTTAGCACAGTCATATTAAGAAGGGCCAAAAACCAAGTCCCCTTAGTACAAATAGTTTTAATTTGGGTTTTGGTACAGAAGGTTTTCTGGAAGGCAAATTGGACAGAAAAGTGGCTCAAAAAGAAGCCAACACTATTTAAATATCAAGACAAATTAATGTAAGTCATTGTGTTGCACACTCTAGTAATTAAAACAACTCTAAGGATGCGTGAGTGTGTTTTCGCTTCATCAATTCATTAATTCTCTGGGCTATCAGATGCTTTAGGAGAAGCAAGTGACAAAAGAAGAAAAAGAATATGAAGTGGGAGGTGTGGGAGGTGAAAAGGCAAGTCACATTTGTAAAGACAAAATGATGAGAGGACGGTTTTCACACCTGTGCAGTCCTTGAAAAATGGTAAGCCAGAATGACACACCAGCACAGAGAACTAGAAGATGTCCTCCTGCATCCTCTGACTCCTCATCAACATTCAAATCTGGCACTGGAAGTAGACAGCAGATGCTTCGGGTGTCACGCTTAACACATCTACACTGCATGTTTGATAGTTGCCAATAATGTTTCAAAGCCCTGTCCTGCACTCATCTTCCTCATCTATCTCCATCAGTACAGTACATCAGGACATGCACAGAAGGGAAGGTTTATGAATAAAACAAAAACTGATGTACACTCCACATCGTCACTGGACTGACTTAAGTCTGCAGTGATTTTATCAGTTAAATGTTATGCACCTCTAGTTATGCATATAAATGGCAGCAACTTCTTTATCTAGTTTATGAGGAGCAAACCAGGAGCTCAGTGAAATATCCGATTTGCACCTAATTATGTAAAATCTATGTGCATGATGATAACTATCGGGATAAGACGTAATCCTCTTGGTGGAGACATGACCACAGTTTTTAATAATGCAATATTGGCTATGGTTACATGATGTCTTCTTAATTTGGAATTAATAATTCAGAATTAATAATTCGGAATTAACGTATTCTCTACGAGTTTACATGAAAATAATAATTAGGCCCGAGCACCTTGGCGGTGCGAAGGCCTATTGTAATTGCAGTGTTTATTCGGACACTTCGCATGCTTTTTTGGAGGCCTGAACGTGCTCGAAAACTCACCAAATTTTGCGTACCCCCCCAAAGGGAATACGAAAAATTTGATATTTTGAGGTGCTCCAGAATGTTTGGGTGAAACTGAACGATAGCGCCACCTATTTTAGGTGCCCCGCCACTGCATGTCGTTAATCTTTATGAAAATTCATACACATGATCTACATGCTAGGGTGAACAAAAAATCCTCTTAATGTCATGGTGAAATGTCGACAGGAAGGCGGCCATTTTAGGTCAAAGTCAATATTTTGGCGTTTTAGCACCTCGCATTTTAACGAACTCGTCCTAGGGCTTTTATCCCACTGAGCCACAAATTGCTCAGGATGTTCAGGAGGCATGTGTGATTAAATGTTGTGTTATCTTTTTAAATAGGAGACTTAGTTTACGAGGGGTGGGGCCTCAAAGTTTGATGTCTCGCCATGAAAAATTTAACAGCTATAACTCCCACATAAAGCAACATTTCTGCACCAAATTTGCTAGATATGATGGCAGTCCTCTCCTACAGAGTTCTATATGTCAATATTTTGATTATGAAATAGCCATGCCCCCTGGAGGTCAAAAGTGTTGTTTTTTGCTCACACACCCAGAACTCTGGCTTGGTGGACACCACATGGCCCAAATTCACTCAGGCATCACAAAACATGTTGGTGAAGAGATCTGGTAAAGGACGTTGCTCTACGCGGCACGGCGTGCCCGTGACGCCATGGCGAAGTTCCATGCGGCGGCGTGACATCATAAATCACTATAAAATTATCAATTTTGATCTGATCACCCTAAAACCTGTAGGGATTAATAAGGGATCAGTCCTGAACAGATTAATGTGACCATCGCTGGTGTAGACCTAAGCCCCGCCCACTTACAACAGGAAGTGGTTTTTTCCACGTTTGAGGATCATGCTTCTAAGCAAATGGTCCCAAACACTTGAGACTCCTCCAAAACATGTCAAACCCTTTCATGATGCCACAATAAAAACCTCAAGTCGCTACGCTAAACGGGACATGGCGAATGGCAGTCCAACGCCATGAAACAGGAAGTACCTGTGACCAAGCCATGGAACCTTGGACCGCCACCAAACTTGCCATGACTGATGACAGTAAGGCCTTGAACTAAGGAACATTGAAACATAATGAAATAAATGGAGCATGTCTCCATAGCGCCCCATACAAAATTTCAATCAATCAGCCCCGCCCACTACATGGACCGACATGAATAAAATTCAGCACAGTTGGAGAACCTTCCAGTACCTTCAAAAAAGTCTCTTGGACATATGGGCCAAAACCAACAGGAAGTCGGCCATTTTGAAAAAGGTGCCATATTTGGGGTCATTTCTTTGACATGCATTTTAAACAACTCCTCCTAGGGATATTATCCAACTGACACCCAACTTGCACAGGATGTTCAGGAGGCATGTGTGATTTAAAGTTGTGTTATTTTTTCTAATAGAAGATTTAGTTTAGGAGGGGCGGGCCCTCAAAGTTTTATGTCTTATTAACAAAGACTTATTGATAAAACTCCCACATAAAACAACATATCAGCACAGGAATCGACACATTTGATGCCAGTCCCATGATGAACAAAATATACAATGCAATAATATGACTATGAATTAGCCCCAACCCTTGGCAACAACAAGTGTCTGATATCATGAACCACGAAGTACCTATAACAAAGCCATGAAACCTTTGATCTTCACCATACTTGCCATGAGTCATGACAGTTATGCCCTTAATAGAGTAAAATTCAAATATAGTGGAGAAGATAGTAAATGGCTCCATAGCGCCCCCTACAGTATTTTAATCAAGCAGCCCCGCCCACTACATTGACTAACATGGATGTGATTCGGGACACTTGTAGACCCTCCTAGTACCTTCAAAAAAGTCTCTTGGACATATGGGCTAAATCAAACAGGAAGTCGGCCATGTTGAAAAAGGTGCCATTTTTGGGGTCATTTCTGTCATTTTCTTTGCCATGCATTTTGAGGAAGTCCTGCTAAGAATTTTAACTAACTTTAACCCAAATGAGTCAGGATGCTCAAGAGGCATGTGTGATTAAAAGTTGTGCTATTTCTTTTAATAGGGGATATCGTTTAGGAGAGGCGGGGCAGCAAAGCAGATGCGATGCAACGAAAAGGAAAACTGACATAACTCCCACAAAAAACAACCAACCTGCACCAAATTTGCTACAGATGATGCCAGTCATATCCTTCACATTTCTGTATGTCAATAATTAGATTATAAATTAGCCCCGCCCCTTGGTGACAGGAAGTGACCGTTCATAAGGCCTAAATGGCCTGAAGTGCAGTCTGGCTGCACTTTAGTTTGAGAGAGGCATGGGAAGGATGTTGGCAGGGGAGGTGGTGGCATTATGCCGAGCGGCGCCATGGTGCGAGGGCCTATATCACCGCTTGCGGTTTTAATTCCGGATGAATTTTTACATGAAAAGCATCTTCACTTAATTCCTCTTTAGAGCAGCGGGTTTGGGAAGGGTTCTGATTGGACAGAGGGTGCACGCGACGTATACCAGAAATAAACAAAGTTGGCTCCCTGCTTCTCGTCTTTTCAGTCATAACTTGTAAAAACCACACAAAAAGTAATGGTTTCGATGCCAGTTTTATTATAATTTTGAAGTACCAGCTCGATACCAGCATACTACTTCACTTTTTGCAGCAACTGAGAAGGAGAATAAAGACAGACCACCGAACACGGGAGGCAAAACAACGCGCGTCATTGGGACAGGACAAGGTAACGAGCATGCACAGAACGACCAGAATTTACTTTGAGCAGAATTAAGGTTTACCTGACAGAGGAATTAAATAGTTTGGAATAAAATGCGAATAAACCAGCCACTTACATCAAAATTAAGTTTACTTCCAAATAGAAATTTGCATTAGGAATTAAGTGTTTACACCGTTGTTTTTCATCAGTTTAAAGCAGAATTAACTTTTATTTGGAATTAAAGAGGAATTAAAACTCCCATGTAAACGCACAGATTGAAAAGTTTGTCATGCTTACTTTCTCTGGGAGAAGGATTCATTACTGCTGTTAATCTAAACCACAGGAGTTGAACTCCAGTCCTTGAGGGCCAGTATCCTGCAGGTTTTTGTTGTCTCCATGCTCCAACACACCTAACTGAAATGAATAATATTGACTGACAAGAAGCTGTTGGATCCATTTGATTTGAATCAGGTGTGTTGGTTCAGGGAAACAACAAAAACCTGCCAATAAAACAATAAAAACTGATCAAAATATGAATCCTTGAAAAAACGGACTATTTCTAAGTATTTTAGTAACATTTTTAAAGATTTTTTTTATGATCATATATTTAATATCTCTTCCATTCTTGGTCCATTTGCTCTCATGTCACTGGAGCTGAAAGTTTAGCATTAAATATATTTCCTTTGTTTGACAACATTTTCAGCTATTTGTTCTCATTTCAGAACAGCCACCAAGTGCCCACCTTAATTCCCTTGTCCATCCCTCTCGGGGCTCTTTTCCACCCCTGCCTGGCATGACTCATTTTTATGACCCCCACTTTGGCTCCCATCAGCCCAGCCCATCTATGCTTTAAAGCCAGCTAGGCGCGTAAATCTGAAGCTTTAATTAAAATGGCTTCTTTTGTAATGCTTTTGATCTTTCCGTCCACTCGTCCCTGATGACTTCATGATGCCAGGAACTTCCCACTGCAGAGGTGATTCAAAAGGACTGTTTTCTGGAATAAAGAAGGTATGTTGAACTACTTTATGATGAGTTGGCAAGAAACAGGCCACACCATCTAGCTTTTCTGTGTTTTTCTACATGACAAAATAATTGATATCAGTTTCACTGATAAGAAAAAGTATTACATCAAATAAAAATAAAAATAAATGAACACACAAAAAGGTGTACTTAGAAACTGAAACAAACTCCTGACTGAGCCTAGTGACAATTAATAACCTTGTTGTCTTTCAAGGTCAGCGTCTCTTGAGGAAAATAACGATTTGTGAAACCAGATCAATGAAGCTTATTCAAGCCATTTTCCTCCAGTATTGTTCAGGGACTAACTTTGGTGCCATTGATTTGCTGATTTATAACTTGCATCTGATGTGGACCTAGGTTTAGTAAAGGAGGAGAAGAGAAGAGAGGAGAGAAATGGCTATGACAGATTAAACCAAAATGACTAATATAATCACAAATCACCCACTGGACTCTTCAAAATCTAAAAAATTCAGATTTCAACTGGAAACTTATTTTCTTGCCAGTTCTTTACACAGAAAGCCAGTGAAGGCATGCTGTATGTGTTTAGGGAGACCTTTAAAAAAGTCTTTCATATGTACAAAGCAGGCTGCTAACAAGCACTGACTGAACATCTACATTTGCTGTTGTCTATTCTCTCCACATCTTTTTTCTGCACTTTTCTCCCTTTTCCTCCCTTTTCTTTGCTCTGCCTTGCTCTTCTTCATACTTTCCATTCTTTCTTTCAATAAATTCATTAAGAACAGTGATACTTCCCCCCTTTTCTTATATTTACCCCTGAAGGGCTTGTCTGTCTTCTTACCAGCTGAAGAAATGCTTCCGCTGGTCTGTGCCTGGTCCTTATTATCACATCATAACAAGGAGCGCCAGTGCTGACAGTTGTCAGTGTAAATAACATCCTTTATGACACCCCATTTGGTGTGTTTTGAGGGAAACTGTTTGGTCACCAAGCAGTAGTCTAGTGGTTTTGTGGGTGGCACCCAAAAACTGTACTCCAACTCATCCCTTAGACAGTGGACAGTATGTCGTTGTTTTGATGATGTGTAAAGTCTTACAGATGACCCTAAAACTCCTCAAAGCTCACTATTTTGGTTTCAGAAATATAGCTGAGAAAAGAACAGAAGAAGAAGACAAATAAAATTCAAACACATATCAAGCATGATAGAATTACATTTAACCTGGCTGCTTTTTCAAACCTCAACTCAAGAGATGTTGCAGCCTTTGTTTTGCAGGCCAAGGTCAATAAAATGTGTACATTTGCTTTTCCTTCCAACACATTTACTTCATCCGCTTAGTGTGGGAAAGGTGGGAGGTCATGCAACACCCGAGCAAGCCATTACAAAAGCAATCACACACACTTTCTCAGCTACCTAAGAAGCTGTAAACATCAGCTATTCAAGATCCAAACTCAGAAGGACAACGGGAGACACTGTAAGGGAAAAAGAAAAGAGACCGTCTTCTTTCAGAATAACTAGATCACAACTTCAGCACCACAGGCACCAGCTTTGCTTGACTACCAATCAAGCAACAGATGAGGACCCAACAGCAAAATGTGCATCTTTAACCTTAGTCCACTAGCAAGATATAAATATTCATAACAGGTGGGCAGCAGATATGTCATCTTAGTAGGGCAGCAGCGTAGGCACAGTCTGAGAGTTCATTAATATCAAACAGAGCTGTGGAAAATGATAAAATATTCATCTAACAGTTCACAAAGCATAATCCAGAGATGTTGTTTTGTTTTTCAGGCAATGAATGAGTTGGTGAATGTTTCCAGTGTCTGTAATAGATGTGAAAGCTGTTGCTTAAGTCTTTGGTCTTTTATACTGTTATTGCTTCTGACAGCAAAAAAGTGCAATGCAGTGTCAGCCCAGTGCTTTAACTGACTGTCCACAAAATAGATTTATTGCTCTGCGATCAGTGACACACAGGTCGCAATGGTCATCAGTTGTATCAACCTGAATAAATAAAACAATTTAAATGACCTTCATCTCAAAAACAGCTGGATTGATATAAAACTGACAATAAAAGCTATCAGGATCTAGCAAAGCCACTTTGTATAATCAACAGCCTTTTAAGAACAAGTGAGAGGTGGTCACATTCACTCTAATGCATCTTTGATTGTATTTGTTGTCTTTTAAACTGGCCGTTTGTCAAGACACAATGAGATCAGCAATGTTAAAAAAAAAAAGACCTGTTCAGTATAGCTTTGTGAAGCAACAGCAGGCGGGCGCGCAGGCCTGCCTACCCATAAAACTGTCAGACTGACCTTCACTTACCCTCAGTATTGATGGTCCAATCATATGGAGAATATGAATAAGTACCTCCAGGGATTTCTAAAATGAGGTATAATTCCTAGATATGTCTAAAGGTAGAATAATAAATCATGTTGTGACTTTATGGGATCACCCAGAGAGCTTGGGAAGATTAATTTCAAAGTCAGGTTTTTCTCACTTTCTCAAACTCAATAAAATGTTGTGGTCAGAATGGTGATAAGAACATTGATTTTACTGAATGAAGAAACATCCTGCAAATACTTAACACAGAAATGTCTGTGTTTGTCTTGTGTAAAGTGCATTTCCTCTGTTAAGAAAAAGTAAATCAAGTCACTTTGTTCAGCCAGAATGTTTCAACATTTCAAGCCCCCAATTTGCTAAGTGACATATTGGCCTGCAAAACAGCCACAACTCAAACCAACGATGCTGCTACAGGGTTGTTTTTTGGTTAAAACTACTGATATTTATCTTACCACTTTGCATAACAATGAGTTTTGTCTCCCTAAAAACAACTAAGTCTTTCTGTAGCTCAAACCTACCTTAATAACTGAAAGAAAGATTATTATCCAAAGTAATTATTGTGTATCTCGTTGGTAGCTATTGTTTATGCCTCAGTCTTTTTCATCATGAAATCACTTCTTGCTTCTCTCTCTTGACTTGAGCTTACTTGCTGTTAACTAGCATTCAACCAAAACAAAGTAACAACTTCAAGGGCTTTGCATTGTTGGCTCATTGGAGGACTGCAGAGCTAACCATATGCTGAAAAAATACCTGTCTGTGGGGGCTGAAAGCAATGCAAATAAATAGCTCTGAAGGTATAACAAGGCCCTTGTATGCTTGCTCGTTTTCACATAACATTAATAAATAGAAAAAAAGGACACTTACTTCCATTTATTGGATCATTTAAATTTATTTTGATCATTTATCATGCCATTTGACTAAAACGTCTACTTATCCACTTCATTTAAACTATAAAAGAGAAAAAGCAAAGTAAAATCTTAACCCTGCCTCTTTTTTTTACCAGGAGATATTTTTGCATCAGAATCTCTGTCCAACACAGAGAAAACATCACAAGACCACTGCCAGCAGCATTACTCTCTCAGTCTTTGTTCAGCTCCTTTATTCATCGTTGGCTTTTACAACTATAATTAAATAGCTGTACTAATGTTTCTGGACTCCTAAAAGGCCAGATTGTACTTAAACTCTTTGGACCCATCATAGCATCCTTTAATGGCATCAAACAAAGAACAGCATGAAAACTAACTATTGTGATGTTTTTAACTTTATTATTCTATATACAACTACAAGAACAGTCGATAAATTTTCCCATACATTGGTTCGTTGTTTAAATTTCAATGCCAGCCAGATTGTCTATGTGACGTCCATGAGTTGTTGATTGTTATGGTGAAGCCTAAATCCTGTGACAGTGACAAACAGCTCTAGAAAAACTGAAAGAGCTGTGTCTGTTTCTGGTAATGCATTAGAGTAAGAATGTATGGTATATTCAATTCAATTTCAATTCCCACTTTATTTGTATAGCGCCACTTCACAACAATATTGTCACAGGGCACTTTACATACACGAATCAACATACACATCATTTCGAGCCAATTCATACATATCCTATAATAGAAACCAACTGATTGCGTCGAGTCATGACTTGGATCCAATCCCCCATCCTGAGCATGCATGCGGCGACAGTGGGAAGGAAAAAACTCCTCTTTAACAGGAAGAAAACCTTTGGCAGAACCCGGCTCAAATAGGACAGCCATCTGCCTTGACTGGTTGGGATGGAAATGACAGGAAAGACATGTTGATCTGTCTTTCCTGTCTGGTACATAAATGTCATACAATACAAACATCGCCAGAAAATAAGAGTAGCCTCCATCAAACTCAGTCTTTGTTTAATCTGTAATTGGAGCGTCCTGTAGAAGATCTGTAGAAAATAAACAGGAGTAATAATTATGACTGAAAAACTACTATATGATAGGCTGCCATGTATTTCACATCAGGATAGTCTGCTGGACTTGGTCCAATTGGGGACTTGGCTCAGTTGTAGGGGGTGTATCCATGTGGACCAAAATTGTGCTCACGCTGCACTTTGGTCGAGCGAGTCAAACCATTAGAATAATAAATCCCCATTCCCACCAAAGGTGGCACTGCACTGGTATTTAACAAAAGAGAGAACAAGACCCGCGTGAAGAAGAAAACTGTGTTTCCTCCTCTTGCGAGCTACACATGGAGATGAAACTATCTGTTGGGTTTTTTTATTTTGTCATTTTCAAGTATACTGCTGAAATAAACTGCAACAATGGGCACAGCATGAACAACAGGTGAGACAGAGGACTCTTAATGTGATCACTATGTTTTTGTTTTTTTTTACCAACAATGCAATACTACGTCAGATGCAGAAAGTGACCTTTTTTGCCTCCTGTATTTGGTCCGCTTGAAACAGGCCTGCCTTTGTAGGCGGACCGGGTCCACTTCTTTGGCCCGAATCAGAATTTGTTTGGTGCATTCATGTTTCCCCAAACGAAGTGGACTTTCCGAGCAAACAGACTAGGAATTGAATCACAAAGGCTGATGTGAATGTGCCCTAAAATGGCAGTGAGAGAGTGAGCGAAAACAGAATAAGAAAAATGTTAGATGTTTCTGGATGTGAGCAGCCTTTTAAATGATACATAAAGCCAAAGAGAAGCTGCTTTTCACTAAATTCAGTACAAGTAGATAATTATTCGCAAAAAGATTAAATGTAAATGCTGAGAAGGAAAATTGGCCAGAAGCTGCTGAACCACAAGAGTCATTTCAGTTTGAAATGTTTGGCTACATCCGCTTCACTGAAGCTGCAGTTTAATTTTTTTTTTGTTGTTTTTTTCTTACTACATTCGGGCTTCTAATAAAGACAAACATTATTTCCAAACATCATTTTTGTTGTTCACAATTATTTAGATAACCATTATTATCTGTGTGCAACAATAAAAGACAACTCTCGATCCAAATGAAAAAGTTAGGCACATTAGTGCTAAATGGTATTTTGGAGCCCTGGTGACTCATTCATTCATTCATCCATTATCCTAACCGCTTAATCCAATTCAGGGTCGTGGGGAAGCTGGAGCCTATCCCAGCAGTCTTTGGGCGAAAGGCAGGGTACACCCTGGACAGCTCGCCAGTCCATCGCAGGGCCCTGGCGACTCAATAGTGTTTTATTGTTGCTGGGTTTTTTTTTTGTTTTGTTTTGTTTGTTATTTTTCGGTAGACTTCATAGTACTACAGTAATAGTTAAACTACCCTTTTTCTTATCTTATTTCACTTGAGGACAAACTCTCCATCACTACCCCAAGCTAACATGCCATTTTACCATAGGCATACTGCTGCTATCCAACTTGATGTATTGATCCCTGGAGAACAGATCACAGAAGGCCTTTGCACACCTCAAAATAAAAAGTAAAATAAATTACTTGGTTTTGAGCTAATGATTGTTAGAATGATTGGAATTGTTTGGACAGTGCATTTATTTATTCACCCAATATCTCAAACTGCAAGACTGCTGAACAACTGTGCAAACTTTATGTTAAATTAAAAGTTAATGTCTGTGCCACTGTTCAGACTTGAGCCTTGTTGAAACCATGGTGCATATCTGACTAGATGTGACTTAGTCAGCCTAGGTTGCTACCACAGAATGTAACAGAATAGAAGCAGGGTACTCATTCAAAGATGGCAATGACACATTCAGTTGCCACCAGATTAATGAAAAGCACTGCAAGTCTGAAAGGAGCTTTATTGTAGCATAATGAAAGCAAGCCACGAGGCTGCTCAGCACAGAATGATTCAAAGCCATTTGATTTGTCTCCTGTACAAAGAAGATTGTGACTCATAAAATAAGCTTTGATTTCACTATATTAAAGAAAATATCAGGCCATGACAACAATAGACTTTTATTGTATTGCCTGTATAAATGAGAAAAAGGGGAGCAGCAGAAATGGGAAAACTAAAAGCCTTTGTAGGCAGAAGTCCATATTCCTCATCTAATCAAAAAGTTCTGAGTATGTTGATGCATTACCCATTACCATGCATTAACTGAATATGGCTGAATATAAATGGTAAATAAAAAGTTACAAAATGGAGTGATGCATGACTTTTCATGACATAAAATCATAAACACAATCCTCATGTGAATGCTTGGTGTACATTATATTTGTATACTGACAACATTCACGATGCCACAATTTGAATGTGACAGTTCAGTAATCACAATGACAGGAGCTACATATTGAAATCATCTGAAATACATAGCAAATAACAGATTTATCTGTCCGGAGAGCTGGCAAAGGCAAATATAAATGTCTAACATAGACACACACTTGCATGCACATAAATACGCAGTCCTGCTGAGCTTGCCAAGACAAGACCGCAGAGGTGTATTCTCACTCAATGCAGAGCTGAAATGTGGAACTGCTCTTAGAAAATGCACAATGCCTTTAGACAAAAAAAAAAAAAAAAAAAGATGCAGAGGGGGTATGGAGAGGTTTCTCGGCAAGTTTCTATTGTCTGTGTTTCTTATAAAGAAGCACTCCAGTCAAAATTCTTGGGCTTTTCCTTTTCATTGTGTTTGCGTGAAGACCACATCAGTAGTGTGAGTGGACTGCTTACCAATCTGTATCATTGACAATGCTTTTCACAGCCCATCCTCTGTGCCAAGGCTTCTGCCAGAGGGGTCCTAAAATTTTTGGGCCATATTCCAGATTAGCATTCATCGTTCTGCATATGGTCCAAATGGAAATTCTACCAGTTTTTTGACAGACATCAACATATTTATGGATCAGAAAATAGCATGAAAGCAATGCATGAGACCTCATGATTGTAAGCGTTGTAAACTGTTCTATAACAGCAATTGCAATAGAAGTATATTTACTATGTAAATATTTGGCCCACTTGACTTAAGTGCAGTTTGGACACCAACCAAACCAAAGGAAAGTGTGAAATTTTGGAAATCCCACCCAATCAGAAGAGTCCCCTGAACTATCCTGGTGTGAATGTGTCCTAAGCTGATGCTGACCTGTACATTCTATTAGATTTTTTAAACAAGCATATTATGTTCACAGTATCACGCTCCATTTATGTTACAATGCCCTCATATGACTCACGCTACACTATTAAAGCCACATTAAAGTACCTATATGTGCCAGGCTCAAACCTCCCACCAAAATGATAAGCAGAAACACTGCAGCACAA
The DNA here is from genome assembly GCF_933228915.1 of Telmatherina bonti. Lineage (NCBI taxonomy): Eukaryota > Metazoa > Chordata > Actinopteri > Atheriniformes > Telmatherinidae > Telmatherina > Telmatherina bonti. The sequence continues at coordinate 22,814,807 of NC_136625.1, read as the reverse complement.
TATGGACTTTGGTCATGCAAGGATCCCCTGAGAGAAGCACAAGATCAATGAGAGCAGTTTTTTCTTACTTCTATTTTTTTTTTTTTCAACCCAGCAGGGTTGTCCTCTCACCAAAGGAAAAAATGATCTATGTAGATCTCATTAGCCCCATATGATGATAGACGTACAGCCAAATGATTAATGGCCGGCTGGAGAAACAGGAGAATTATTGATGTGACCTTTAGGGAAGCTTCCATTCAGGAGTGAACAGACTGACATGGCTTCTATGAAAATGATTCAATCTGGCATTTCCATCCTTTTCTCTTTTGCCTCCATTTCTCTCCTGTTCTCTCTCCCTTTAAAAGCTATCCAAGAAACCCATCACACAATAGAGACATTTTTTTCCTCCCAAAATATAAAGAATATGCATTAAAATTGCTGTGTGGGTTCCAAGGCTTTGTGCAGGACATGCATTATTCGGGCTGCATTAAAATACTCTCTATGTATTCATCTGTACTTATGTCTATAAAAGTCTTAATGAAATCACGGTTGAACAGTCATCTGCTATTTTGATTTTATGGGCACAGCCTTTGTGGGGAAAAAAGTGAAAGTCGATAACAGTGTCATCTTAGATGATGAGGTTTTAATGACGGGGAGCTATCCAGTCACCTTTTCACAACCCCAAGAGATAAAGGACCACCAACTGTGAGCAAGGACAGTGAAGGAATTAATTTAACATTTTGAGTGTGTTCATATGTGAGCGCAGTGAAGTGTGAGCAAGGGGGAGTAGATAAGAAGTCCGACAGACATGAAAGGATGCGAGGTGTGAGGAGGAATTTAAGAAAAAGAGAGACACATGAAGACAATTTATAACTCCTTGGTACATATCCATTATTTACACCAAGGAAACGGTACAAAAAGGACTAAATTAGCAAGAGAGCAAGAATGAACCAAGCAAGAAAGTGCTGCAGGTATAGAAAAATGTTGGAAAGAGATGAGAAAATGATATACATGAGGGAAAGAAAAGAGGCAGATGGAAGGCCAGAAGCCTAGCAAAGATGAGTCAGTACAAATAAAGGAGGAGAGATGGGTGGGAACATTCACCAATCCGCACCTTTACAAACTCTTGCAAATAATTGCTTTGAACAAAAACAGATGTTTGCAGTTTGCCTCGGGTCTTCCCACATTCTCTGACACCTCTGACAGTCCATAATCGATTGGGGAGCTGCTGCCTGATTCATCAAGTTCACATTGAACATCTTGACCTGCCAACATCAATTTGAGAGGCTCAAGAGCACTACAGTGATTGATTTGTGGTTTCTATAGGAAATGCAAAAAGAAGTTTTACCAAGTCATTACAATACATAACCCTATAAGCAAATTGATCTTTTCTATTGTATCAATATGCATGTTGTGTAAAAGTTACCAACATATCGTGATTGTGTGAACTTTATGTTTTCTGGGAAATAGAAATGTAGAAAAAAGGGAAAGAATAATTGTCAGGATGCCTTGGGTCTACGCTGCTTCTCATCTAACAGCAATTTGGAAACACTCTACATCCCCTGTGACCCTGAATTGGATTAAGTGCATGGATGGATGAATGGGTGCGCCTTTTTTCAAATCAGCCTCACTGATAAGTGGTATTAAGGCTACACAGCTGTTACGTCCCAATCCCTTGAGTTCCATTTGCATTGTGCGTGTGAAGACACTCTTACTTTCATTGTAAGGTTTGGTGGGTACGTGGAAGGAATAGGGTAATTCTATGCCCAACACAAGGCCGCCAGTTTTAGGGCTCTAGTACTTTCAGCCCGAGAGGCCCAAGCTAAAAAAAAATGAATCTCTCACCTGGAGCTTCCACTCCAGCTTCATACTATAAGTCCTTCCTACACAACAAACCATCATTAATTGACATTAACTTGAGAATTCAATTCTGTTATGCAAAATGTGAATGTGAATAACAACTCTTAAATAACATTGGTTAAGACACTAAACCAAAAAATGAAATTTGTTTCATACACAGGTCTTCCAAAAGTAATCGATAACATAAATGTCAAGAAAGGTACAGATATGTGGAAACACCACACTCAATAAATATCTTTACTTGAAACTGTTGTTGGAACTACTGTTTCTAGTTCCTAAATATAGTGACATAGCCAGACTAAGCTGGTATATTATTTTGGTTTCCCATAGTAACGACACACAGGTGCTAAAAGTAGCATCTGAAACGTCGTATAGTCCCAGAAACACAACATGAGCTAAGTTACACAAAACAATCAGTTGGCCAGATGGAAAATTAAAATCAGAATTGAGATTCCTTTAGCTATGTGTACAGATCTCTCTTTGTGCAACCTACTTATTAGAAGGCATAGGCTACCCCATTTAATTCACTTTTAAATGCAGCTGCAAGTTTGACAGTTTTTTTTTTTTTTGTTTGTTTGTTTTGTTTTTTTGTGTGTTTAAGTTAGATTCCACCAGATATTTAAGTGATTGCCAATGGCAGACACTCAAAATTTATGTCTGAACATATCCCTTCCACAACGACAATGGCTTCCCACTACCTTTTCAGCTTTGACGTAAGTTGTTATTTGCAAGATAAATACAAATAAATTGACCCTTCTGAAACATACTGAAATACTTTCAACCCCATCATTGATAAAGAAATGATTGCATCACTTAGGGTTAAACAACTTCTTAGAAGCAAAAGGTAATTGTCAATGCACAATTATCTCATGAGAGGCTCTTAGCTATTTACTTAAATGCAGGTAGTGACTTTTTTCGGATGGGCGGTCTGGTCATGACTTGTTCTGAACTCTGGGACACATGCTATCTGTGTAGTTATACTGTAGTTTCAAATTTCAGCAGCGGTAATGCATAATGCTATGAGGTGTCCTCACACTCAAATATAAACAAAAGCACACATATATACAAAAAAAGGAAAAGAAGAAAAAGCCCATGGGCAAAGTAGTACAGTCAGTACATAAAATCATAGACTGCTGCTAAACAATGGCTCCAAATATTTCTGACTCCAACAGACTCCCATTAAAAAGAATTGACATAGAAATAAAATTGTTAGAGATATAAAATCGAAATAGATTTTAATAAAATGTTATCTTTATCCTTGTTGTCTATATGAAACTTGTTATATTGTTCAATAAATGAATATCCTCAAAGCTTTAAAATATTTTCTTCCAGATCCATCAGTTTTGAAAAATATGGTCACAGTCACAAAAACAAAGCCAAGATCATGAGCTGACTTGTCAGAGCAGACAAGGTTTTATAGGGAGGTGTAAATGTGCAGCTGAAACTCTGATGACTAAACTAACACAAATAATAGCCAGAAGTCATAGCCACACATCAGGGGTCTAAGTTAGCACTACATCACTGTAAGAGCAAATATACCCATGCACACAAAGCCAATACTGTGAAAATCAATTAATTAAAGTTTGTTTCTATTGTATGCTCCAACAACGCTCAAGTTGACCAAAGTGTTTTATATCTCAAAAAAAAAAAAATCAAAAAAACATAAATGCTGTTATGGTTGCAAATTTGATATTTGATTTACGCAATGTTAAACAACATAAACAATAAAGAATATGGTCATGCTAGGATGTGACACAAGCATTATGTAATCAAACCTGTTAGATCTCATGGTAACATTTATCATTATGTTTGTTATAAGGAGCTACTGTGGTTTATAAAGCTATAAACTTTACTTAAAGTGTATTTTTATTAAACTGTTCTTGTGTTAGTTTCCCAGAGGAGAATATCTTTACTGACGAGTGATATGTCTTACCCTTCAATATAAGGAGGCCTTGGGGGAATTAGTGGTGTATTTTGCTGCTGTGGACATACACCATAATATTTGTGTTGCTGTAAAAGAAATGCATGTCCCAGCTGTGTTGCAAAAACATCTTCGCTCTCCTTTTCATTCCCCATTAAATATAGATGGCACTAAAGTAAAATTACAACAAAGCGTGAATAGCTTGGTTTCGTCTAGTGTGACCTTAAGTGTATCTGGATGCAGCAAAGGGTTTTAATTTTCTAAATGGCTTTAAGAGCAAATGTTAGTGGACATACATTGTACGGTCTTTGAAAGAGCCAAGTTAAATTTAGTCATGCTGCCTAATTGCATGCTTGAAGCAGTTTTGAACAAAAGAAAGCTTCATTCTGTGTCAATATTTCTTTCATATTTTTTATATTTCTTTTATCTTTTCACTTACACTTGCTAGGATTCATTAATGTCACAGTACCTCCAGAGGTTAAAGGCTTTGTGAGACAAGATTCTTGTCATGTGGCAATAACCGAGGTACCCAACATCACGTAACTCATAGAAGATCAGAGGTATATATATATATATATATATATATATATATATATATATATATATATATATATGTATATAGGTGACTTTAAGATGACTCCCTAACTTCTGTCTCTTAACTGAATGTAGGTACAAATAAATAAATAAATGAAAATAATCTGGTTTGATGTTGATGTGAGGAAAAAATATCTTTGTTATCCATCCACACCAGGTACTAGTCTCCTACACCAGGAACTAGTCTCCTCATGACAACAGACTGCCGCCATCACAACAACCAAACCGGTGAAAGCCAGCTGGGGTCCACACCAAGGCTGCAGTGCCGGACCCCTGCCACTCAGATAGAGATGATCACCACAGCAACAACCCCCAGTTTTATGGTTAACAATATAAGCCAGTGTGATTACTCATGTTAAAAAATTTTTGACATAGAAAAGAGTAAACTTATAATTATTGGAGGTGATCATCTGTATAATCCCCCCAAGGGAAAATACTTTAAATGAATTCAGTACTGCATTTAAAATAAAACAGCAAATAGAACACAATAAATCTGAACATATGTACACAAACAATATCTATGTGTTTTTCAGAGATCAAATAAGATCACATTTGTTTAAAGAGAGTGATTTCAACTGGTAAATTAGTCTGGAGAAGTGCTAAATCATTCTTAACAACAAAAATATTCACTGTAACTCATTGATCTGCTTGTGATGGATAAAGTAAGTAGCAAGTATAGAAACTTCCTTGAAAACTGCAATGTTTGACTGTTGTCTCCTGTTGTTAAACTGTCTGCAGCTGTCATACAAACAGATTAATTCATGTGGACTAACCAAGATGACTTGGTTCTTATAGTATAAAGATAACAACTACCATCCTAAAATACTGAGTAATTATAACATAATTTGAATATCAAGTCAAAATGTCTGACAGTCACTTAACACTTGAACCAACATAAAGAAAAAGTTCATAATGTGTAGGATATTACCACTAATGTCTTGCATTGCCTGTATTTGCTTTCAAAGCCCAGATGAAGACACTGAACTTTGGATCGAGAGGCTGATAAATGGCTCGTCTTGCTTCCATGAAAGGTCAGAGCTCTCATTATTTACAACACGGGATCTTTGTCATGGCTCAGTGACACTGACCTTGCACAAGTATCCTCCCCTCTGTCTGTCTACAACCAGGTGTGTATGGGTTCTCATTTTCTCTATACACTTGTTTACTGCTGGTTAACAATACACAGAAAAAAATACGAGTCTACACTTCCATACATGTGCAAACATATTCTAGACCACATGAAGTACTTGAAAGTACACATTAATAATGCAGAGCAAATCTAAAGTCACAGGAGTGACCTTAGCCTAGATTAGTAATGGTCCTGGAGGAGTGGACCACATTTAGAATGCCTGTGGGAGATCCAGTGTATGTCAGTTTTTGCATACTTCAACATTTTGTAATGGGTAAAATTTCATTTTATTTTAAATCAAAATCAAAAAGGTCCAATGTGTAACTAAGTTGTTTTTTTAATCAGCAAAAATCAAGGATTGCTTTCATAAATATGCGTTTTACCGAAGTCAAATCAAGTTCCACTGCACTACTGCTATCTTGTTGACACTTGGCCCGCATTTATCTTACCTCATTTTGTGAATGTCACAAGTATGGTTTTTATCTTTATTTGAATTATTGCTGTTATCTTTTATTGCTTCCTTTTATTGTGCTGAGTACATGTTTTGTTTTATAATTTGCAAACATGAATTGTGTTTCATCACAAAGGTTTGCTTACTGCTATGGGCAAAAAACAAGTCTGTGTGTCAGATACCTTTGAAATTGGTGAGAACATAAAGTTCTTCTGTCTCCTACATTACAGGACCTGCAATGTGACTATTGCCTACACAATCATTGTGATGACGATGCTCAAACGATATATTGTGCACCTCTATTATTCACAGAAATAATTGCAACCACTACTTCAAACTTTTAGGGAAAGCACAAGCATGTTAAAAAAAATAAATGGCTATAGTAAACAGATGGGACATCTGACCATTACCATCCTTTTCAAATAATCAGCTAAGATCAAACTTGTCCGGAGGCTAGTCACATATGAAAACATTTGTTTCACAGAGAAAAGCCTTGATTTTTGTTTTTCAATCTTGTAAAGGATTGTCAGGTTTTGCTATAAGTGAATCAATTAACATCTATGGTAATATTTCTTTAGGAGACAACATTATTAGTGAACTAAAGCTTGCCTGCAGATGCCAAAATAGAACAATTTTGGTTTAAAACAGCAGTGCCTTTGACACGGGCATATAGTTTATAGCAACATGGATTCTCTTGCAAGAATATGGTTGTGTCTAAATTTAACAGATTTAGTGGAAAACACATTTACATTTTTTAAATAAGTGGTGTTTCCTGAGTGGAGACTTAAGAACAAACCATGTATATTTCCTGTGCTGCTCTACAGCACAGGAAATACTAAACTCGAGGTCCAAGGGGGGGGGGGGGGGGGGGGGGGGGGGTCCCAAGATAATTTTAGGGAGAAATGGGATTTTTTTTTAGGGCAGTCAGAATTTATGCATTAATCGTAAGGGATTTATCTGTAGTAATAACATGTTAATTATTTTAAAGCATTCAGTATAACTGTATTACTCATGCCATATAAGAAAAATGTGAATTTGGCATTTTCTCAGTGAGTGACTAATTTTGTTTATTTGAGTGCCATGCATTGCGCTCAGACCTATGGGCTTACAAGACATCATACCATATATATAAATTTCAAAGTATTTGTAAGTAAATTTGTACTTTGTAAGTGTTTGAGTGTATTATCTAGTATTGTTCTGCCAGTTATGTAGGTGGTAGTCTGAGCTTGGATTGCTGCATGTGGCACTATGAGTTTTAAAGATTCATGCATCCTTACCGTTGAAAAACAATTATTTAATAGTAATAAAATGAACCTTTTGTCTATCCTCTGCATCCTTTATTTTCCCATTTCAGGCTGTTTACAGTTTGCAGATACATACAAATGAAGCAGCCAAGGCCATCTACTTTACTTGTTTGCGTAAAAAAAATCTAATGAATAATATATTTTAAGTCCCTATTTGTCAGGCTAAATTTTCTGTAAAGTGTATGTTTGCACTTTGCGAAACTGTGTATGTTATTTTTTTTTAACTGGGTTTATTTGCATTTATTTGTGGTTACTTTTCATTATAGGCAGAATGAAATTACTTCCTAGGTATATTTAAAGAGTGAAATTATGTTTATTGAGTAAAATGACAACATTTTAGATGTCATCTTCCCAGAACATAATTTATAAGAACGAACTGTTTGTTGCATCAAGTGTAAAGCTGGAAGACGAGACTCGAGGAAAGAACATCATGTTAGGGAGGATATCTGCAGGCTAAGTGAAATGTAGTGAATGTTATCTTTCTCCACAATAATAGTTCATTAATAATCTTAAGCCTCTATGTGATTTCATTAAAGTGACATCAAAGAATAAACTTCCCACAAAGATAGAAAAAAAATTACACACCAATCCCAGCAGTGTGACAGCGCAGCTCCAAAACCACTTTAAAGCAATTTTCTTTGAAGTTAACTGCCACAGATACTTGTCTTTCAATCACCTCAAACACATCTAGTCTAATTTAGGGCCAATATTTCCAGTAATGTGGAGCCTTGGTTTTACTATTTTAGCCAGTTTATGAGCCCAAGATATCAATCATCCATATTGTCCCCATTTTATCAGCTACCCAGAGCAGCAGCCTCCGACTACTGCTGATGATTCATGATAAAGATAATTTGGGAATTTGTCTAATGATACTGCTGAAACAAGCAATCTCCACCAACTGAAGCTGCACCTCGTCATTATGCACAAGGCCGGCACAGTTCACTTCAGCTGAATCTTTAATGCGAAAACCCTAGGTGTTGTTTTGATTTTAGACAAAACATGTCCTTGATGAGTTATGCCCTGTGGAGGCACTTTTTGGATTTATGGGTCACATCCAGCTGCCTGCAGCGCTTAAAAATGGTAAATCAGCATATAAATGGCTGCATTATTGAGAGCGCTAAGAAAACATCAACCAACAAGTCCATTATATTAATTGGACTCGCCCTCACTATGGCACGCAGTGGGCTCTAGTCACTCCAGGGTCGAGTGGTGATAAATGAAAGACCACAATATGAATACAGGCTTGGCCAATGTTATAGCAGAACATGTGAACAACTGCTCTCTGTTGTTTATACTGACCTTGTAATTTATCAGCGGGATGCAGGGATGGTGGAAAATGTATAGGATTAGCAGAAGGTGGAGGAAAAGAGGAGGAGAGGTAAGTGGAAAGAGGGATTTAACTTCCTCTTTTTCCTGTTTGTAAGAGTTCAATTTACTTCATCATCTCTTAAATACCTCCATGCAAGAATTAAGTGAGGTATCAAACTCGGAAAGATCATATTTCACTAGATTAAATTTCCCAAAGTAATTAACCAGTCAGCAATGTAGTAGTGAAAAAGGACAAAGAAAAATTTCAAACTGATATCAAGATAAAAGCAACCATGTGCCAGTGAGTGATAGATTAGATAGTTTCCATCTAGCGTTATCTGAAATACAAGCTCTCCGATGGTTTTCCACCAAACTGGTCTGAAACCAGAGACAAACTTCAAACTAGTTACGTCTGTCTTAACCGCTAAAGCACTGACTATAGCAAAACTGGTGGAAACCATTTTTTTTTGTTTGTTTGTTTGTCAGAATGGTTGTAAGAACCAGTTCTGGGTTGTTCTGCTCTCTGAGCCTGATGGTAGGGTTATGGATACCAGCAAGATGTTAAGACCATCATTTAAAAAAAAAAAAATCCACATGCAGTATCACATTTAATCTACTTAATTTATTAGAAAACTATTAGAAATTGAACTGCAACATGGATGTGAATTTAAAGAGGCTGAGAAGACCATGAGCTCAGTGTTGTTCTCAATTTCCTTCTGTTTAATGTTTTAAAGCACCAGTCATGTCTGGTGAATGCTGCCTATTACACTGTATGCTGTATTCACAATCACCATGGCAGCTGAATTTTGATGTGTTTTCAGCCGTTTTCATTAATATTGTCAGTTAAAAAATAGAATTTGCTTTTATCAAAAACTATGTTAAAGTTTGTTTCTATGATTGTTAATTGATACTGGTTATCATTCAAAAATACCAACTGGCTTTGGAGAGTATTCACAAATACCATCTGTTGTTTAAAACTTTTTTAATGAGACTGATGATACTAAGACATGAAATTGCATAGAAATATAATGAAACACTGTCATCTGTTATTTCTGTGAAGATAATTTCTCTCCTTGCACTGCAGCCCCTTTCAGAGATGTATAATATAGTAGAGCAGGGCACACCAACACCTCAAGGGACACTGTCCTTTGTGTTTCAGATGCTTCCTTTTAGATGCTTCTCTGCCCTAAGAAACCTGATTCAAATTAAGCAGCTCTCCAACAGTTTGATGTATACAAGATTCATTTTTCACATTTAGACATTTTTCACCAAAAATAATAAGAATTTCATTTTGAACCAACATATAATCTAGCCCCCCCCCCCCCCCCTTTTTTTTTTAATATAACTTTTTTAACCCCTTTAAGTCCAGTGTTAAGCCTTTCAATTTTCAGCACTTTTTTTCTTTTTAATTTTTAATATTATCCCCAGCTGCCCACATAAAAGAATCTTTTCAGGAATTATGTTCCTTAAATGTGTCAGCAATGTTATTCCTTATGTCAATTACTGAAATTTCTGAATTCCTGCATATGTTGCCAACAAATAGACAGATCAAATCAATACTGCCAGATACATGACCACTGCTTGGGTGGAGCTAATAAAACTAGAAAGAAAACACCTATATACACTCATATAAAAAGGCTAGTCTAGGCTACCTGAGACATAGGGTGGCCAGATGTCACGCTTTGTGCGGGATAGTCCCGCATTTCTATTACTTTTCACACGTCCCACAAAACGGGGTGCTGTCCCGCATTGTTACGACCAGTCTTCACTTTTGTGAAGGAAAGAAAAACAAACAAAACAAAACTGGCTTTTACTAATGGTGTGTGGCAAAAGATTTCACGGCTGTCACATCACACCGCCTGCTGATTTGAGTTACACTCATGTCAATCAAACTAAGAGGCGGGACTTATTGCACATCTAGGATGCACCGGTGCACCCACTAACGGAAATAAATAAATAAATACACTAATTGATCATGGAGGACTGGGAGACAACCACAGTGAAGAAGAAAAGAAAGTGTTGTTACAACCAAGACTGGGAAAGCATATATTCCTAGGTTAAACCTGTTCGAGGAGACTGTGAGAGGGTTTGTCAAAGTATTTTTTTGTGTCACATGGCAGGGAATATGACGTGAAATGGCACATAAATCCGAGTCACAAAAAGCGCGCTACTCAGAGGGAGGCTTTACCATAACAGATTTGTTATGTTTGGTTAGTAATTAGAGCAGAATAGAAAGTTATTTGTTGGTTTTTTTTTTTATTTTGTCAGGGCAGAGTGGAATCTCACATTTTCCCACATTTTCAGTCATTGTGCTATATTTGAGGGCTGCACGGTGGCGCAGTGGTTAGCACTGTGGCCTCACAGCAAGAAGGTTGCTGGTTCGATCCTTGGCTGGTTTGGTCAGTGGCCTTTCTGTGTGGAGTTTGCATGTTCTCCCTGTGTATGCGTGGGTTCTCTCCGGGTACTCCGGCTTCCTCCCACCATCCAAACACATGCATGATGGGTTAATTGGTCACTCTAAATTGGCTCTAGGAGTGAGTGTGAGCATGAGTGTGGTTGTTCGTCTCTCTCTGTGTGGCCCTGCAATGGACTGGCGAGCTGTCCAGGGTGTACCCTGCCTGTCGCCCAAAGCCGGCTGGGATAGGCTCCAGCTTCCCCGCGACCCTGAATTGGAATAAGCGGTTCGGAAAATGAATGAATGTGCTATATTTGGTGAGAGAAGATCTGGTCACCCTACTGAGACATGGGACTATTGACCTTGTACATGTGGTGCTGTAATTCCCTGCACCGGCACCAGGTGGTACCTACACCATAAGGATTTCCCATCGTTCTTTCCAAATGGAGACGTTGCCTGAAAGACCAGGATTAACTTTGCCGGAATTCTGGGTCTTGGTTCTGTGTAAAAGTTGAGTGTGATGAGCCGCATCTGTAAGCAGAGCTTCTCATAAAGAGCGCCACTTGGTTTTTGACCAGAACCAGACTATTTGAGATCTGAACCTCAAAGGTTCAGTGGCGAGCCAACCCAGGGTATTTGACTGTGGAGGGAACGACAACGCGGTGTGGCCAGCCGTAGGATCCATCCTCAGAAAGCAGTACCACCAACTCATCTCATCATTCCTGATACAGATAAGACTAAGCTACCTGGGTATCTGACACTGTGAACAAAGACACTTTTAAATAAAATGTCACATACACACACAAGGAATTCTCACCTCCTCCTAGATATCCTCCAAGGAAGAACTACAATCTGAGAAACAGACCTTTTCCCTTTCTTTACTTTACTTTAAAGGACCTTAACGGGGACACCATTTTGTTTATTTTATTTGCTTGAGCTTATTTAATGTTTATCTCTGCACTCTAGGAAGCCGGCTTAGATAGGCAGGGATTGTAAATCTGTGCTATTAATTCTTGATAATACAATTTTGGATTCAACTACCACACTCAGTTGTATTTTGTTTTCTGCCAACATCGTTCTTTCAGGCTCCGTAGTCGTACCTAGAGCTTCCTGATACTGACCCAACATTAGCACAGCTGTACTTATCTTAAGTTGCTGCTACAATTGTCAGCATGCATTGAAAAAAAGAAGAGCAGTAAAACAGAAGAACTGTGCACATGATTAACACAAACTCATGGTGTGCCTTTGCTTTTCTTCATTACTGTGCTTCCCTAAGCTTTCATCCAAAAATCTGTCATGCCTCAACCTGAAAAAAAACTGACTTACACAAACTGGAAGCAAGGTGATTATCAATAAGTGACCTGAAATTAATCGAGTATTGTTGCCACATTCAGAGTTTAGGGCTTTTAATGGAGGTTTTTGCAATTATTAATGCAGCTTACCACATCTACAGGGAATAAAACACAATTTAATTGCTGAAATGGATTCACAGATACCAAAGACTTGATAGCAGTAAGACCTGCAGGGAATATGACCAAAGATAAATGGACAAATCCAGAATGAAGTCCACATGGCAAAGTGAAACAGAGGAGGAGAAGTGCAGCACAGCATGACACCAATTATTGAGACAAGGTCATTTTACACTGCACCTGTCAGTTCATAATAGCTTTCTTGTTTGAAAAAAGAAGAGATAAATGAATGATAAAAATATCTGATGAATACACGCCACTCAATTTAGAAGAGACGTTTTACATGTTTTACATAAAAAAGCAGGCATGAAGGATATGATCATAGAGAACTTGAGATAAAGTGGAGTTTGTGTAGCTTCAGATTTAGCTGTTTTTTGTCTTTGTTGTTTGCCTATTGCTTCAATGAATTAAACGGTTCAATTCTTTAATTCCTTTATTTGCATAGAATTTTTCCTATATACAGTATATACTGTAAGATGTTTGTGCTATAAGAAATAACAAAGGTCCCATTTTATTTTCCTTGTTCAATAACTTATAATGTTACTTTTATTATTTAACTTTATGCTCTTTTACATTTAAAAGGATAAATCTTTGGATATTTAGGCTCCAGCTTCCCTGTGACCCTGAAATGGACTAAGAGGTTGAGAAAAATAACGGATGGATGAATAAATCTTTGGATCCTTCACATGCAATGTTGTCCATTTGTTTTATAAAGATCTCTATACCTGCTACTAAAGTAAATACTCCTCATTTTTCCACTATCTTGTTATTAGGATGAAAGAAATTAGGAAACTAGTACACAACATAATACAAAATGAAGACTTATTTTACTTAAAGGAAATGGACTAAATTGATTTTAGTCCTAGATATTTAGGATATTGTCTATGATTGTCTGTCTAGTTACAGCAGTGTTTCTCAATTCTGGTCCTCAGGCCCCCCTGCCCTGCACGTTTTAGACATGATCCTCCTCCAAAGCACTTGAGTCAGATTATTGAACTTCCTCATCAAGTTCTTTGCAGCCTGTTAACGAGCCTTTATTACATTCAGGTGTGTTCAAGTAGGGTTGCCGATAAAACATGCAGGGTGGGGGCCCTGAGGACCGGAATTGGGAGACACTGAGTTACAGAAAGGAAAAAATAAAACATGCAACAAAAACCCTAAGGGCTTTTTAACTGAATGTCAACAAAATAAATTAAAAGTAAGTGCAGTAAATTTAAAGAGAAGAGCTGATAATTTGCATATGAAATCATTTGTTTACTTTCACAATTAGAAAAAAAAATAATGAGAGGCTATGCTTTCACTTTAGCCTTAGAAAAGAGTAAAATATCAAAACAAAAAATATATTTAAAAATACAAACTTTTTACAGTTTTTATACTTGCAAAGTTTTATAGCGTCTCTTGACCGTGAGCAATAATTATTCAAAAGGGCAACAAACAGAGAGAGATGCAGGTTTATTTAGCAAACACAAGAGATTTATTTCAGCCCCACAAAAACCCAGAAATATGGCACAGGTTTATAACAGAGTCATAATTCAGCCATGGGGAAATATATTCATGCACAATCTGATGCATTAGAGGAATTTATAATCAGCGAAGCAACACCAGTCACTGATAAATATGTAGCACTCTGACTGGGACTCTGCATTTCAGAACTGAGATTTGATAAACAGCAATGCTCACAAAGCTGAGTTACTGAGTTATGTACTTGTGCAAAATGTCATCTGTTGATTAATGATTATGCCTGATAGAGAAAAAAAATCCCACAACTCTGACATGTTCCTTCCAGTGCAAATTGTCAATCTTTTCTTCTATTTGCTTTGACTTACAGTGTGTTTATTTTGTCCATGTTTTTCAGCCATGGAAAATTAAGAAGCTTCCTCTCAAGGACTTATTCAATAGGTGTTAAACCCTAATACTAATAAGTGTCTCTGATAAAACCTATTTGACTCCACTGTCAAGACAGATGCATTATAAATAAATCACTTGAATAAGCAAGTATTTTCATTGTTTTTTTTATTCTTTAATCCAATTAATTATGACTGATACTTTTAAAATCCCTGCAATAACCAAGAAGGTACTCTAAATTCATTTTAATTATACCGTTTTAAACAAAGATAATAATGTTCATCCTTTTTACAAACTAAATATGATACATGTTTGGGACAGGAGGGAGGGGTTATTTGACTTATGCAAAGTACTTTGTGTTTTATTAAATGTATGAAAAGTGCTATATAAATGAAGTTTTATTTGAGTTTAATGCTTAATAAAGTGTAGCACAAGTTTTTCTCATTTCACAGTAAAAGGAGAGATTATTTGCTTTGTGCACATAAAATACTATTTTATAAAACATCCAACAATAACGATAAACCTGCCCTAAAGGTCAAAACCTTTATATTACGCTGAATTAGTACAATAATAACTTTATATATTGACAAACTGTCATAGCATTTGCAGAAATCAGGCAATTTACTATTCACAGGCTCAGTGAGCTGGACTTGAACATCTCAAAGAGTGGAACAGTGTTGTGTGCTGTTAAAATTAGGCCTAGCTGTAAGTTTCAGTCCATTTTTCTGTTCAGCCTTGAGCACAGATTCTCACAGTCTAATAAGTGCATACTGTTATTTTGAACTAGCAGCTCTCACAGGAGATTCAGACCTAATTTAGCTGCATGTGCTTTTGAAGGTATTCACATTAATTACATCTTCTCTTACCTAAATAAGCAAGTCCATGCTGATATTTGGGTTTATGAAGCCACTTGTGTCTTCGTTTTGTATGTCAGTGTCTACATCTAAGCACCTACAACAGCCTTTGTGTGCATCCATTTATTCTTCCTTCTAGCAAGCCAAATTAATGGAGCAGTCCCATCTGGACTGGACACATGGGCCATACTCTTCGACCTGTCAAGCGATGAATGTGTTCCTGAGACAGAGTTTGTGTGTGCATGTGTGTGTGCGTGTGTTTGAACTAGAGGCAGAGGCTCTGAGTGGTCAGCCAGGGGGAGAAGTGAAAACATGGACCAGTTTCTGTTTCCAAGATAGTCTGTAGAGAGAGATTTTTTAAACAAGAGGAGTGATACAGTGGTGAGAAAAGAGATGGTAGGCTGGCAATTAGAGAAAAAGAAAAAAAGAGTAGACATAGTAACAGCAAAAAAAAAGAAGGTGGTAGAAGAGGGATGATTTAGCCTGATTGTTAACTTTCCTCCATCAATTTTTTATGTTTTGTAGATCACAACAACATGATCAAGGTCTAACTTTATTATGGTGGCAGCTTTTGGCTGCAGTTGAAAAGACTGATCAATTTGGCCTTTCCCACTGACGTAGCCCCGCCGTGCAGCCCATGACTCCGCAAAACATTCAGCTGCTTGGCAGCACAAAAGGGGCTGGCGGGCACAGAAAGAAACAAATTGTAACCATCCAAAATGAGGACCGTAGCCCAATGAAAGAGCTCATTTTCTGTCTTCTTGCACCATCTCGTCAGCCTATTATGGCACAAAGCCACAGTGCCATAATGTAGTCCCCAACACAGCAAAACAATCACCAAGATCTTCCTGTAACATTCATAAATTCATAGAATAGAATGTTCCTTTAAAACAGGAAGAGGTCTCTAATAATGGATGCTCTCCACTTATTTAAAGGTAGATGGTTGTTCACAACATTAGTTATCACTGCATTTAAGAAGTGTGGGCTTACTTAGAGCAAGCACAGTTGCTGAGTCCATAAAACCAGGCTAGAATGAGAATATTCAGCTTATTTGTTATATCAGGCAAACAGCAGCTGACAGAAATAGCCAGGTGGCATCAGTAGTAGACCATCAGTCTAATAGATTTTACAGCCATTCTGATAAAGCTCTTAGTTAAATGTTGCTTGTGCATTAGTGTGATTCCCTACCAGAGCCAAACATATATTCTTTATCACCCACAACAAACTCTGACTGAACTCAGAGTCACAAAGCTCCAGGCTCAAAGATTTAAACTCGTTTTTCTTTGCTAAAAGGTAATAAAATTTTAGACACACGCTCAGAGTTGCATAAACACAGACACACACAAATTTATATACAAATACATACACACATCTTCATATCAAGCACTGCCATCGGGTAGACTTACAAAATGGGACTGCTCAGGTGGAATGATTTACCTGTTAAACACGATGATACGGTTTTCAGAGCGACCATTTTTCACGAGGGGCTGACACCATCACCCAACGAGTCATAAAGAGACATGCTACTACCCTCACAGCAATCATAGCTCATTTGTGACTGCTACCAGATGTATTTCACCATGGTTTTTTTTCTTTTTTAACATTACAATAAAACTAATCTAATAGATAAATGTGTAGAGTCAACAACAAACAAAAATTGTACTCCTTTTTTTTCCATTGAAGAAACAATTTTTTTTTTTTTATCAACATTATCCAATTAGAAGATAGCCTTTGTGTCTTACAGACCAAATTCATAAAAATATTCCAAACACTCCTTTGTAACCTTTTTACAAGAATCAACTCATTAGTAAAACCTGCACGTCAACTATATAGATCCACATGTAGGCATGGCTGACAAAACAGAGAAACAAAAACATAATTTACAAGCCACTAATTTTCAAGTAGACACACTTTGTAGGATATACCTTTGTTCACAATACACATGCAGGTTTGGCTTACCAATTCTAAATCTTCATCCAACATGTTCAATATTTTTCATTTAGTGGTTTGTGGTTCAATATTTTTTCACATATGCATAATCATAATTATATCAGGGGTGTCCAAAGTGGGTCTTCCAGGGCCGCTGTTCTGCATGTTTTTGTGAGAATATATGTGCGCCAAAAACAATAAAAATGAGAAACCTAATCATATCTTTGAGCACACTAGGTCTACAGTATAACTTGCATTATTTACCACTGAGTATGTTAAGGAGTATCATACCTCAGCTATAAAGCTTTCAGTGGTTGTGGGGCTTCTATTAATATTGAAACACAAAAGCAAAGCGAACTTGCAAGTCTCACCTAAGCACTTACATGGGTTTAATATCACTGCAATGAATCTGTATGCATCTGTGAAGCTTCCATTTTTCTCTAGAGTTGATACAGAACTTTGTGCAACAGCAGGCAGACTCTAAACCACAATATGGTTCAGTCAGCTGTATTCAACTCCTCTGCCTCTCACTGTGCTTCAACCTCTCCACTTAACCCTCATCTTCTGACTCAGTTTATGACCACTGGGCAACTTAAATTACCTCTCCTTCAAGCTACAGTAACAGGACCGGTAGGTGGTGGAGTCTCCTCCTAGCTTCTGCCCCAGCCTGAGGGAAGACAGGAAGACTGAGAGAGAAGAGATCTGGGCACACAGTTGGTGTCACAGAGCTGCGCTTTAGGAAAGGGCCAGTTGGATCTGCTGAGATGACTTGGCAGTGTTTAATTTGTTACATGATTTGGCCGCCATTTCTGCAACACAGCCTAATTCAAATTCATGGGTGTGTTTTTTTTATCCTCTTCTCTGCTTGAAGTGACATTCAAAAATTGTGTTTTGGTAATATTGTGGATTGTTGAGGTGAGATGGTCGGTCCTTTCTGGATGCCTTGATGGTATGGACAAGTGTACAAATAAAGCTGATTTCTTCTCTGGATTGGAACCAAAGTATGTTTATCATATTGTGTTTTCATTACAAAAAAAACATACAAAAAAAATAAATCTAGACCTGCCTGCAAATTTTTCTTTTTTATTATCTTTCACAAATCTTATTAAAATCACAACTACTTTGCAACAAAACAACATACAGCCTTGTCCTGACACGATGAAAAGATTTCCCCCCAATGACTACGGTTTAATATGGCCCACAGCTTCACAGTGCCACTGTAATTAAACTCAAGCATTGCATGAAATAAACTGATGCTTTCAGAGCAAGTAAATACAGAAAGTGAGACAGAGATGCAGCAGTATTCAGTAAACCAAAACATACAAGATAAACTCAACAAGAGAAGAAACGATGTGTAATATTTATGACAAACATGAGTTGAAATTTTTTTAATTAGAAAAATATTGTATTTTCTAGCCTTTCTTAATTGCTGAAATGACAATCTGTAAATGATAAAAAATAATAATAATGACAATAATTGAAATACATGATCGAATACACATATATTGCTGCTGCATACATCACTGGCTAGCTTACAGCCAACCCCATGGGCCATCTGTGCTGTGGCAGCTCACGTTTAATAATGATAAAGATCTAAAGAATCCTTTCATGTATCTCACTTTCAGTGGTGACTGGTTACCGAGGGACAATGGGGCATACTTCTTTTCATTTTAACCAGAAAGGGTAACTTGGACATGTTGTGAATTCATTAATATCAAAGTATCAAAAATCTAAAATAACTGAATAATTAAATCAAGTTTTGTTTTGTATTTTTCTTTTTTTTTCTTTTTTTTTAGTTTTACAGTAAAAGTGGGCTATTATTTTAGATAATTGCAAGTAAAAAAAAAAAAACAAAAAAAAAACTCTGGCATGTAAAGTTTGCCTTGCAAAAAAAGTAGTTCATTATCCATTTTTTCTCTGACCCAACATCTGCAACTTCAAAATATGCAATCAGTCCCATTCACTAATCAGCTGAGAAATAACAACAAGTGATCAACTTCACTCTCCAACCTAGAGGTGGAAGAGAATCTTCAAATCTCTAACAAGTGTCAGGATTAAGAACCACCTAATTTCATCCAGTTGGGAAGAACCTGGGGTCCACAAACTGTTGAAGACCCAGGAACTGTTCAAACTACATCATGAATGTCACTATAAAACTGGGCCTGCAGAATGTAGACAAACTAAAAACTGTCAAAAGGATTCAGGGAACTTGTCCAACAGCAATCACATGTAAAGTGTTGAATTCTGTTGCAACTAACTCATAACTAACATTAAGTGTGCTACATAAGTAAGTTCGCTTACTGTAAGTATGCAGTTTTTATTTTCAAAACAGTTCAACGAGACAATTTTTTTTCTATTTTATTTTTGAGTACAACACAAAAAATGAACTCAGGTTGATCTTGATATTTTTCAAACATACCCATATGTGGTTGCATCATAAATTAAGGATGGAAAATGCAGGATGCTTGTTTAGATGGATTAAACTGTTACCAGTAGAATCCTGATCAAATCCCATCAAGAGGCCAGTAAAGATTGACATCACCACTGATGATGACGAATGGCCAGATCCACCAGTCACTGTCGCGCTGTCTCTCTAACATACATGATTTTCAACCTCCAGCACCCTTTATCTGGGCTCCAACCCATGTTCCCATGGCAACACTATCAATAGGGGACCGTCCAGGGTCAGATAGTCTCTCTCCCTCTGCCGCACTCTCCTCTTTGAACAAGTCCTGACATTTGAAGCCCTTGTCTCACTGGATACCTTTTTATCCCAGAACAGTTCTGCATATTTGCTTAATCTATCCAGTTCCCAAACGTACTTTTGTTTTGTCTGTCATCTCAGTGTTCAGTATGAGGCCAAAACCTACTAAAACCTACTAAGATGAAGAATATTGTCAATCAAACTGCCCCCTCTCCTCCACTCACACGCACACAGACACACACACACACACACACACACACACACACACACACACACACACACATGAACTCACATCAAACACTCATCATATTGACTCGAATTTATGACTCAGAAACAAAATTATAGGTTATAGTAGACAAACTGCATAGTATTATGTACTGTAGTAAAGACGATCATTCTGCAATTTTCATTTGCTTTTTTATAATAATTTACAGTATAAGAAATATTCAGGAACCAATTTAACTGGAAGTCAAATCGTAAAATGAGTTAATGCATTAGCAGATATTGGGCATAATTATGAAATGAATGCAACCACATAATGGGATTTAGCTTTTTTTAGACAACAAACAGCTTCTTGAATGCAGTCTTTTCATTAAAAATGTAAAACCCAACAATTGTAAGCACTGCTGCGTCTTCTTTATGATTGAGCTAATACTTTTTCATGGAGAATTTTCAATTAATATTCTAATTTAAAGACACATTTTTAGAGCATGTAGTTTTTCAAGCAACTGTTTGTCTTTCAACCTGATGAGAAGTCACACTGATCGCAGTGTTTCCAAGGAAGGATGAAATAAACTTTAATGTCATAGAAAAATGCAGATGGATAAAAGTCCCGCAGGGCTGTTTGCCACAGTCATAACAGAAAACATCAATCCCCATCCATCCAATGACAAGCAGGACAGAGAAGCCAGTCTCATCTCATGTGATATGCAAAGTGCATGCTGTGAATCTGGAGTTGGTTAGGAATGTGTCAATAATGGTGTGACTTTTTCCTCAACAAGGAAATGATTCTTTGACCTCAGCTAACCCAGTTTAATCCCACTCCCACAGGTATACTGCTGAGTTGATCTGAGTTGCACAATTTGCTGGAGAGAATGCCAATGGCTGTCAGACAGCCACCTGCCCATGTGTCTGTGCCTTGGGACGTACTGCCTGGCCAAACCCTGCTGATTAGGTTATTTCTGAATTTGACTGTATCGTTTTTGTTCTTTAAGGGAAATAAGTGGAGGGTGGTTGTGTTATAAAAAGAAAACACAGAAGGAAATCTTACTCCTGTTATCTTCCCCTGATTAAATGGGGTTTTTTTTTCTTATAAAGACTCGACTATAAAAGCTCCATTTATCATCTGAACTTATTCTACTGCTAAGTGGCAAGCAGAGACCTCAAACAGCACATATCCTGTTAACCATGAAGACAGTTTTTTGTGTAGCAATTCCTCTCATATTTTACATTTAATTTTCCACAGCATCACTACAAATACTTTTAATAACTGCTTTCTGTAAATAATCCCCAAACCTAAGCAAGGTTTATTGTACATTTATTTATTTATTAATTAGTGTTGTCTAGTAGTAGTGTAGTATTTGTGTACAACATAGTTTCAAGCTAAATTTCTTCTATTAAAGTGATACAAAAGGTTTCAGACATTTTATCTATCAAATATGACCTATTTGTCATTATAGGGTTAACTATGAAGATTATATAAACTAATGAACATTTTGTTCTGTTCTGTATTTGCAATAAATCCTCTTTTATGAAGCCAAAAGACCCAGTGTTTCAGCAATTAACCAATACTTTTAAAATCTATATAACAGTAGGGATGTGACAGTACATATATCCATGTTCAGATTTTGCAGTGCAGAACCTTCAGAAAGGGAGGGAGGTATACCAAATGTTCCCAAACGGTAGTGTAACTGCAGTGCACTTGCTTCCTCCATAAACTACAAGAGTGCAGCCCAGTCTCTGGTAAGCATAGGTTATGGTTAGCGACATTTATAAGGAAAAACCAGAGCTTGAAGAACTTCTTTCGTTGTTGAACTTTTTTTTTATACATCTTTTACCCTAGTGTATCAAAAAGGACCAAACCGTGACATTAAAACCAAGGTACATTACCGAACCATGATTTTGGCGTAAATTACAACCTAAACAGCTGTTACCTTTTCCCAGTGTCTTATGTCTCAAGTCAGAAGAGTGATACATAAAATAAAGTTACTGTTTTCTAAAAGATCTTAACTGAAATGGTGAATCATTCTTTGAATTCTTATTTTCCTACATGCGGCTGGTTTGGGCTGAAATAATGGAAATAAATTCTTCAGCTGAGATGAAAACATCACAGAAGACAAAAGGAGACATTATGACAAGTTCAGTAAAGCATTTAATAAAAGAGGTAGGCTAATTAATGATTCATCATTACTGTTTGAAGTTCACTATTGAACAGGAAAGAAACCTGTCAGCCTTCTTCAGAGGACTGCCATGTAATATCATGCTATCTAACAGGCTTTGCAGAACATTTCGATTACCTATCATGTGATGACTCAGTTGTCTCTGTGACATGACTACCCCGTTCCCTGATGTCTGCCAAATGAAAACAGAACAGTGTCATCCCCAGAGGAGCTTAATGATCCACAATCACACAAAAACATTCACACATGCAAACACAGCGAAACACAAACACACTACAGCCCACACAGAGACAGTAGCTTATTGATCACTGTCAGATTTGTCTATAGACTGGAAACAAGCCTCTAAGCAATGGAAAAATTAGGACACTGATGATTTGTTAGTTAGCACAGGCAGGAATGACACCCCCACACGCAAACACATTCACCACACTGTTCCTCATTTTGGCACACTTACACACATTCACAGAGATCACCAATACCCCCATACACACACACACAGATACAGACTCAGTAATGGACTGGTATGGAACAGTGAACAAGGAGTTCTTGTCCATTTTGAATTATGTCTGGAGCTGGACAATTAAGTCTCTGGGGAAAAATACAGTGTGGGTGTCTGAAAGAGAAAGAAAGAGAACAAGGAAAGAAATCAAGCATGGCAACTGGACAAGAGTCTGGCGCAAAGGGGTGAACTGTTTGAACTTAACAACTCCCTCTCTTGGTCTGCAACGGGGAACACGGGAGCCACACTGGTCAGACAATCCATGAAATACGAACACAAGCACTGAACGAAGTGACTGCTCCCAGCCAAAGTGGAACCAAACTCACATTTTAATAGTGAGGAATCTGCAGTTTTTGGATGGCAGTCGGATGGGCTCGCCAGGCTGTCTAGGCAGAGAACTAATTGTGACACTCAGTGTGATGGAAGGTGCCAGAGAAGTAAAGAGTGGAGACAGAAAGGCAAGGAGTTAAGGACACAATGTAAACAAGGGTGTTAGAGAAGGAATGAAGACGTGCTGTCTGTGACTTTTACAGCTTGCATGTAACGACCTAGAAGTCTGGAAGAATACTATTCACACTCATCAGTTTTAGCAAGTTGTTTAAGGTCTGTGTATGAGGAAGACTAAAGAAGAGACAGCCATGCATATAATTTTGTCTTTGGGTAATGTCTTTAATTTTGTGGTTTAATTGTTTGAAGTAATTTTCTATGAACTATATTTTTTAAGCCTGATGGTCCTCAATATTTTGATTGATCCAAACGAGATAATTTTATCAGTTTTACTTTCAGTTTTTCCTTATTAGTACATGCAAACTATGATTGCTTGACTGGGTAACTCCACTATTCTGAGTAGTTTTAGAGGCAACATGATTTCAGTTGCCCAGTGAATAAATGAACCACGCAAAACACTGTTTGCTCACATTTAGCTGACTTTTTTACAGCCCAATTTCACCATGAAATGATAAGTCACTGCAAGCTACAGGGATAAGTTAGCAGGGGCAAATGGCAGTTAGCAACCACTAACCCAGGCCATGCAAGCAGGTGATTGTTAAGCCTGGAAGCAGGCCAATTCCCAGTTTCTATTTGCCACTTGCTCATTCAGCCCTATCCAAGTGGATGATAGCTAGTGCCCACTCACTCAGCAGGACCCAATCCTGGCAGCTAACATCTAGATGGGCCTGCCACTAACCAACTAGCCAGTGTCATCCTACAGCTAACTTCCTCTCATTATGTGCTAATGTCTCATTTTATCCATTGTTTGCAGAACATAAAGTCCCAACCCGGAGGAGGAAGTAATAATGACATGACATCAAAATTAAATTAATACTACTTTATCTATCCCAGGGGGATATTAGTATTGGTATTTGTTGTTGGTTTGTTGGTTTGTTTGTTTGTTTGTTTGTAGTTTTAGTTTGGTTTTTTTTGTTTTGTTTTTTTACAAACTATGAAAACAATTAATTGAAAAAATGTTGTGCTTTGTTCCAGAGGGCATTGCTGCTGGCTGGCATGATCCCGTACGTTTCTAGCTTGACACTGAACACGCTGTCATTTCGTCACTATGTTGTATATAGGATGCGAATAATCAGCCATTATTTTTACCAGGTACTAGTTCTCCTCCACTACCCCCAAATCTTTTCCAAGAAAGTAAAGTGCAACAGCTTAGTTAAAAAGCTCTGCAATCCCACCTCCCTTTAGCTCTCTGCTGATTTTCTTATTGCTGTCAGTAAGTCTTGAAGCAGTTACAGAAACGTTAAAGTCGAGGATGTGTTTATGCAGCCATGTCTTGTTGAAGCACATAATACTGCATTCACTGTATTTTGTTGTTGTTGTTGTTGTTGTTGTTGTTGTTGTTGAGACCTTGCTATCATCAGAGGCTCATCCATTTGTTAGCTAGCAACTTCATGTTATGCAATGGTTATTAGACATGGTTTGAATTTGCACCTTTTTTCTCTCTGACTCACTCTTGTCCTGCATCCCCTTCACTTGAGAGTTTGACCGATTGGTCCAATTATCGATAGTATCAATATGAAGCCTAGAATCTGTCTTGTTCAGTATCAGTGTGATGATGTCGATATTTTTCTCACGGACGGCTTTGGAGGTAAACAGCCAAGAAATGGCAATGACACCCAAGCAATGGTAGGTTTGCCTTTTGTTTAGCAAAAATTGACATTATTTTCATCACATAATTGTATGTATGGATTGCATTGTGATAAAAAGAAATGATAGTTATTTTACAATTGTGTTACAGTGTTTATGTTATTTTATACTGATTACAAAGCTTAAATTGAAATTTATGAGTTCCATCATCAGTATCATCAATCTTTAACTAAATGCCAAATCCCTAAATGATGACACTTTTTGCTTGTTGCAAAGAACAATTAGAAAATGTATCAGTATTGGCAATGCTTATGATGGACTGACTTGGTTTTGGATCAATCCCAAAATTTGCAGTTTGGCCCTGCCCTACTTCGCTTCCCCTTCAATTTCTTTGGGATTTGTTGAGTTATATAGTTGATCACCCTTTTTTTGAACAGCTTCATCAGTTAATCAAGCTGCTTATTAGCTCTTCTGCTGCCATGGAAACTCATCATAGCAAGTCTAGAAAGAGTCCAAAGTACACAAAGAAATCACTTGAGCAGCACAGTCTCTGAACCAGCGTAAAAATGTTCTTAAAAAATTAATTTATTGGTAATTTTCTTTAAAAAATTATTATGTTTTAGTAATCACAATAGTGATGGATCAGACCTCCAGTTTGCTCCCAGCCCATGTCACATTTAAGAGTTGCTTCTTGCTGTGAAAAATCTTCTACTCTTAA
Source organism: Telmatherina bonti (assembly GCF_933228915.1). NCBI lineage: Eukaryota > Metazoa > Chordata > Actinopteri > Atheriniformes > Telmatherinidae > Telmatherina > Telmatherina bonti. The sequence continues at coordinate 22,789,355 of NC_136625.1, read as the reverse complement.
AACGGTTTTCTTTTCATGGTGTCTGTTCACCAGAGGCTTCTACAATGTAATGTTTCACTGATCCACAATGCACATTTTTGCAGTTGTTTTCAATAAATGGTCAGTATTGTTAAAATCAGAGACGTTTAAATGAGTAGAAGGCGCTTAGAAAAGGGGGACCACCTGGAGGTACTTATCTGTATACTGCTTTGCATACACATAAATGACCTAAACCTGTTAATGACCCAAACTTGTTTGGGTCATATTGTTCAAAATCCATTAAAATAAAATAAAAAAAAGCTTGTGAGATAATAACTGCATAGAAGATAAAAGCTGAAGCCTAAGTTGAAGCCTAACAAAAGGTGAATGTGATTTTACCCAATTTCAAGCATGAGTGGCTCAGTAAGATTCCTGCATCCCATTTAAACATTCCTCCAGAAATAACATTTATCCAATTTGTTTTATTTCCTGCCTCCATGCACTCATCTCACACTTGCCCATGGCAACCAGCTGGAGTGGTCTGGATTTCAAATGTGAAGCAAGCTGTGAGGAAAAAGAATATTTGGGCCACTTTAGAAAAGATATTGTGGGCTAATCCAGCATTACATGGATGGATAATGTAGGAAGTGATATTTGTGGATTGTGTCGACTTATAAATACCAACAAGTAATATTCATCTATATGTGTACATTTAAAACCCTAGCATGTATAGGATGACACACTAAGACATTGGGTGTTCATTTTTGTTAAAATGCATCAGTTAGGTAAAGACCATAGCAATACTTTCAGCCATTCTGTTAAGAATAGCATTTTTTTGTGCCAACCAAGCACCCCTTTTTTCAGCATTTTTTTGGCATTACTTTCATCAGAGTCACCAGGGATGGTGGTGCTGCCATAAAAACACTGCCGTTTCTAGGCATGGGGCCTATCTGAACAGCAACACACAGCAAAACACATAATCCATCCAGCCAATGGCAGCAACGTCCCATAATCGGTCACATTCCCCACACTGCTCCTGTTGCTAATTAGAAATGGACCAGGTAATTAACCACCTTGTTCTATTGTTTGAGAAAGAATATTTCTCTATACCATTACACAATGCTTCAGTTGTCAGCTTACAGTGACAGCAGTTTTATTGTTTTTGCACAGATCCTTTATTTCCATTCACATAATCAACAGTCAAAATGGAATGTGATGCAAAAAAAGGAAAACTGCTGGAGTTTGCTGGATGTGATGGTTTTTCTTTCTAATGGTAGAACACAGCTTTTTTAGATTATTTGTACTTGTTTCCATTTAAAGCAACATTTTGTCAGTATATATATAATTAGTTTAAAAGATTACATTATATTCTGTAGCAAAGTTTATTGGTAAAGGAGCACTGAGGGCTAGTCATATTACATCATTACCTAATCTCAGCTTAATACTATATATTTACACATATAGCTGAAATTACTTTTTGGTTCACAGACAAAGAAAAGGAAGATTTATCTCTTCAATTAAAGGCAGTATCCAAATTTTAACATTTGTAAAAGTGTGCATTACTCGCTACCTTTTAATTCACAAACAAGAAATCTAGGATAAGCGTTTTTTTGTAGATGTGTTTATGCAGACAACACTCTGTCAACACAAGTCTGCAGTAATATTGAGGACAATTATAATGAGGAGTACCGCAGTAACAGTCATTAGCTCTCAGCAACATGTTTTAAGCCTTCAAGATGTTTGGTCTTATTTTTAACATTTCATAATTTAGGGAATTCCACTTGAATATGTATTATTAATGTCTGTCACATCCTACATTATGATTTTAGAATAAAAGTTACAAGTATGTCATTTTTATACCCTAAACATGACATCGTTTTGTTTATGACTGCTTGAGTTAATTGACAGGACAGATCAGGGAAGTTCGAGTTTGCATCCATTTTACAGTAACCGGGGCTTCTGAGGTCTTAAACCTTCCTTAGATCTGCTCTTTCACCCAGTTTGGTCTCAAAGGTCTATGGACAATTCTCTTAACCTCTTGGTTTAATTACCACTTCAGTACCAACCATCAACTATGAGATTTTATATGGACTTTTCTTTATCTTATCCAGAGAAACTTATTTAGCAAAGTTTACAGTCAAATTGCAAACACATAAAAAAAAAAAAAAAATACTGCAAGAAACAGGATGCACCAGAGCTCAATAACTTATTACCATTAATCTTATCTTAATGGAATGTTAAAGTACTTAACTCAATAAAATCCCAAAATATGCTTTTTGTAGCTGTGCAGTGTATTGAGTGGATTAAGAATTTATGTAAGTGTGAAGAACCCAAAAATATACTGAATATTGTTTTAAATATGATTTAAAAATCACTCAAACTGTGACTATAAAAATCCACATTTCAGTCAAATTTATAATTAGGTTTTTTTTTTAATACCAATTTTCTTTTTTACAGTTTTGTCAGGTTGGATAAAAGAAAATACATAAGCCAACGGGTTTGGGTCACAAAGAAAAAAGGAGAAAATCTGTGGAAGAGTAAGAGACCGACAAACTGATGAGCAGAGAGAATGAGAAAAGCATAGTTCATTGTGTGTGCTCTCTCTGGGTGGACAGTTTTCGTAATGAGAAATATTAACATTGCCAGACTCTTTCAGTCTTGTTAAAAAAAGAATCCTTCATCCACACACAAAAGAGCTCCCCTAAAATCCATCCAACCAATCAATGGCCTTTACAAGGAAAGCAGAGCACAGACAGATTATGTTCATATACACTTCAGTGAATGCCATTGAAAGATAAATGATTCATTTCACCTGAAATATGTTTAAGTGCAACAATAAACCCGCTCCTGATGGGTGGGTATGCGTTTTCTATACACAAAACAGAAGACCATGCAAAAGGCCATTTGTTTTGTTTTGGGTTTTTTTTTGTTGTTGTTTTTTTTTTTTTTTTTAGAGGAATTGATAATGGCTATTCGATATATTAAATTATTTTATATTGATAATTTAAAATGACATTGAATTACATGTCACTGGGAGGAAAAGTGCCATATTTTCTTAAATGCTAGGACATAACTCAAACTTCAGCCTTTTACAATGGTCGGGGGAGTGAAAACATCTGTAAAAACTGTTCCGCATGATTAGCTAGACAAAGACAGGAAACGGATAAATAAAAAGTTGCATAACTGTCATTTCTGTGTCCATACCAGAAAAAGAAAAAAAAAAAACTTGTCAAAAGTTTTATTTAACCAATGTAATGCAGTAATGATGTTGTTTTAGATGCACATTGTGCAATATTTTCTTTTGCTTTGTTTGTTTTACTACATTTATATATGTATTATCATTGGTGCATTATGAGGTCTGGAAATAATCTGACACATTCTTGTAAGCAAAGAGTTTTTGATGTACTTATACACACGACAAGTAAGCTACCAGATGAATACAACAACGTGAGAAGTTTACTACCCCGGCAAGTTGGAAAATCTGCTCAACTGTCATATACAAAAATTCAGGACCATCCATATGCACTAGCAGTGAAGTTTTCACTATCACCAAGAAAGTGAAATGTGGCACTTAAAAGGCAGCTTGACCAGAGCATTACAAAATGTAGGATCAACATCGGGCTTGCCTTCCTCAAGAGATAGAAGCTCAAGGAGTAGCTTACATCAGCTATACGGCCTAAATTAGCCTAAAGGTATATTTTTCTCAATCAGTTTGTTATGCAGTCTCACTCGTTACATAGGCAGTATAACAGTGGCTCCTTGGTAAAATACACCAGCCCCGTGAGTACAGAAGTGTACGTTTACATGGTTTCAGTAACTTGCAAAAGTACGGTAAATGCTGGCTTTTTGTCATAGTAAATGCCAGCTTAAAATTCCAGCTAAAAGCCTTTCCACCGGCTTTTGGTCCGACTTTACTGCGAGTGAAAGCCTACGTTTACAGCTACTATGAAAGCTACTGAAACCATGTAAAAATACAGTTCTAATGAGATTTCACTATATGTGTGGTGTCTGTGTTGTTATATGTTTACAAGTATGTGATCAACAGGTCATCCCCATGCTATGAATTTGTTCTGCTAATGCACTATACCTGGTGCTTCCAATCAGCATTAACTTGCTTCAGTGGCTGAGCAGAGCAATTACACAGCATGGAGATGACTAGTCAAATTGTTGGGAAGGCCTTTTGAAACACAGCTGCTGTTGTTGTTGCAAGGGGTGTGCGGAATGGTGAGGTACGAGAAGGCAATTGTTAATTTGAATGTGATACACAATTTTAATGTTAACTATAAGTAACTATTACACCATGTACCTTTAAGACATTTATGTAAGATTCAGCATATATCAGTGACATATTAAACTGTGGTATAAAAGTTCTGCTTGATTCATTCATGCTCAACCACTTTGGATCAGTCTGTCAAGTTCTGCATATAATCCATACACACCACTCTAAGCTAAAGGTTTCTGATTAAATTAAAATAGATTATATTCTAAATATGCAGTAAAAGCTATTCAAGCTAGTCTGTTAACCTGCTTGCTACTTAACCAAATTTTTAAAGAACTTAAGAAAATTAAAGAGGGAAAAAAACTATAGAAATTGAATTTTGTACACTTTTGTACACAACACTTATCCAAAACTATTCCCACAGGACTGAAAAGACTTTTAGTTGACTTATATATGAACACACAGATATGTAACAGCGCAGTTTGTTCCTGTGCTACCGCTGTACTCATTTTGAGGCGTGAAAGTAAGACGAAAGGGAAAAATATGATAACTTATAAGTATTAACATTGAGATTATGAGGTAAAAATGGGATTGGGTATTGGATACTTTTAATTAACTGCTAGTATTTTATATTTCCTTTACTCATTTTTTTAGTATTGCAGTTTACTGTGTTTTAGTTCTTTGTCATTAGTGTTTTGTATGTACATTTATCTTCACTGTTGTTCCTATTTGAATGAAATTTTATCCTGTTATGCTATATGTTGTTGCTTTGTTGTTTACATTATTTGATACAGCCTGCCCTATGTAAGTTTTTATTGTTTGTTTTGTGTTGTTGCCTTGGATCTGGAGTCTGTAAATAAAGTTTGTATTATTAAATTGCCTTTTTTTTCCACGTTCAGGGACTGCAGATATAAAACAACCATTTGGCTAACTCATTGGTACATTTACAATCATCTTTATTAATGTGCCTATCTTTCTCAAATAAACAAACAAAAAATAAATAAATAAAGACTATCTCAAATTTTTGTCTGGTATCCTAAGCAGTGGAATTAAAAAAATGCTTTGGGGACACTGTTTTGAAAAGCATGTAGGATCTTTATTGCAGTAACTAAATCAGGAAGTGAGGACAGTGCACATGTTTTATCATATGTTTATTAAAACTTTCAAAGTTTTTGACTTTGTAAATGTTGCTCAAATACAACATTAACCCTTTACAAATGGTGTGATGAATTTTTTCTATATATATCTAGCTATATATCTTAAAGGTGATCTTTACAGCTGGAAAGATAAAATTATATCCAATTTAAAAACAAGCAGCAAGACAGCCATCATTACTGAGGGTGTCTCCCTTGAGCAACTAAAATTGTCTCATTATGAATAAAATCACAATTAAAATGGGAATAACAGAGCCCATGATTAAAAGTATTTTCCCATTTTTATGACTGATAATCAAACTGGTTGTAAAATTGTTTGTTCTGTTTCAGTTTCACTTTTCCTCTGTTATCTTTTATTTTCTGTACAATGGAAAGATAAGGAGAATAGAAAAAACTAACAAAGACTATTTAATGTTTTTTTTTTTCAATTACGTTATACTTGTTATAATAATTCAACAGCTTTTTGCAAAAGCAGTCAAACATTCTCTTGTATTGAATGTATCAAAAAAAAAAGTGCCCTACAATGCTGCATGATGATGTTGAGTAAACCTTAAACAAGCAGGATGTCCAGAAAACAGATGTTTCGATTACAAAATCCCAATAATTTGGGGTTTCTAAATGAGAAGCAAATAAGATATTTAGCAAGAAATCTTGCCGTCTATGAGAATCTTTTTATGGAAAAAGAAAAGTCGGTAGCAGATATATACAGAGAAAGTTTTACACAATCAGTTAGCAAAACAGGTGAGGGTCATCAGTCGCTGAAACCTAAAATGTTTCAATTCAATCAGAGGCCATCCAACAAAACATAAAACTGGCCAAAGCCTAACAAAACCAGAATAGTTTAACATAAACTAGCATAAAAAAGAATAAGCTATGACTTAAGCTTGAATATTGAGTATTGTGCAATATTTTTTAAAAATACTCCTTCAGACTGACAAAAAGAAAAAGCAAAAGAAATTGTTGTTACTGGGACACTAAGTGTATTCTTGTAAAGTTAATACTGGAGCAGACTACTCAGATAAATCTACAACTGTACAACTTTATGTTTTTCCTTTTAATTAGCTTTAAGAAAAGGTAATGCAATCATTTTCACTGAACTGTATGCAATCCAATGTTTCAGCTCACAGTTCTACAGTTAACAGCCTCTCAAAGCTTTTTGCCACCTTTCTTATACATACTCATCATTTTGAGAATATCGGCATACTACAGATTGAGAACCACATCTTTATAAATACACACCTTTCATCAATTAAACCAATAGAAGTTCGTTCGTACACCACTATGCAGAAAGTGCAAACCACCTCCTAATACATATAAAATAAGCAGATTTTTTCTTAGTATCAACCTGAATACTGAAAATAACTCATTTTATTTTGCAGCTGCATAGGCAGTTTGATGACCAACTAGATGGTAATTCATGACAAGGATAAAACACAATATTAATTGATTTTCCTGCTATCAATTCAATAGTAATTTTTAGCAAGGTAACTAATCGAGATGACACATCTGAAACTTTGACAGTACAGCTGTGACAGCATAACTACAGTATGTGAAAGGTAAAATGGCATCTTGCTTTTGTGGCTCTCATACGTGTGTGCTTGTGATAAGAGGTATGTACAGTCTGTCAGAACAGATGTGGGGAAAAAAGGACGCTGATGGAAACAGACATGCACCCACACAAGCATCCATTTGCATTTCAAAACTAACAGGATCTTACTGCAGGTATCAGCTCACTAAGAACCCTGAATAGTCAACCTCTCACACATACACGCAGAAGAAACCACACATTTATGAAATTGTTTAGTTTTACATTCTTACACAGAAGATTAAACTCAAACGGTCATAATCTGGGACACACATTATCATGCTCTTCGATCACTCTTTTCGATTTCACAGAGGAAGTCAGAGAGGAGGAAAATGATGGGAGTCAACAACGCATGAAGCATCAATGTGTCCAACCACCACTGTTCGCTTAAGTGGAATTGACTTCTGCTCATTTCCCAAATTACTGGCCCAGCGCTGCAGGGGCTACAGGAAGCACAGGGCCACAGAAAGAGCGTCTCTCTAACACGCGTGCTCTCCATTTCTCCGCAGGGAATCAATGATGTCTGCTTAATTATTGGGTGAATTTAATCAGTGGCACAGCAGTACGTACTGCCTTGTGACCCTGTAGCTGTCAGGAAGTCATTTGATTTCTAGCATTTAGCACTTGAATACCACCACTATAATTAAGGGTACAACAGTCTAATTGCCCCAGAGGTGTCGGTAACAGAAAAAAAAACTACCTCTGCATTTTGTTGGCTCTATATTCAGCTATTCATTAGTATGTATGTGACTACCATTACTTACATTAATTGTTCTTGTGACAAAAAACCATAAATCCATGTTATATAGATACCAGTGTAGGAATTAATGGTGCATACAGGCCAAAGCAGTTCAGTCCTTGCTAACTGAACTCTATTTTAGTATTATTACAGATATGAGTGACAGGTCGATGGGCGATCTTTCAAGAATTTCATGCTCCCTTTCATGATTTGAAACTTTTAATAATAATCCCTCTATTTTTTGCAGTCGAAGTTTGTGAACGTTTCCATTTGACTAACATAAAGTAATCTTTTTAGTATTGTAAAAATTGTGCAATTAGATATGATTAGCAGTTTGTTTATTAAAAGGTGTCCTAGTAGCAAACCTGCACAGTAGTTCTTGATAAGTATTCAACAACTCTATAGTAAATAGAGCTATGGAAAAAAGAACAATAATATATACCTGTGCATTTTGAATTTGGCATTCAGTCCCAAGTCAAATGATTCTGAGGTCATTGTGGGATTTTAGTGGGTTTGGTGGGATTTCACCACAACATCCATGGGAACACAGAATCTGGGTGCATATGCTAATTTCTGCAGAGGATGCTGGAATCAATTTGGCCACAACTCAACACCATCTTACAAACTCAGAAAAAACCCAAAAAAGGAGTAAGCGCCAGTAAAATAAATCTTGTCTTAATTATTGCATGTTCATTCACTCAATAGAATATAAAATATATATATTAAAAACAAGAGTGGAAATGTCGCCTCCTTTTTTTAAATAAGGGGTCATTCATGAAAAAATGTAAAATTACTATTTACTCCTTTTCATGGAAAAAGGAAACTATATTTTCTCAAATGTCTCATTTTAGACTTATTTGGGGTATGGGTATGTACGGTAATTGACTGACGAAATATCTCATCAACCTCGTCTCTGCTGGCATTAACAACAACTGCAGCCTCTGAGTCATCATGGCATTCAATAGTGGTTTTGGATCCAATGCAAAATAAAGAGAGGAAATCCTAAATGACTGCTCTTTTATTGCCGCTTATTCATTATATTTAAACTGAAGAGATAGACACAACAGTTAATAAAGTGCTGGCACTGAACAATGGAAACATCTGCTGAGCTCTGCACTGCTAAACAATGAGCATGTTTTCCAGTCTGTCTCAGCTGTCTGCATATTGCTTCCTGAGAGTTACAAATAGTGTACAAAAAGAGAAAAAAAGCAACAAAATATTACATAATGCTTAATAGCTAACAGTTCCATAGCTTAAAGTGCACCTTTCAGTTGACAGTTTTCACACATACAGTAAAGTAAAATAGTCTGAAAATGTCTCATCACTGATAGTGATACTGATAACGATGAGTGAGACAACAGTCTGTTTTTCTGTAAGAAATGACTGCATTGAATAATATCTGGTATATGTAGATTAATAAGTAACTATGAATATGAACATGTAATTTGACATTTAATCTTTTCAACTACACTTAAAATGGTTGAAACTTTAGTTTCAGACATGTTTATCAACTCCAACTATTATTTAAAATCCACTGGAAAAACTTTGCTACCAAAGTCCAGAACAGGATTGATTTTGTACTAAACAGTGATCAGAACAAACTCAGGACCCCGGACAAAATTAATTGTGTTAATACACAACTGATGAGGCAGCAGACATAAAGATAAAAAAAAGCTCATGAAAACCATACAGTCTACTTCAATTATTTTTTATTTTAAATGGATACTCAGTTTATTCATTTACAAAATAAATTGATACCTGCATGAATAGTCAGCATTCTCCATCATAACGTACCATTGCATAAGGCTTCAGTCCTGACCTCTTACAAATCCTTCATCATGTGACTCCTCTTTCCCTCATGTTACTTGACATGATGTTATTTAATCTATATATGCTATTAAAAAGATTTTTGGTGCATTCATAAATAAAGGGTAAAAACAGTAGTTTTTGTCTAAATTAAAGTAATACAGACTAATTGTTTTATCTTTCCATGGATCCACCAAAGGCCAACTCAGCTGCAAAAATTAGAAACCCCAGTTTAAATGGATAAAAAATAATGTGGATAAAATCTGTGCTAAAAACTGTTGCTTAGTCAACCCTATTATTAGTAAACGTTATGCAAACCAACCTATAAAAGTTCAGTTTTGCATATTAAGTGGAAAATCTAATCAGTCAAAAAGCATATTTTATGGAACTATGCAAATGGGACAACTGAAGCAGTTATAATTGCTCAGTGTGTGTTAAGAATTAAAACAGCTTTTTATGTGAGTTGTTAATATCGAGTAAATGAAAACATTCAGTTAAACTGCAGACATATGGAAAGATCAAAGAGACAAATAGCTGTTTTAGTTTTTAATCATTAGTGATTAACTAATGTAGAAATGGGATTTTATTGGTTTGAGCTATCAACGTTTCCTTAAATTTATTGTTATCCTTTATCAAGACCAAACTTACAAAGTACACGCTGTTTACTTTCAATCTTGATGTAATACACACATATATAGTGTGTACTGTAAAATCTTGCAGACAATCCACAGCAGGAGAGCGACTTATAATTCTGTCTGCAAAGTAGAAGCCTGTCAACATGCTGATTTAATTCATCAATTAAGTTTCAGTATATTGACAACGTCAGGATGTTTAGTTAGAATTCTGTTGTAAAAGTAATACTATCCGACAGCTATGAAAGTTAAATATACAATTTGTAAGCCGATTTGGAATTTGCTTCAGTAGACTCGACTTTGCTTAACAAAACTTGGCCTTCTCAGATGACTTTGAGACTTGAGCTGGACTTGCCCCAGAAGATTTAAAACCAGCTCTTGCTGCAAGGCTTTCCACACGCTGCATGTTCGCTTCTCTCTCCATACCGACAGACTGGATGAAATGTACTTGAAACATCAAAAAGACATCTTTACTCACTCAAGTCTTTTCCTCTCCCTCTCTTATTGGAAACAAAATGCTTTTCTTCTTTCAAGACAACTTTGGAAGATATTTTTAACTTGACTTGACAGTTTGCTGGTACAGTTTCTTTTCAAGTTCTCAGTCTTACAGGTTAATTAAGAGAAGATAGAGAAGACATGCTGCATGAACCAGTTCAGTGAAAATATTAGTAAATATAAAATTTATGGAATAATCACAAGTCGGAATGACTATTACACAGATCAGATTATGTATAGATAAAAATAATGCATGTGGATAAAATAATTATGTCACATTTTTTAGTATACTTTAGCTCATGCATGTTTAACTCCATATTTTCAAATGAGATGTGTTTAAATGACCTCCAGAAGGTCCACATGCCAAGGCTGAAAAGATTCATATACTGTGTACCTGAGGCATCTACTTAAACTATATAAGTATAGCATGTTTTCTACATAAAGACCTTCTGCAGAAATGTAATCATTTAACATGATCTGCCTTCAAGAGATTTTGCAACATCTGAAAATGCTAATTTCAACAATCACAGAACTCTGACAACTTTCATGATAATTCATGTATTCAGAACATATTACAGAGCATGATGACTTACATTCTTCCACTTTAAGACTTAAATAAGTTACTAAATGTTTTTGTATTACAGTTTGAATCGGACATGCAGAGATATCAAACAACAGTATCAAAAGTATAATTTTGACTGCAACACAGATGTTGTACAAATAGAACATGAGCATATTTACCCTTCAGCAAAAGGTGTCTCTTGAGCCACTATGTTGATATATCTGAACATCCTTCACAGGCTGCCTGGAGGGGCCTTCCGCCTGAACTTTAAGCTTTATACATCACAGTATGAGGAAAAAAGCAACTAGTACCTCAGGTCATCTGGAACACTTCCCTCTCTCACAAGAGATGCATGCAGCAATGTGTTTAAAGACTTCACAAACACATGCACCAGTGCACAGGTTCATAGGTTCACCTTGGGAATTTCACTGAACAGTAAATATATATACACATATATATATATATATATATATATATATATATATATATATATATATATATATATATATATATATATATATATATATATATATATATTATTATTATATATTATCTTTAAAGTTAAGGTTGAAAGCAATGGAAGACCATTAAAGATAATTTCCCAGTAAATGAAGTGAGATGGGAAAGAGGAAGGAGAGGAAAAGTAAAACAGTAAAACAATCTGGTGAAGTTAAAGATGAGACTGGTTGCAAAAGAAGAAGGGATGCAAAGCAAATAAGTGAGTCAGAGTGGAGAGAGAGAGAGACAAGTAGGAGAGAAGAAAAATAAATGTTAAGAAGCAGTTGAAGTGGAAAAATTCCAGTTTGAATTCAACCTCTTTGGCTAATGAGGATCATTAACGTGGCCTCCTCTGTTACTGTAAATTCTAGGGAGGACTGGAAGATGCAGGGATAAAAATAAAATCTCTCAAGCACATCCCCAAAGGATTTTTAAAGTGGGAACTTGTAAAAAAGATATGGTGCATGCTGGCTCCAGAAAGCACTTCATAATGCAACACCAGATGCCATGGATCCTGAAACGGCAATACTTACACATCAAGAACACTCAGCTGAACTCTGAACTCTATTGGATGGCATTTGAAGCAAAATGGCAAAAGAAGCAATTTATATGCCTGTGATTTAACAGATTGAAGAGAAAGACCAAGGTGAACATGCCTCTAAAGTTCTGAATAATATAAATCAGAGGCTTATCAGTTCAGTAGTCCCATATGTGAAATTTGCCTTTCAGGTAGAGGATAGAAAAGATAGGGGTAAAAAAAAAAAAAAAAAAAAAAAAAAAAAAAAAAAAAAAGATCTCCACTCTACTCAGCTGTAAAGCTCTCCATCTTGCCCACATTATTTCAAGAGGGCAGTTCACATTTCTCCACGCATTTTATGATCCTATCAGCTTTGCCGTTTTCCCTCTCTTCACTCGCTGTTTAACACACAGTAAAACAAAAACTCCCACAAGGCTTAAAAACCAATCCCTGCTTCTGCCCTGCTTCTATAAATCGTTTGTGATATATGGTGCAATTCTTTTAAAGCACTTCTGACAACTTTGACAGCACAGTCAATTGAGCGGTTAAATTGGATGACATCAAAATACTTTGAAAATGTAAATGCCCTTCGCTGGTGTTCCAGGATATAGCAGAGAGCTGATCTCTTGGACATTCTTCTATCGATTGTTCTTTTACCCACACTCAGCACTGTCACCGTACACCGTTCAGCAACAGCAGATGTGAAATTTACAGCATCTCACTGGATCAGGGATCATCTACCACAAAATAATGCAAACTTGCTCTTCCATCAGCCCTTCTGTCTTTTTTCCTTTTTTTTTCTTTCCAGTTTGAAAAGAGATGCCTCTGTGTCTCATATCTAAAAAAGCACAGTCAGGCAGAGACGTGTCTTGATAAGATCAGCATAATTGGAAATTTCATCTGTCCTCATGAAGTGCCATGTGATTGAGAGATCAGCAGTGAGGAAATATAAAGTTTGGCCTCCAGCATGCACATTAAAATGAGGGGTGGAAGTCATAAGTTCTTGTTCATCATGGACTCTGACAAATTCAACTATTTTTGAACAGCTGAGCAAAAGAAACGTGGCCTTTATGCAAGCCTATGTTCTGCTGATGCAAAGACACTACAAATTTGACGCATTTTGACATTTGACAGCACACTTACTCCTTGGGACAAATTAGAGGAACTAACCAACCTAACATGCATGTCTTTGGATGATGGGAGAAAGTCGGAGTACTTGGAGAGAACCCACACAGAAAGGCCACTATTCAAACCTCCCTCCAGGCTCAAATCAGCGACCTTCTTGCTGTGAGGTCACAGTGCTAACTACTACGCCACTGTGGAGCCAAGTACTTCATAATATGCATTTTATTACTTTTTATCGTCTCAGTGATAAATATTGAATTAATATAGAAAACTGAAGGGTGATGTTTAGCTCAACTGGCTTAACAGCCAGGTCATGTACAGGAACACAGATCTGCCACAAGGTGGCCTTTTGCTGCAAGTCTCTATCTGACCCCTTTTTCTGTCCAATAACCGTATAATAAAGATCTCCAGAGCCAAAAAATCTTTAACAAAAGGTATTTTCTTAAGATATAGCAATTAAGACAGTGTTGATTGAATGGCAAAACATGGTTATATGATCATTTCTAACGGTTCCAGAAAGTCCATACCATTTTTAAATGAAGTAAAATGTATCCAAGTTAAGATGTCTTTCATGTTTTTATGTGTAAAGTAAAACAGGATATCATACTGAGTAGTAATAGATGTTTCTTTACAAAAATGAGTTTGAGACAAGCCAAAGATAAATAAACTCTCTATTATCGCAAATATTTATTAAGGATAAATTAATAATCTATTAATGTCACAAAAGCCATTTAGATTTCCTAAATATATCTGCCCTTTAAAGTTTGACATAGACACCTAACTATAAGGGAATTCTTGGTCAAAACCTGACCATACTATAAAGCAGTGGTTTCCAAACTTTTTGTGCACAAGGCACACCAGGAGACAAGTAAAAATCTCAAGGCACACCTTTCGTGCCAAAAAGCCCCTTAAGAACACATGTATCACTTGTATCATGTAAAATATCTGTCATCATTATTTACTAATGCCAAATAAAAGGTGAAAACTACACTATTCATTAAATATTAATTAACACAATATTTAATTAAATAATTTGAAACTTTATATTGTTTTACATTTATAAATCAAAAAATGCTTCATAAAAGCAGCAAAAAAACCTGTTTGAACCAGACGGATCACAAAATTAACAACTCAGCAAAGAAAACTGACCAGAAATTTAGTACAAAGAACTGTCAATGCAGGGAGGCTGAACTGTCCATTGTCCTGAACTACACCTCTTGTGTTTTGTATCAGCATTGTGTAGCATTGTGCTATTGCAGATATTTTGCCTGCTTACATATTAGTGAGACACGTGTGGTTGTCGGGAAGCACATTTTTTTTTAATCCTCGGTGGCACTGAGGACAGGGACACCAGCAGGGGAGAATGAGTGTCTCCGCTATTGTGTGAGGTTTCTTTTGCTTTGCAATAAGCTCCGCTAGCATGTAACTAGCCTCCATTGCCTTTTCAGACACTTTCACACAATCCAACAAACAGTTTTGCTGCCTGTGATTCAAATCCCATGCACTTTTGAAATAGGCCAGGTTTCTCCAAACATGTGAGGGATGTTTGGTTTCCATGTGCCTTTTCAGCTTGCTGGCAACCATGTTAACATTAGCTAACTTCTCCCGACAGAGGACGCACTCGGGTTGAGGGATATTAACATCCCCAGTCCAACTGAAGCCATAAGACAGCTAACTGCCATGGTACTGTCTGCTGACAGTCTTCTTTCTCGTTTCTTTCAGAGGGTTGTCGCCCGTCTATGAGTCGACACGGATGGTTGATGGTTTGCTCCATACAAGAAAGCGCTCCATTTTCCCTCTCGTTTTGCTTTCTGATTGAATGTGTCACAGTCATATAATTCCCATCAGTGCATCTACATGATCAGCCAAATAGGAAGTTGGCTTTAAGATTTATTTTTCTTTCGCAATAATTTTTTGGTAGTTTGCTTCTGTACTTTTAATTAAATGCTAGCTAGGCATTGATATGGTAGATTAAAAAAACATTTTTCTGTTATTATGATAATAATTGCAATGAATGGTTGTTACAATATCACAGGGCACACCTGCACTTGACTCACTGCACACCGTTAGGGAACCACTGCTATAAAAGGCACAAAATATTAACAGTATGGAAAATGAGACTTGATGGAGAACATGGACTGGAATGAGCTAGATCACTTTTGGCACCATTAACATGGATGAAGCGTGCTACTCTGAGATTCTATCAATGAGACTGAGCAAGCTGGACCATCTCATGTTGAGTAATACTCAGCTTTCAAACCTACTGTCAGTTTCTGGAAGGCATTTTCTTCAAAATAAAAAATAAACTAAGAAAAAGCTAAACTATGACCGATATTAGCCTTCCTCATATAAGAAACATGTGAGCCCTTCTCCAAAGTAAGTTTTCCAGTGAGGGAATACAACACACCTCCTTAATTAGCAGAGGAGCCCAAGTTCGAAAAATCTATAGTTTTAGTTTTACCAATAAATCTACATAGACTAATATGTAACTGACAATTTAGCTTTATTTTTGCCACAAACAGTAAAAAAAAAAAAGTCTTTGCTGTGCAGATTCTGTCACTCTGCTCTTGTGTAATTGAGTGATCTAATATGACGACACCGTCCTCATGGAAACATGTTGTAGGGCACATTAGGGAGAGCCTTTAAATTTCATAAATACAAGTTTTAGAACGTGTATTAGCATTTTAACCTCATGTAGGAGGTGAGATAAACAAAGATAGATGCAACTGTTAATTCCCACGAATATAGTTCTAGTTTACTGCATCCCACTTCAATTCATAAAGCCATGTAGGCTTTACTGGGGTTCATATATTCACGTTTATGTTTTTAATAAACTCATTTTGAAAAGTTTCCAACGAATGTATTTAATTGTAATTTCATTTTCTGCAAGTTTTGAAAGCAGCTACATTGTTACTTAAAATCTTAGTTCCTTGTATTGAATGTACAGCATGTAACTAATCTGGCTGTTTATGAGCAGAAATCCAGTATTGCTTTCGTAAAATCATATTTTACCAGAGTGTAATCGCAATCGCATCCAAATGAAAGCGTTCTTGTATCTTGCACAGGAGGTAGCGCACCCAAAAGAAGGCTGCCATTTCACATCAATGAAATCTCTAAAACAAGGGTCTCCAAAGTGGGTCCTTGAGGGCCACTGTCCTGCAGCTCTTGGATGTTTGCTACTGTAGCACACGTGAATTAGATTGACTGGTCAACATGATTGGACAGATCTTGTCAAAAAGCAGTTGAGGAGAGACATTTAATTGGTATGAAGTGTGTTGGGTGAGGGAGAAAACTAAAACCTACAGGATTGCAGCACTCGAGGACCAGAGCTGAACACCACTTCTTGAAAGGGTGATTGACAAACAAAACACTGTATTAGAGTTGTAACCACAGCAAATACGACCTGATGAAGTAATCTAATGCCTGATAAAATGGCTGATACAAAACAAATAAAATTATTAGGTTGGCAAACAACAACTAACCACCAAAATGAAATGTCTCATTAGCAAAGAGCAGTGGTTGTCACCTTTTTTTGTTTTGTCACTCACTTAAGCAGTTATGATAAGCAGTACATCAGTGCTCACCTAACTAAAATAAACAGCTTTTCTATTAATGTAATCCCTCTGCAATCCTGTGATCATATGCAACGAATATTGTTTCTTAGGTGACATAAATTCCCCTGTGCATTTGCAATTATATCTTATTTCATATTTCAACCAACTGATCTGGCTCAAGGCCCAAAAACAAACCTGATTTGGACCATTTCCATCACAGTAATCATGATAACTCTCCTCATTTAAGAGCTTCCATAAATCAGCACCACACCCTGTCACCATTACCACTTTTGTTAAGAGCCGAGAAACAGAGCGGCAACAAACCACACCTGAAAGAAAAAAGGCAAACTAGGACCTTTATGCATCGCAAAAGTAGACTTTGTTGAATTCAACACCACAGCAAACAACAATCTGGACAGTGTTAGAGTGCACATTTTATGGAACAATGAAAAGAGACTATGAAGTCTTTTTTCTTCACAGATTGATTCAGCTTTGGTCGTTGCAAAGTTTTCAATCCATCTTTGAGAACACACTGCTCACATCAGGAAGCAGTGGAAAGCAAGAGTGGTGATATAAACAAAATTTAAGAAAAGCATGATTCAATTACTTCACCAAACACTGATAAACATTGCAATGACATGGTGAGAAACAGAGTAATTTGGCATGAAAACTTGTTAAACATCCGGATCTTGCACATCCATTCGCTGTACAGGTCGAACAAACTTGTGTGTGACATAGATAAAGACTATTGTTATGGTGTGAGTGGTTAAGTGAGAGAGAAGGCAAGGCAGAAAACAAAACAAAAAGTAGAAGAAAAGAAAGAAAGGTTCACATTTTATCAGACAATTGCCTGTGTTTCGCTGCTTTACTTTGAAAACATAAATCAAAACGGTGCGCTCAGTATCCATCACGCAGATGGAGCTGAGAGTGAAGAAGACTGTAGTTGTAATTTTTGAAAATATATACAATGTGGGAAAATATTTGCTTTTGTGATTAAATTGATATATAAAATGTTAGATATATTTGTGAATAAAAACATTAATGGGAATTGTGTTTACATGTTGGCATGGTTGCAAGCTCCAGGTGATGCTTTCTGAAATACAGCAGCTCTTATCTAATTAGCAAACAGGGAAAGTGGCTGGACTCTTCTCATGGATATTATCATTTAAACAGCAACAGAAAGTAAGAATTATTTAAAGATTTCTTCCTGTTTTTTCTCTACAACTCTGTTTAAATCTGTGCAGTATCTGATAGATGATGCAGTCGATAATGGGAGTTGGATATGTCCACGTTTAACTGTCTTCCTAACGATAACTAATGGTGGTAGCTTAGCTAACACAATTAACACAAGCGCAGGGGAAAATAGAATTCCCTGCGAATGAAGTATTATGTAAATTATTAATTACCACACAGACTATTGCAATCTTGTTCCGCTGCCCATTGGCACTTAGATAAATGTGAACGAGTCGGGAACGGAGAAAAGGAAAAGGTGAAGATAATCCTGACACAGAGGGAGTGGGAGAAGTTTTTTTTTTAACAAATGCCACCTGCTACTTTGGCAATTTATAGAAACCATTTGCAGTTTCACTGCTAAACACTGCCTCTTTGTCCAACTCACTGTCAACAAATGCAAGTAAGATGTGAAAGAAAATACAGAAAGCATTACTATGCTGCGGAATTTGTTCTACACAGCAATTTGCCACCAAATTTGTATCTTTATAAATCTGTCATACAATTAATTTGATATTCAGACAGAGACTAAAAAGGAATATAAAAAAAACTTTTTTCTTTCACTGCTACAGATGGTAAAAATCTAATTTAAGAGCAACAGTACAATAATCTGTTTTTAATTTGAATTTTAATTAGACAATTTCTGTGCAGTCTCATTCTATATTCAGTCAAGGGTAATGTTTTAGAAGCACTTGGTTCTGCGTGCACTTTCGCCCATACAAATGACTTCTTTTGTGGTTATGAAGGCAGATTTTTCTGGGGGTTTTTTATGTGTGTGTCTGGGTGTGTTTCTGAATATGTAAATGTGTGACAGCAGAAGACACTGAGTAATGAACAGATAAAGAGTCACTAAGAGGAAAAGACAAAGATAGAAAAAGAGTCCAGTGGAACTAGACTGAGAAAAAGAGAGGAGCAGAAAGAGCAATCTCTCAGATTTGGTGTCTCAGCTTAATGACACTGGTCCCACATGGGAGCGAGGGAGAGCCAAGCTTTGCGAGAGAAATGATGAATCCAGAGATAGATAACCTCAAGCCTACCCATTTACAGCCAAGACACAGTCAGGAAAAAAAAAAAACCTGAGAAATCATTGACTCAGCTCATGCTTTTACAAAAAGTTAGACTTTTCTCTTTGCTTAGGTTCTTAATTTTCACTAAAACTGTTTTTGCCACTCAATCCATCTACTTCTGACCAGGTCCAGTACTGCAAACATCACCCCCACTTTCAATATCGCACCTTTATCTAACTCAATTGAGTCCACAACCTGTTCTCGTGTTATGGCCATGGACAATATGTCTGGCCGACTTTGACAAATTAAACCAACGGGATATATGGCAATAACCTTCACAGGGTAACATGGGCTGGGTGTGGGGAGGATTATAGGAAAAGAAGAGGAACAAAGAAGAAAAGGTTAGAGGCACATACAGATGGATGACAAGATATATTAAGATGGACATGGTTATTTCGAAGCCTTGTTAAACCTATTCACTTACAGACTGCTTTTCTAAATGTCACAAAGTCAGTGCAGCTGAAGCACAACATTATCTGAGCAGGACAGACAGTTAATTAGCCTCGTGGAGAAACGGTCCACAAACTTTATAATAACTGTCAGAAAATGCGCAACACGAGAAGTTTTTGGCAGATAAAAACAGTTTTCCCTTTTTTCTGTGTTTAAGTTGGTTGATTAGAAGGGTGAAACTTTTAATAAGAACTACAACTAGGTGATGGTAGAACCCCCGCTTGTCTCTGTCTATGATTTTAAAAAGTCCAGTGATCTGTAAGTTGCAGATTTTACACAACTATGTTTAGTTGCATGCAGCCGAGTCAGCTAACCACATTTAAAAGTATGACTAGTTGAATTTCTGTCAGGCAGAAAGTAGTAAATATCAGTAAGTCCAAAGATTTTGTTTACTTTAACACGTATCTTATATACATTATACATGCATTAAACAACATGAGTTTTGTCTTAAACAACATAATACACTGTGAGGGGAAAAAAGAGGATTTAAACAAAATCTTTCCCAATTGTGACAAACTGCTGTAGTTGTGCATCAACCACTTCACCTCATTTTCTCAAAGCAACCTTTGCTAATGACTCAAATTAAATTGCTGAAGTGGTTGCTATTCAGGTATGTTTCACCTGTTTTGACAAAAGGATTAAACCACACAAGCACACACACACACAATCACACACAAACCAACGAGAGGGGGTCGTTAAGCAGCTATTGTGCTCCTCTCTGCTCAGCAGGATAACGGCTTGATTGATACTGAGGTTCCCCAGTTAATCACCTGGCTAGATGACTATAATGCACACCGTCTGGCAAGTGATGCACAAATTAAAACTGAGAAAATTCAGTACACACACAGCACAAAGTCAAAGTCGAAACAAGACACACCTAAACACACTTGCCACAAGCAGAACACACCTGCCCAACATCCGACTCCATTCCACACAAGCACAAGTTAACTCACCTGCTCTGAGTGACCAGCTGAAAGCTTTCCAATCGGTCTCGGCCAGTCTTCCTCCGTTTTGGTCTCTTCACTCTCTCTGTGGCTGTGCACGGACTTCCTGCGGGCCGCTCAAGCTTCCAGCGCAGCTCCACGTAAGTGTATTGATCTCTCAGCCAAGTGGTACGTGTTCCTGCTGTGTCCGCGGGACTCAGATGCGCTCTCTCTGCTTCACACAGCTGCAGAGGGAAATATGAGGATGGGCAGCGTGGTGCTCCACTCTCTCCCTCCCTCCCTCTCTTTCTCTAGTTAACCAAGGAGCTCTCGCTCTGGTTGTCAGATGCTACGACGTTGACTCCCACGATCTCCTGACACTGTCAGTCTTATTTTGCTGAGCTGAACTGCATGCTTTCTCATCTTCTCCTTTTTGCCGTTTCTCCATTGATTTCTCTTCCTTTCCCTCTCTCAGTATTGATCTATGTATCTGTGTCTTTGCTTGAGCATCCTCTAGTGGCTGACTTTTCTCTGTGCCACTCAGAGACAGAATTACATCTAACTCACAAAGAACATGAAGTTGAGTGTTGAATTTGTTCCAAGATTTCAGCAAGAAGGAACTGGAGGAAAAAAGAAAAAACAGCATTATAAAGAAATCAATACAATAACGCCTATAATACAGCTTAATTACATTAATACAACTTGCTCAGGCTAATGATTTAAATTCCAGACATTATAATTAGGGCTGGGACAATTTGCTTTTCTCTTCATGTGATTTTTAACGATCTTTTGAGTGCCAGTGTGATTAAAATAGCAATTTGTCAATATTGCCGATTTTTAGTTTGCTTTTTAAAAACCAGACCATGTGAAAAAGTTGCATGATGACCAAGTTTACAGACATGAGCCAGATTTCCCAAATTAAAAAATCAATTGTATGTCAGTTTTTAAGATTAATTCAGCAGCAGAACTTTTGAACCAGCTGTTTTAACTTAAACTCATTTTAAAAGCTTGAAGTGGATGCTGTATATAAAAGTGCTGGTCTGAGTGTCTGTCAGCTTGCTGCTGCAGTACGTTTGGCTGTTAGCTCTGCATTTACGTCAGGATGGCATCTTGCTCAGTGGGCAGTAATGTTAGTCGTGTTACTGCAGTGTGTGACATGTGCATTGCAGAGTTTAAATGCGGCTTCTGACATGTGAAGCTCTGCTTTTCCCTTCAAAGCAAAAAATCCAAAATAAGTCTACACTTTGACTTAAAATGTGATGGTGGAGGATTTATCTATTATTAATATTTAAGTGTTTTCCAAAACGGATATAATGTCATGTTATTAAATAAAGAGAAATGTTTCACCCTGTGCTGGAGAAAATCTTGCCTCTAAACACATAAACATTTAAAATTGAAAAAAAGAGAAGAAAAAAAAACATTTTTGACCCAAAAAACTGATTTAAAAATCGTGTACAAATAATCCTAATTTTTATGTGAGTGGATTTTTTCTCCCACCCCTAAATATTATGACAATATGACATAATGACATTCCATTCCGAAACTTGTCCATTTAAAGGAAATAAAACTAAAAAGTGCCATTCATATTTAACTGTAACAGAGTTTATTTTTTTACCCATCCGATTTTTAAAAAAAACATTAATTGTATATTTTAAAATATTAAAACAAAGAAAATTCTCAAACAGAACATGTTTACAAGTCATTTTAGCTGAATAAGTTTTTGTTATGAGCCCATAATTCTCATATTTCAGGTTCTAAATCATATAAAGAATAAAAGACAACTGCAGACAGGTGACAAATGAAAGAAAAGTTAACACAAAGGGTCTCATTAAGAGCAACTGTGCACCACTTCACTTCAGCATTGACTCTACATGTCTGTGATGCTGAAGATAATCATTTTCTATTAATGAAGATTTTAATTTGTTGGTCAAATGATGGTGATAAAGAGAACTGTCTCATTAATGGGAGATTGCCTGTCCAACTGGGTTCAATTGGGTAGACAACTAGATGGTCATAATAAGATTTACATAATCTTTATTCTTATGTAACTATGTAATGGTGCCTTGTACTCTGTGGAGCTTTGTAATCCTGGAAGGTAACACTCCCGTTAGGTTAGCAATGGCTCATCACGGGATAAAACTGATCTGAAACAGCAACGATGTGTTGACATTTAGCATCTCTTCCTTCTATGGAAATCTAAACCATGCACACAAATAGCTTACCTCAGCATAACAGATCCACCAGGTCTCCTTTCCTCATCATGCCTCATTTTCAAGCATTCACAATTTTTTTCTTTGATTTTCCATCAAATTTTTACCCTAACTTTTTTTTTTCTTTTTTTTTTTTTTTTTTTTTTTTTTTTGCATAATTTAGATCTCAGCAAATAATATTATTTTGGCTAAAAGCTTCAGTAAAGTGAAGTTTAAATCTATTGGTCTTCATTAAAATTAGTCACCTAAACACAGGAAAGTATATCTTAAAAGAAAGAGACTGTTCAAGGCCATCATACCTTCCAATAGCAAAACTAACACTTTAATTCAGAAAATAAGACATGCAAGTAAGTCATCATATTGTTATCTGATTGTTTGTGAACTGCCATTTTGAAGCCTTTATTTCAGCATTTTGTTTTTGCCACAAGTAACAAAAACTTAGCAAAATGGATAGAACTGAAGAGTGATGTTGTTTATAAACTGCTTGGACTAAAAACGTAGATCCATACGTACCTCATAAAGCAAATTACATCATTATGACTGCTGGGTGAAAGAAGGATTTCATGGAAGAAGTTGAGACTTTTCAATTGAAATCTGTTGGAGACAAAGATTTTCAAAATCAACCTTGATGTGCCCACACACAAAAACATTCGCCTTACGTCTTACAGCAGTACAGGAAGATAAAGACATTTCCTCACAATATTTTTAAATTGCTGGTGTTGATGGCATTTAAATAGCTAAGATAGTTTTTTCTAAGAAAAAAAAAGAAAAAAAAGAAAAGGGCACATTAGTAGAAGTTGTGGCTGGGTAAATTTGCCTTATGACTTGTTAAACTCTTTCTCTCCTTATGAAAAGGTTTGCAACAGTGGAACAGCAAGTTAGAATGAGAGAAGTTCAATTCTTTAGATTTAAATGTGATAGTTTTCATTGTTGGTCGGTGTTGTGGACATAATACACAACAGTGTTGCTCGTGTACAATACCAGTCAAAAGTTTGGACACACACAAAGCGTGTCTAAACTTTTGTCTAGTAGTGTAGCTGATTTTACTGAGTATCATTGTCAACACAGTCTGTTTTCTTCTAATGGGTTTTCATGCATGTGTTTTCACCATTCTGAATTATTTAAAATGTAACTATTAAGCTTGTTAAACAAAGAACTACAAATGTTATTTCAGAAATGTGCCACGTTAAAAGGATAAAGCAATTAGTTAGAATTGATATGTATAAACAACTGTTGACAAACGTTTTTGAAAAAATAAAATACTATGGGCTAAATTTTTACTCAGTGTCTTTAGACATTTAAGACCAGTATACTGTTGTTGGCTAAACGTGATGCTAATTAGCAGCAGGGAGGCTTTTCTTAGTTGCTAAATTAGACGTTAGCTTACCTGAATCAGACACTTCATTCCTGAAATAATTTTTAAGAAAGTGACTGAATAACGACCAGACCTCAGACATTATATGGACCAGACCACCAATAAAGTGAAGCATTTTTGGCTTGACCTGCTGCTCAGTGCTTCCTGTGGCTGGCAGCTGTATTGCAACAACAACAGATAGCTTGTTCCTATGGAAACTATGGGCACCTCTTGTGCTGTTGCATGTTAAAGAAATGTTACCTTTTGCCAATGCTATAAAAGGAGATACTGAAGGTATTGGGAATATTTTCATATGTACTTCATAAAATTTAGCAACATCAGAAAGTTAACCACAATAGATGGGTGATTATTTTGTAATAGAGCAGAAATTTAATTAAAATATCAGTAGAATGTTATTTATTGCATTGTGTGCAAGTGTGCTTTTCCTAATGTTGTGAAGTGTTTAAGGAAAATCTAAATCCATTTGATCTGTGCTGATGCATAAAACCAACGTTCTCTGAAACCTTTGCAGATCTAAACACATCATCCAACAAAAAGGATCAAATCCTTCTAGCCTTTAAACAATTTCCTTCTTAATATGTTTGATGTGCATTAATATGTTTTAATGTAATGTTATAAGAACTCATAATCATATTTCAATTTCTCTGACCACTAATAGGCTATTTTAAATGTTTAATAACATTTTGATTTTTATTTACAATGCTCCATCTTATATTGATCACTTTATCATGTTTATGAGAAGATGGCAGAAGGTGGGCTGCATCATGGTGTTGTACTTAGTACTGCTAAATTACATCTGAAATCTTCCTGATTGGTTCATTGGGTGGACCTTTCTGTGTGGAGTTTGTGTTTTCCCATTCCTTCCAAAGTAAAAAGGAAAAAAAAAAAGAGTCATTTTGATTAGTCATTTTAAATTTACCCTAGCCCTAAAAAGCCAGTCATATCATATTTGATGCATACAGTTTCTGAGTCATTTGCATCACTTTGTGGTAGAAACTTTACTTAAAACACTGTTTTGCACCATTTAATACTGGTCTCCTGCCTCCCAGTGGACACCAGAAAGCAGGAGAGTACACTGCAATAATATTGACTTACCACATAGTAATAAATGGTAAAAATACCAAAACAACAACAAAAAAAATCAGGTTCTGTTAAAAGGTCAAATAAAGACATCAGTTTTTTTTAATCCACTTTTCTGTCCATTGATTGTAAGGTTGGGCTTTAAAGGGCGAGACATGGGTGTGAATGTGCATGGTTTTGTCTGTTTGTCTCTGTGATTGACTGCCTACCTATACAACATCTACCCTGCACTTCACTTTATGACAGGTGTGATTGGTTCCTATCTCCATTGCAACCATCATTATATTATAATGCCTTGTACTGAAAACCAGACAGATTAAGAGTTTCTGGCTTTTATACAAAGAATTTTGTTAGAAACAGTTGTTTCAAAGTTTCTTCAGAGTGAGAGACATGTAAGAAAATCTCAAGTGCCCATGTAAAAATCTACAGGAACAAAACAGCTCAAAACTATGAAACTTAACTGATGTGGAAAAAATATTATAAAGATATGATAAAGCAGACTCTGTAAAATCATTTTTAGACAAATGGGGCTAAGTAACTGCAAAAGGCCTTGGTACAGAAGTCATTTATTAATGAAAGGATGACTGAATGTCAAGAAGCTTGATCCCAAGCACACTACAATATACTCAGGAATTGGATAAAACAAATTGAAAACACATAATTTTAGTATGTTCCCAATCACAACACATTTTAAAACTTAGAATAACAAATATTTATGCAAAGCAGAAACTGAATCTCAACATAAAAGATTGTCCGTGTTGTAGGGATTTATGCTTCAATGTAAATTTCACCAATAAAGTCCATTTAAAATGTACAAATTTATCATGTTACAGATTTGTGTTTTTGAATCTTGTTAACTTCAGATTTTTGTTGCACTCTGAATGCTGCAGGATGATTAAAGAAATTAAAAACACACACTCCAGATACATCTAGGATTGCCCTGTACTAGATGACTAATTTAACTCGATGACGTTAGTGAATCACAAAACAACACAAGTTAAAGATGAAGCCAACCAAAAATACCTCATCCTTTCCACGAAACAGGATTAATGACTACAGAGAGTTTGTGCAGGACAAAATATGTGGGCAGAGTGGCAAGATGTTGGCCTAGAAAGAGATCCATGGGGTGCACTTAGCCAGGTATAGAAGGAGAACCTGATGCTTGCTGTCACAGCTGATGATCTATATGTGGAGGGGACCACTCGCCAGCCTTTGAAGGGATCTTC
This sequence comes from Telmatherina bonti, assembly GCF_933228915.1. Taxonomy (NCBI): domain Eukaryota; kingdom Metazoa; phylum Chordata; class Actinopteri; order Atheriniformes; family Telmatherinidae; genus Telmatherina; species Telmatherina bonti. The sequence continues at coordinate 22,762,950 of NC_136625.1, read as the reverse complement.
ACAGTGAGCCTAATTAGAAATGTTCAGCCAGAAAACACTAGGAAGAGCTAAATAGCCGTAAAATCACATAGCTAATAAACAGCGTGATAAATGATGTGGGAGAAAATTGCAAAAAATGTTTTCAAGTTGTTATAACAGTCCAGTATTCATACTCAAAGCTTGATTATCTAAATAAAAATGTTGTTTATCATCAAGAGAAAAAAACTTTTTCTACATCCCATCAACTAATTTAAGAAACTGAGGGAATAATAAAAAGAAACTCTCATCTTATCAAAGATTCCCCTTTAAAAGTTGGATTTGATATAAAAAGATAAATGCCACACCTTATTCAGAGGAGATAGCTTTTACATTCAAACAGCTGCAACAAAGCTAAAGGTATATCTGGAATGTGTTGTACAGTCTGTGATGATTTAAGTGACACACAAACAGTACAAGAAGCTGCAAAGACAATGCAGGGACAGACGTGTGCTGAAAAAAATAATGATTGTTGAATGATTCAGTTTCAAACCCAGCAATCCATACATAAATTATATGAATTTCCAATTCTAAACTATGTGAATTTTACTCTCAAATTTTTGTTCTCGATTTTGATTACAAAAACAGAAGCAGCAAGAAAATTTAACTTGGTTTAATCATTTTTAGGCACTTTTTTTCCTAAAGAAGTTCAAATTATTATACAGTATATTCATCATAAACAGTTCAGTGTATGTGTGACATGCCTTCTCTCTACAGAAGCACCAAAAGTCCTGTTTGCAACACAAGTAACAGAAAGAAATTTCCTTGTACGTTTATGTTCATATGTGTTCAGAAATATTTCTGAGTTTTAATCAGGTATTAAAATGGATTTGCAAGGAAAATCTGCATTTGTCTTCTGTCAGAATCGTTATTCAGCCTGTTCATTTCCATTATAAATGGAGAAACATTTGTAAAGGAAATGGATTTGTGGAATGAGCAGCAGAGTTGGGTATGTGGGTTTCACCCATGGAAAATAATCTTCAAATGTTTATCTACCAATGCCAAACTGATTATTCTGCAACTAACTCATGTTTTTCTGGTACCCCAGCAGCTGACATCATGTCTGAAATCCAGAGAGATATCCAGATGAGATTCTCCATCTCGCAGTAATTTCACACCATCAGAGTCTTGGACCAAACCCGATCCTTCTAGATGCCAATGCCCTCAGAGCAGGATTGATCTGAGACTAGGTCCAGATTTTGGGAGCAAAGAGGATGGAATTGCCTGCCTGCAGTGTTGACCTCAACCCACACTTATGACACAAGCCTGGGTGTTTGTACCAGAGAGACCAATGCAATAACTTGCAACAAATGCTGGTTGAAAAATTGGATGTTTTTCCAGCAGTGTGATCAAGCTGGTTACCAGCATGAATTGGAGGAACCAAGCGGTTGTGGGTCATGGTTTGGACTTTTTGTGTCTTAGTTTTGGTTTCCTGTCTTGTTTTGTAGTTTTTCCTGTTTAGTTCCCTTGTGTCTTGTTTCCTGGTTAGCCTTGTTCTATGTTCATTAGTTTCACCTGTGTTCAGTTAGTTAATCTGTGTCACCTGTGTCTCATTTTGTTCAGAGTATTTATATCCCTCACTTGTTGTTTTACCTTGCTGGTTCACCGTGTTTGCTCCCTGAGTTTTGTCTGATCGGTTTTAAAGTGTCTTGATCCAGCATCCCTGCCTCTCGAGTCTGAATAAATTATTAAACTGGCCATATGTCTTGTCTTTTCACACTTCAATCATCCTGTCCAATCAACAACATATAATTGGAGTCAAAAGCAGATTAAACTGTTTGGCTCTGGCATAGAAGCTGAAAGTTGGTAAGTATAGTATCCTGAGTGAAACCCACACACTCAACCCTGCTGCTCATCCCACACATTTCCACTTTAAAAGAAAATCAACAAGCCTTTCTAAATAATGTGAGATATCAGTCCCAAAATCCTCAAGTGAAAGAATATATCCTTTCAGAAAAAGATAAAAAGATATACCCTGTATGAGACCAAGTTTGGCCATTGTCTGACTCATATAATTACTTTTCTTTCTTTAATCATGTATAGCTACAAGGTTTTGTGGAGCAAGCTGTGTGGGGCTTTGCTGTTGGATAGCCACATAGTGTTTGATGTTTAGTGTGTCAGAACCTCATCCAAATTCAACCATTGTCATTGTGAATATATCTTTTTAATATTCATGGTGTAGCACAGAGTATTTACAGTATCTCGAAAGAATAACAACATCAGCTTTCTTGGGAAGAATGTAGGTAGGCATTCATAAAACACTTGCCGAGTTTGTAGAATTTGATCAGGGATAAGACTTGCTGAATTACAGTCAAATAAATTTACATTGTAATATACTGTTTCCCCTTGCCGGGCTACAAATGACATCCATGATTTCCACACAGCAAGCTGATTATTGCAAACAGCTTTTTTCATGCAAAATGCAGTCAGAAGCTCTTCTGTGCAGAAATCAGCACTCACTGCTGCTCCAACAAATTTCCAGTTGATTCACCTCTTGTGAGAAACACTCTTGGATGCAGTACCAATCATGTTTCACATTTTGTCCCACCATTCATTGCATCGTTGTCGTTAATACGCCTGAGAAGGAGGGCTGTTTCAGAAAATTTGATGGTAAGAATTTATTATAATCACTTGAACGACCTCAGCCAATTTTCTCTGTTCCCACAGCTGCTCTTAATAGTCTTTGTCATTCTCTGTGGTCAAACAGTTTTTTTTTTCTTCATTTATGTCAATTTATGTCTTAACAAACAAAGCATCAGGCTACTCTTCATATTTGCCTGAGACTGACTGCTATACAGTCTTAAATAAATAATTTATTCTCCTTGAAAAGTATACAACTCCATGATTTTCTGCAATGTTAACCACTGGCTTTTAAATATAAAAGCAGCCGCTGAGGAAAGAATTACAACGTAACTTGCACCCTGCGTGGTATATGGATGATAACACAATCCTATAGTTTGAGAAGCTTGCTTCATTTCTAAACGACAAGATTCAAGGCATAATTATTCTTTCAGCACAAGCAGTAAGCCTGTAATGCACAGAAGCTTCAGTTTATCATAAAGCACAGACAAGGCCAGCGCAAAGGAAACACTGCTCAGCTCTGATCCACTGAGTTCACACACTGCTGTGTACGCACCCACACTTCTGGAGGATCAGGGGTACTGACTCGTATTAAAGCTCCATTTTAATCAATAACAGTCTCCCATGTTTTACGTTAGAGCTTGAGTGAGCAAACGTACATCTGGTTCACAGTGAGCATAATGTAGGAGAGCACAACCTTTTCTTATTTGATATTCTAACTGCCTGCAGCAATCATTGTCCCACTCTAGACATCCTCTTTTAACCATCCAGTTGCCTCATCTTGCTCTGTCCCTACAGCTTAGCTTTCCCTATTCGAATATGGATAAAGCTTTACAGAAATCCCCCGTTTCCTTTTCGCTCTCCTGCCTTTTCACGGAGTGTAAACGTGCTGTCACATGACGCAATTTAGCTATGCTCAGAACCTGAAAAGGGCATAATATAACTGGACTGCATTTATTTAGAGCTTTTCTAGTCGCATTGTACACTGAAAGCGCTTTACACAAGTCTCATTCACAAAGCACCTCTGAGTGCATCCAGCTTTTTTTTTTTTTTTTTTTTAGCCAATGCAGTGATTTTTCTCTATCTTAAACATAGTGATGAATGCATCTGGGCTGGAGTAGCTTTTGATCAACATAGCAGTTGTAGCTCAGGGGGAGTCTACCTATTAGAAGGTTGGTGGTTCAATCCCCTGGCAAGACACTGAACTCTTTTTGCCTCTAATGCATTCATTGGTTTGTGGATGAGACATGAGGCATGACAGAAAAAATCATGGCGTAGACTGCACAAGTGTATAGAATTAGACATACTGCAGTACTGTGTGTGTGATTGTGCTCTGTAGAGTAAAATTATGTAGAATGTTTAGCAAGACTATAAATCTATCAATTCAGTCCATTTGCCCTATGTAATGTGTCTGGACTCTGCTACAAAAGGCAGGAAATATCCTTCATCTGATAGTTAGATCTCTGCTGACTAAACCGGACTCCCAGGAATATAATATATTCCCTCCAGGTTGACAGCAAACACTGGCAATAATTTGAAACCTTACATGCAATGATTAACTTCTTTAATTAATTTAGATGAATAGATAAATAAAAAGCTAATTTTATCTGACCCAAGAGGCTGGGTGCTATCAGAACGGATGCAGGGTCATTATAAAAACAGGCAGCAAGATGGACATTTCAGACAAGAACATTTTTAGTGGAAATGTTTCGAACTGAGAGCTGGTTTAAACATCTGTCAAAGGATTTTAATTGCCAAGGGAAAACATCAGCGTTTTACTGAAAGAAAGAGGAAACATTTGCTTCTTTACTTAATTAAACTTGAAAGCATTCTTTCGTTTTTCTAATTAAGGATCTACTGAGCAGGCGAACTGAAGTAATCTCAGGTGTCTAAACAGCTCTTCACAGTTCATTTCTCTTCTTTGTAGCACCAGCCAAGCACCAGAGAGCGGTCTGTCACTGACTATTTATCAGCTCAAGAAAAAAGGAAGAAACAGTTTAAATAAGTATTATAATAGTTGTATACATGTATATTGTAAGATTGATTGATTGACAAAACATCATATCACTTTAAAGTTGATTATCTGGCATATTGTGCTTGGCTTTATGGATATTATCAATACGGTGTGATGTGGTTTTCTACTCACATTACTTAGTAATTATTGGGGCATTTCTCAGCCCTACTTGCATTTATATTAGAATATAACAGTATCTCATAAAACATTCATCACAGTAATTTGTTTTTACAAAGGGGTTTGAAAATCATGCACAAATGAGGAGATGTTGAATATTCAGTGATTTGCCAAAGAGAAATGAAAGAACTTGAGGTCAAGCTAATGTTTTATCCTGGAGGTTATGGTCAAACTGCTTTGCCTGCATAAGCAGAAGGAGCAACATGGGGAGACCGATAGAGGGCAATTATATGAGATAATAAATATGGAACATTATTGTAATGACATCAAAATGCCATTTAAATTTCTTGAGAGTCATGATGGTAAAAAATATTATCTGCATGAAAAAGTGGAGCCAGTGAATGCAATCTCAGGAGTAAAAACTTCATCAGTAAGAAACATGCTGCTTCTTCAGCACTCCGAAAAACTCTGTTTTTGTAGGATGGTAGGATCAAGACAAGACTGACAGAAGAGTGAGACTTCATTTATCTTCAAAATTCCAGCAATGGTTTTCTTTAGCTCCCACATGCCTGAATTTATTTAGTTATTTAAATACAAAGGAACTAAAGGGAAAAAATTCAGGGAAAAAAAAATGACAAAAAGAAAAAAAACTGATTAATAACTGAATAACAATTGTCATTAATATCAATGAGTAAATACTGTCATAAATATTAAAGAGTAAAAGTACATAGATAAAATAAATCAGTTTCATTAAAAGAAATAAAATAAACACAGACTAGAAGGGGTTTGTTTGCAAATTCGTAACAATGCAAATTGTTCCATTTCGTTTTTATGCACATTTTTTCGTGTCCCTAACTTTCTTTTTTCTAAATTTTTATACAAGTTTAAAATGCAATTGTTGGAACTACATATAAAGTTTCAGGAATTTATTGTCCTCAATGGGAAACTTGATGTACAGACAGGTTCTTAAAAAGCATCACACGATAAAATCCTATAATATTGAAATATCCTTTACTACCTCATCTAATCTCCCACATCGTGTCAGAGACATATCCTACATCTAAATGATCAAAATAAAATTCATTTAATTTATTCTTATGCTGATCCAGAAATGAAAGTTTTATACTATGATTAGATCAGGAGGATTTTTTAGGGGCGCAAACACATAGTCAATTTTAATAATAGGAACAACACATTTAAAAACACAATGTTTTGTTTGAAATAAACCTTACATGGATGCATCAGACTGGCAGAGAATATGACTGGTGAGGGTTAAAAATAAAACTGCAGTTTATTCACCTCATTGCAAGAAGTCATGTGCTCCTTGGAGTTGCATGAGTTTAAAAGAAGAAAACAAATCCATCTGACATGGAAACAATTCATGTTCTGCCAGATGAGCGAGGGCTGGCAACTGCAGTGGTAAAGGTGGCAGCTTCACATCCACGCAATGCTATACCTCACAGCAATTCAACACATCTATTTATAACAAAGAACTAAGCAGGTCTGCTCACTGCAACCAGTAAATAATTTTTTTTATCACTGGTCTGATGAATGTGACATGTAATCCTTTTATATTTGATGATAAGCAAATATATTTTGGAAAAAACAAAAATAATAGCTAGTTTGAACTCTGATGTATCATTGTTTGAAATTGCTGTTTCTTCTCTGGCTGAATATCTATTCTCAAATGATGTAGTGCGAATGTTTAGCATTCTGACTCTTCAAATTTTGCCTGATTAGTAGACAGCCATAGATCCCAAACCATCTTCAATCCAATCAACAAATAGAAGGTGTGGGAGACAAAAAGAAATCTAATATCACGCATTTTTCAAATTTTAATTTTGTTCTTTTCAAAAGAATGGACTATTTGCAGAGACCAGAAAGGTTTTTGCAATAAAGGAGTTTCTTTTGTTCCTTTTTTTTAAAAGCATTATTTACTACTTTCATAAATATGAACATTTATGAGTACTTTAAAGCCCTTTTGTGGAGCAATATTTATCCCTCACAAAGCAAAACAGTGCAGCAGCTTTCTAGAATCAACATTAATGTTGAGGCCAGCGTTGGATATTAAAGTCTATATATAGGCCTGTTGGCTGATAACGACTTTACTTTTTCAGGTAGTTTGGCAGAGTATTACATATAACTGGATTGGATGTATGCATCAGGTGTTAAAGTGTAAAACGTTCTGAGGAGTTAACTGAAACCATGATTGAAACATAAAATTTGTTATTAAATTGAGCATGTGACTACAGAGCTTTCTGTTTCTTTAAAGGTTGGTTGCTATTAGTAAGTTGTCCATAGTGGTCTGTGACTCTTTTTATTCTTTTTACGTTTTTATTAATTTCTATGGAATTCAGTTTTTTTAAAGACCATACCATGTTCAAACAGAAAACAAACATGTGACTATCCAACATTTTTTATTGCCTTACTTTTCTCATTCATTGTCTGTAAGAGACACGAAAAGCAAATTATGTAACCAAAACAATAGGACACAATAGTGACTCTGATGTTTAATTAACCCATTTTATTTGAAGAACCCAGTTTTATTGAAGTAAGGCATTAAACATTATCATAGCAGCTCAAAGTAGCAGATTCATGCAAGTGTATCAGTCAGTATGATGCAAAGCTGTACATTTGTCATTGCGAGCATCTTTATGCACACACTCTTTTGCATGTATTCCTTAGCCTTTACTTATCAACATCTCTTCCATACATCTCTTTTTCACATGTAGGTGTTGATATCTTGAGGCACAGATGCATTTGTTTGTTTTCTAACTACTTTTAGGTTTCCATTTTAGAAAGTATATTCTTTTTTATAAAATTAGGTATTACATTACTTGAAGATGTCATGTCGCAGACACTGTTTCTTGCTCACTAGTCTAGTCTATTTTAGCAGCAGTCGTGCCCTGTTAAACTGCTTGGCATCAGCTTCTTTTTAAATTCTCTAATAATTTTCTGTCATCTTTATTTTTCCAAATGTTAAAAAAAAAACCTTCAAGCTCAATTTATTTTATATATCTGAATGTATGTGTAAGTCAAGGGGCTCCACCTCCAGTCCTTGTGAGCATTCTTCAGGTTTTAGTGTTTCCCAGACACAATGCTCTTGATTCAAATGAAAAGGTTCTCCAACAACGTGTTGTCATCTTCTGCACCTGTTTGTTAATGAGCCATTGATTTGAGTCAGGTGTGTCACAGCGGGAAAACACTAAAACCTGCAGGGTGGTAGCTCTCGCGGATCAGAGTTGGAGACCCCCTGCTATAAGTGATCACATTCATTTGCGTTAGATTGCATGACTGCTTTATCTCTTCATAGTTTAAGAGTGTTTTGTTGTACTAACTGCAAGGCCAATATATGCTGGAAGCAGAAGATGGCTACGCAGAGAGACTCTTTCATTTGTTTCTTACATCAGTTACATGAGCAACATGGCTTAAACTATCCATCATTTGAGGCAGAGAAACTGAGCGATACCACCAGAAATTGTTGGGGGCAGTGTTGAGTTGTATAACTCACACACAACTGTGGAAAGAAACAAACCAGAGAAGAAGAGGAAGAGACACAGAAAGTACCAGAGAAAAAGTACCCCAAGAATACACCAAAGAGGTTTGAGAAGAGCAAAAATAAAAACTTTATGGTTTTGTTCTTCTGCTTCTGCTGGTGTTTTTAGACAGTTGTAAACAACCTTATAGCGGTGCATTACTTCTGTCAAAACAAACTGAACTGACTGAACAATGTTTGTAATGGACAACCATTTACATACAAAAGTGAGCATAAATGGGCCTCACACATGGTAAATGTGAGTACATTGATACAAGATAAAGATGATATCGGCCCTTTAAAAGACCACATAGGTCTTTAACCCTAATGAACGCTGCCTAATCAGCATCAGCAATACTTCAAACTGTTTTTCATTCATAATTAGCTTTGGTTGATTTGCTTGACCACATTTAATTTCTTTTTATGCTTTTTGTTGTGCTTACGTAGCTTTTTTCCTCCATTATTTTCTTTGTTAATTCTCTCTGTAAAACACTTTATTGATGTGCTTTAAAAGTTATTGTTAAATAAAAAGGACAAATATGAGTCAGAGCAAATAAAACTGGACCAGACTGTACAGTTTTTTTTTTGTTTTTTTTTTTGCTTCAAGTGAAGGACAGTAATAAGTCTGCAGCTTCTGCTTCTCTAAGATGGCAGCAACTGTCACTTACTGTCAGGCAGAACAGCCCACTCCTGAATGTTTTATCCTCCTTTTCCCGGCTCGGTGTGGAGGGATGTCATTTCTTTTAGTGCCCTGCAGATTTAATCCCAGTTTGCTTTCTTCTCACTTCTCAAGGAATACCATCAACTTTTCATCTTAGCATCTAAACATACTTGTTTTTTTTAATTAAAGCAAGGTTCATTACATTTTTGTTTTGTATGCCTTCCACAAGTTTACAATAATATGAATGGCAACATTGATGCTTCGTTGGCGTTAGCTGTGTGTTCAGTGGCTGACCATTCAAAATGAAGAAATGAAAAATCTCATATGTTTCTCCTGATCTAGGCCCCGCCATAACCAGAAAACATGAGTGTTAATCAGCTCCACTGAAGTGATCACTTTTATGTTAGTGCGTGCTTGTGCAGATGCATGTATGTGTATGTGTGTTGTCTCACAAATAGGTGTCTGCAAATTGAAAATCTCAGACTGTCCAATTAAAGCGCCTCCTCTCTGCACTCCTGCTGTGCTACCCTCCACAATGTTGACAGCGGTAGGATCTCCCAAGATGGCTCTTATAAATTGCTGGAAGATGCTTCTGAAGTTTCCTTTTTTGTCAAATTGGCAACTTCTTCCAAGTAACCAGACATACACTTACATAAGCACAGCTGGGTATGTGCTCACACACTTTTCCAGGTTCAACTTCACTGAAGTGAGGATAAGAAAGCAATTGATACAAATAGAGAAACCAATTAAGAGTGAGATAAGCTGGAGAGACTATGGGAAGGAGGGTGAAATTCAGCAGCCAGTCTGAGGTCACACAAGGTTGGCTTGCACGAGACATCTATTTGAGGAGAAGTGAACCGTGCTGAGCATGACTGGAGTGCTGATGGCAAACAGTAAGTTGGTGGCTCAGAGGGAAAAGATGAAATCATTGAACTTTGATCCAAGACAGAAAATCACTGCACCAGTAACGCGAGATCTGCTGTGTAAATTCACGCATCACCATATTGTGTACACATAGCTACACATATTTACACTTACTCTTCATACAGAAGACTCATAAGGAATGGTAGCTGTGATCTGTTTAACCTGTTCTGGTAGCATGAGGCCAAGTTTAACAACAAGAAAAATGGATCCAAACAGGAGTTTTAATACTGAAGAGGTCAGAGATGTAGATATTCAGGGACGTGGCCGAGCACAGCCTTAAAAATGATTTCCATGAGCATTTGCATGAAAAATTTTTCACTGTCTTCTTAATTGGTTGGAATAACTGGGACTGTTAAAATGTCAAATTTTCAGTAAAAACCTGTTTGATCAGTACAGTATGAATACCTCATTAAGAGCCATGAAGCTGTAGAACAGTGTACATGCTGCTTTTTTGTTGTTTGTTTGTTTGTTTGTTTTGCATGATTTCAATGATCCTGGAGCATTCTTCCTCTGCTTGGAAACTTGGAATCATCACATTATCTCATAGTGTATTTACAGGAATTCTTCATCCCAAATCCTTTTGTGTTCAAACATTTTCATGCCATCCCACTATAAACTCTGTCCTGCATGCTTCATGGTTTACAGTGAATTTACTCTTTTAGCGGTCTTAAGCAGGTCACCAGTAAGAATTTTATTTAAGAATTATTATTATTTCATCTGACCAAATATTGTGCTTTAGAGTATTCACCAGTCTGTCTTTACTTTTATGCCACAAAGCTGGAAAGGCATTTTTCTTCAAGTCTGCTGAGCTTCAGTTTTTTGACAATTATAAATTTTTGCTTAGATTTTTAAATACAGGGGGGAAAATACATAAACGATGATAAAAGGCAGCGAAGCACATTTATAACACCTAAAAATGAGGTCAAACTCAAACATGAGGCACTGGCTAACGCCAATAAATCAATAAATGTTAACTTTCGCATGTGGAATTTCATTCTGCCTCACCCAGCTGCAAACTTTAGCTTCACCTCAGTCTAATTTTAACCCTCACATTATTTTTTCAGCAGCACTGATAGCCCTGTGGTAATGGTGTGAAAGAGAAAATGTGAAAACTACCCTGAGACCATTTTACATTTCTCTCTTTTTAGAATCTCTGCGGATCAATATCCAGAAGGTGTGCACTATTAATCCTTAAACTTCCTCACATTAAGCTGTCCCCACAGATTTCAGGCCAGCAACAGAGGAGATGAAGACTTGAGATCAACCTGATATTTGACAAATATCCAGCCTTTGTGACAATCATTTTTGTTGAGCTAATATTACACTGAGCTTTAATATTGATGTGATGGATTATTCAGTGTAATGCAACCACAGTGGTTGTTTTTTCATGTCCATTTCAGCTCTCAGCAGAAAGAGGTGAGTCAGTGAATAGATACAGTGTGCAGATCCCTAATGGCTAAAAATTCCCCATGTGTAACCAGTGACTTTTTGAATCCAATGATTTTTTTTTTCTTTTTTTGGAAGTAGGATGCCTGTCTCAAAGCACTGTCCATGCGCTTGAAAGGCAGTATAAACTCAATTTCAGCAATGACCTACCTGTTCACTTGGGTTTATGCTGCAACAGACAACAAAAAGGGCAAATTGCATCTGTCATGCATTCTGCACAGCAAGCGAGCTCTCTACAATGAAGAACAGTTTCTCTGTTTAGACTGTTTAGACAGAAACTGTGATTTCCAATAAATACCTTTCAGTGCTGCAATTAAGTCAGTCTTGTCGGATTTAAAATTGATTGTATTTCTTTGCATTCAATCTTGCATAAATATCACATTTTGTCTGTTTATCTGATGATTTAATGCACTGGTTATTATTTACCGACTATAAGCTCTAAATATATCACTGCAACATTAATTTAGCGGGTATAAAAGGAGACCTAAGGAGAAGGGAAAATGGGGAAGTAAGCTGTGATATTGGAGGAAGGGACTGAAAGATGAGTCGTAAGAAATTTTCTGAAAAGATGGGTAAAAAAGGGGCGGGAGGGGGGCGAGCAAAGCAAGGGGGGCCAACTGACACAAACGTGGAAAAGCAACAACTATAAATAAGATATTGTTAAAATTGAGTCCAACAACAAAATGCGTAAAACTATGGGAAAGAAAGAAAATAGGTGAACAAGGCACCTTTGAGGTCCAAAATTTAAAAAGTCTTTGTTAAAAGTAGTGAATGCATGGAGACAGTTAAACTGCACACTGCCTCCATCATGGCAAGGTGATCGTGTGTAATGCTGGTACAGCTTGACGTGCCAAACTTTTACAAAAAGGGTTTTCAAATGTTGACATGTTTCTGCAAGCCGGAATGGTCACGTTCCAACTGAGACAAAAAGGAAAATGAGTTGTGTTTAATGTTGTGGATGCAAATAATAATCCTTTCCAAAATCTCACCACAAAGTGTTGGAGGCTGAAAGTTATCAGTGACTGAACTGTTCTGCTTTGCGGCTGCATTAGCATTAGCCAAGTATCTAATGTTATGCTAAAGCACAACAAAACAATTATATTTGATGTTGCCTAGCATTGATGTGACAAGAAAACCCAACTGTTTGTTTTTTAGGTTTTTAAACCTTATAAATAATTCCATACCTACCTTTGAGGCACATTAGTGATATGCAACACAACCACATATTTTCAACACAATCTTCTCAAATTACAAGTGACAACAAAGAAGAATATTTAATTATTTTAGCTGGATGAGGCTTGATTTCAGGTCTGTTATTTTAATTTTTATGTCATGTTTTTTGCCATCCTGATTTCCTGGCGCTCATCATTGGTTACTCGATCCACCTGCTGGCTTCCTAATTGCCTCTGCTTTCTCATTCAGTTCACCTGGTTTCCTTTTCTCTCACTGCCTACTTAAGCTCCCTCCAATCCCTCCTTCTCTGCCAGATAATAATCAGACCTATGTCTAGTTTTGTTCCAGCGTTCTACGGATTGATCCTCAGTTGCCGACCCTCTGCTTCTTGCCTCTGGATTACCCTCCTTGCCTTGCCCTCGACGGACACCGCAACTTTTCGGATCTTCTGGTTACCGACCCTGCCTGTCTTTGGATCTCTGAGCCTTGTCGTTGCCTGGACGAGTATTTTGCCATCCTGTTTACCTCCCAGCAGTTGCCTGGTTTCTTCTGCAGACCATTCCCCCGGACTGATCTTCTGTTCATACTCCTTCACCAATAAACTGGTCATTTGTCCAGAACTCCCTGTGTGTGGCTGTATTACGGATCCTCAGGGTAACTCATTACATTTTTATTGCCAACTTCCTCTTCTTACATCTGTCCAAGTGTTTTCAAGGCTGTTAATAGTTGCATTCATATTTATTCTGAGGCACACACATCAGTTTTATTCCTTTCTGGCGTGGATGTTTTATGTGTGGAGTTGCACTGAAAGCCAGATGATACACATTAAGTGGTCTTTATCGGGCAATTTCTAAGTTTGATGCTTTTTAATTTATTTTTCACTGCCATCCTGTAAATAACGCCACTTAGAGAAAGGACGGGAGTTTGTGTGAAACATCACTACTTCTTATTTGACACCATCAGCTTATCAACTAGCTCTGGTGAGACAATACTGCATTCAGCGAATCAGGAGAAGGATGTTGGCATGTCAAACCTGTGTATGGTACTCTTTGAACAGGTTGTTGTGTGTTTTTGTTTAATGTGTTATTAATTTAGGATAAGTGCTGATACTGCACATTTCACAATGCAATTACAAATACACAGTTTTATGTTTCATGAATAAAGACACATGTGATATGATGGTCTGCAATGGATATAGTGAGAATGGACAATGAATACAAGTGATAACAAATGTTTTTCTAGGTTCATCCAGTCTTTCTCCACTTTCTCTCCCCTGTACTGATATCAGCCTTATATTAAGTCCACGAATAATATATGATCCAAAATAATGATAATGTTTTACTTTTTTTTTACTGTACATGATATAATAGGGTGCAGATACCAAAACCTTACTAGCATGCATTGCTTGCTCTTGTGTGACGTGTACCAAAACAAGGACTGCAAACAAAAGTAGGTCTAACATTAAGGCTAGGAAAAAAAAACCACGCCACCAAAGGAAGCACAAATTCTACTCTTCTGTTTGAAATTCCTTTTGACCTAAATAAATAGGACATACGTTGTAGTTTTTTTTCTCTGCAAAGGGTAAGAAACCTGAGAAACTTGTGATGCTGTTGCAACACACACACACACAAGGGCAGGGGAAAAGAAAGAGAGAGAAAATATCTAACAATTTTGCAGCTATTCTTGTAAAACTAAAGTATTTCACTATTGAGCAAAATGGGTTTTACACATATTGCATGTCAAATCTATCATTCATAATCAGAAGACAGAAGATGTAACAATATCACATCGAATTGCAAATCCTAAATCAATGTGTTTTTTTTCCCCCACTTCTCTGAGCTAATCAGGTATTTCTGTTTGTGGGAAGAGATTTGATCAGTCAAGTCTTTTGGCCACATCCCCTGAGTTTGTAGATGTGTCCTGTGGTTGTGAGTGAAAGGGAAAGAGAAAATATCAGGCCCAAAAGCAACAGGAATCCCTCTCTGAGCAGCTTAGTGATGTGCCAAAGGAGACAAGTCTGAGAAAATAATTGGATTTCATTTTGGTCTGCAAGCCAAAATAAATAAATATATAAAAAGTGCTAACTCTGTCTCCTCAGACTTCCTGCTACAAGTATAAATATAGAAAAGTCAGAGCTCTTGGAAGAATATATGACTCAAAAGCAATGCAAGGTAAGTATAAAACCACAAAATCCTCCGATTCAAGTTGATATTTAAATGTTTCTCACACGACAAATTCACATGCCCACATATCTTGTTATAAATTCATTACAGTAAGCTGAAACTGTCTCATCAACACCTGTTATTTACTTTAAGAGTGGGCCATGTGGTGATGTTGTGGATCATATGCACTGAGGAGTTCTGTGCTGGCTGCCATAATGATGCCTGTGATGATGACAAGATAGTCAGCCACGACAACATCTTCATCATAAAATTAATATTCAGAGCACCAGTATATTATTCTGTTTTTGCAATATATACAATGGAAATACATTCTTACTTCCAACCAGGTGGAAAAATAGTGTGACAACTGTTTTTCTCCCTCTTTTAGCTTTTCCAGTTCCTCTATTTAAAAACAACAAAAAAACAAGTTCACCTTCAGACATCAATACTTAATGTTTTGTTCCAGCTTTCTCTGCACTTGACAATTATGACATGCAGTTGTGTTTAGCAGTGGAGGTTAGTACCCAAACACAGGCTCACAGATAAAGGAAATGAAAAAGAAAAAATGGAGAAACACTTTGAGACAACAAACACAAGGGTTAAGAACTGCCTAAAAGAAAACAGGAAATCTACCTTGAAAGGTTGGGCAGGTGCATTTTTTACTATCTTACTATATTCCGATTGCAACCAATTGATTAAATGCTCTAAATCAGAAAACTATTTATTCATATGTGGAACAGACTATGGTGGCAGGAAAGTGCAAAACAAATTAAAATTTCAAAAAACACATTTCAAAATTCAAAAACAAAATTACATTTAAAAAAGCAATTCATAATACAAAAATACAAATTTCAAAATTCAAAAACCAAATTTAAATTTTAAATAAATTTAAATTTAAAAAAAGAATGTTTTTAGCAAATATTTTTAAAAACAACTTTATATTTCAAGAAATATTTTGAGGAACAAAACACAAATTATATTTTTTTAAAAAGTCAAGAAAAAAAATTCCTATTTGAAGAAACAAATTTATATTTCAGGAAACACTTAAAAGAGCCGAGACAATCTACAATTGGCAGAACACTTTTATAAATCCTGAAACTAATTAACAAAAGGCAGCTTTACGCGGAAAAGGGGGGACTTAAACACCGGAAGTGGCACAATGGTGACATCATTTTGTCGTAGACGCTAAGATTTTGTAATCTGCGTATAGATTGATGTAGGTAGTGTAGTGGCCTGAGCATAGGGCTCTGGTGCAGGTGTTTGCAGCTTCAATTCCTGTTTGTCCATTTTGACAAATCATGTCAGATGGTTGAGCTTCTTCTTACTGTCATATATATAAGTCACTTTGGATAAAAGCGTCAGCTAAATTATTTTTGCAGTTTTTCATATTTGAGTTTCTGATTTGTGAAACCTTTATTCTATTTGTGATATTTCAGTCTAGGTTTGAAGAGTAAGTGTTATAGTTTATTGTCAGGACCTAGTCCAATGTGTTCCAGATGTCAAAAACATCATAAAATGAGCCTAGCTTGCATTTTCACGATACAAATTAGGGACAAACTTAGGTGTAAACTGCCCTAAGTTGGCTCCACAAAAAGGTAAAAATATTCTACTCTACTCTATTCTACAGTCATTTAGCTGTCGCTTTTATCCAAAGTGATTTACATATGACAGTGAGCCCCTTTTTAACAATTGGACGGGGATATGTCTATCAAACACAACTGCCATTTGTCCCTCCCCCCTCAACCCCTCAGGAACAAGCATTGTGTAATCTGTGCTTTGGTTATCTGAAGATAGGGGTTTGGATATTTAATAATGTATTTGCTTGAACAATTTTTCCAGGATCTCCAGGACCACACTTTTTTAACATCTAATCCTGTACATTAAATGTAGTCTTCCATCCATTTTCCAATTCAGGGTCACAGGGAAACTGGAGCCTTTTTCCAGCAATCATTGGGCCAGAGGCATTGTACACCCTGGACAGGTCACCAGTCTATTACATTCCAACCTTCCCTCAGCCAAGGCTTGAACCAGCAGCCTTCTTGTGAGGCCCCAGTGCTAACCACTATGCCTCCATGCACCTAGTCTCATTAATTTCTAACCTCTAACTGTACCCATAATGGAGTGGAACAGTGAGAAACTCAAACAGCTGTATGGGATGGAGTATGAATCGGTTACTCTGGTATTAACACCAACCATCATCACAACTTTCATCCTAGTCACGATAGACAGCTAACTACATGATTGTGTCTCCTCAAATGTCCTCAAGCGCTGGATCACAGTAGTGAACAGTAGACGCAAAATATAGGTATTGTCACGGCAGGGAAAAACTGTTACAATAGGCGGGACACAAAATGCAAAGACAATCATAATTTATTGCTCGAATCTGGTGTATAGATTGGTTGTTCTGTCCAGGAAGCCTCTTTCTAGGGGAAGAAAATGTTTTGCAGAGTCCAAACAAATGAAGTCTTTGGCTGATAAAAATAGTTTGGGAAAAATTAGGCTTGCTGTGTCCAGGGGTGTTTGATAGGCTGGAGAGGGAAGTCAAGATCTCAGAAGGGGTGAACAAGATGGCAGGGTGAGCAGGCAGGTGGATCAGATCGTGATTGCCTTTGAAATGGTGGGATGGTTCACGGTGAGGCAAGGCAGTACTTTATTGCAAGCAGGAATAAAGACAACAGTTAGCATTTAGCTTGGAGAACACTGAATTCTCAAAGGGGCCGGCTTTACCACAGATACTGTGAGATAATCTGGCCGAGACTGGAGCTCCTGCAGGTGCTTAAACAGCCAGTGCCAGATGAGCTGCGGGTGTGCTCCATCAAAACTCCAGACTCCACCCTGAGCCTCCAGGAAGCCTGCTTACGCCCACCTAAAACCCAGGAGAAAAAACACCACTGCCAGGAGCAAATCATGACAGGAATTTAGCAAGTTTAAGGTCATAATTCCAGACTTCTTTTATTTTCTTTTTAGAGAGCCAACATAGACTCGGTTTATTCACTGAAATCTTTTTGCCTGGATATAAAAATACAAGGATGTGCACTACCCATTAAAGGTTTGGACTCACTTTCCCACTGCATCTAATTAGAAAATGTTTCTAATCATTTGACTTATACTGTATGCTTGAAAGCACTGGGTCTTAGAATCGTGCAAATAAAAGGTTGAGCTCTTGCTTTTCTAAAACTCCATTCTGTGAAAGTCTTACTATTTCTGCAGCAAGTTAAACTTTCAGTTCTTTTGACACTGAAAAGAACCTCGATGCAGCTATTTAACACTAAAAACCAATTGTTTCAATTCAGATGATTAAAATTTATTGGATAACTATCTTAAGAAGCAGCTGAGGTACAAGAAAACATCCTTTGTTTCTTCCTCACGGAGGTGTCGTGTTATTTCTGTATCTTGTAGGGCTTATGATGTTTCTGTGTTTCAGTTTCAGATCTTTTTCGTCAGTCAAGTCCACCTCTTTTGCAGATATAAATGGCATGTCATGAATTTTAATGTGAATGTCCCATAGACATTTAGGAGACAGTGAATAAATCCTGTCTTGAAGAGAACATTTTCCAGTCTGCAGCTGAAGAAAGATAGCTAGTTAGAGATATAAGACATAAAGTGGCCATCTAGGGACACATGCATTTTTACAGTCTATTAATCTATGAATAATTAAAGACTCTCAGTTATCCCAGAGGAGATTACCGCACTTTGTCTTTCAGTACAGTAACTTTAGTAGTGCCAAATACACCACACTGCAGTGTCTTCTGTCAGGAGGCTCTGAGCCCCAAAAAAACCGAACACCTGCACTAAATTTACAAACTGCACAACAAAATAGGTCAGAAAAGAGGCTGCAACACTCCTCATATTAGTATTGTTTAATTGGCTGCAACAGGAAAGTTTCCCTGTAACTTCTCAGTCTCTTTGTATATCATTTCAAAGTTAACATCGGTCGACTTCGGCTTTCTAGTTTGTTTTACCGTCACGGAGACTTTACATCATTTTCATACAGGAAAGTATTAAACTCATCTGTCATCATTCTCTCCCTGTCACATTGGAAAGTCACTGAGGATGCGCATATCTTTTCCAGTTTTCTGAGCAGTGGAGAGATGTCCAAACAACAGCTGTTATTGCTGCTTTGCTTGCTTTGAGATTTCAAATGCTTTTCTCCCAGCACCGAGGACGGCAAACAAGTGTGTCTGCATGCAGATGACAAAAACAAATAGTTTCCAATCTCATCAAAGGCCAGGCAAACTTAGGTAGATTTACAGCCAAGCTATGCTCAGCATAAAGAGTGTAGCAGATAAAAACATTCTTTATCTTCTCCACATTATGATGTATTCTGACACCAGAAGCTCTGGAGCACCTTCACTCTGACATGCAGCTTTATTTCACTCTGCAGACTCAAATATGTATGAGATCCGATTATTCTGTACAGTTATGATGGTGTCAGGGATAGAATATCAGTATGAATTGACAATGTACTATACATTGAAAATTAAAAAGGATGCCTCTAAACTGAGGAAACATCGAAAAAGGATGCTAGAAAAGGACATTTCTTTTCAATTTGTGACTGCGACAACTGCGGGTGTAATACAGGTGGTCTATTTGTTGTAATGAGATGAGTTGATAATGTGTGTAATTTAATAGAAACAAATACAAACTCAATGTTCCTCACCCCTACTGACGAGAAGGAAGTCTTAGAGGCAATACGAAAATGTAGTAATAAAACATCTCAGGATTTTAATGGGATCGACATGAGAACAATTAGGAATGTTGCAGAGGCTGTAGTTAAACCATTTACACATATATGCAACTTATCATTTGAGCATGGACAATTTCCTTCTCAAATGAAAATTGCAAAAGTAGTTCCATTATTTAAAGCAGGTGATAAACACACCTTTACAAACTACCGTCCTGTCTCTCTCTTACCACAGTTTTCAAAAATACTAGAAAAACTATTTAATTCAAGATTACATACTTTTATTGAAAAAAATAAATTGCTCTCTAATAGCCAATATGGTTTTAGACAAAATCGATCAACATCACTTGCCTTAATTGAATTAGTGGAGGAAATCACAAGGTATATTGACAACAATAAATTTATTATGGGAATTTTTATTGATTTACAAAAGGCTTTTGATACCATTGATCATAGCATATTACTAGATAAATTGGAAAAATATGGCATTAGAGGACTACCACATAGATGGATAGGGAGTTATCTGAGGGACAGGCATCAGTTTGTCCAGGTTGAACAGTATAAATCTAATTGTAAGAATATTAAGTGTGGTGTGCCTCAGGGCTCTATTCTCGGGCCAACACTATTTTTACTTTACATTAATGATATTTGTAAAATATCTGAAATAATGAAATTTATACTTTTTGCAGATGATACAAATATTTTATGTTCAGGGCATGACCTGGAGAAACTTCTGAAAGATGTTAATGAAGAAATGTATAAATTAAAAAACTGGTTTAATATAAATAAGCTGTCATTGAATGTAAAAAAGACGAAGCTTATACTGTTTGGTAACCGGAAAAATGATATGCCAATACAAATAACCATACAAAATACAGTAATAGAAAGAGTACAGCAAATTGTGTTTTTAGGTGTGGTTATTGATGAAAAGATGTCTTGGAAACCCCATATCTGTTACTTGCGCTCAAAAGTTGCCAAGTGTGTGGGTGTGATGAAGCGATGTAGTCTGATACTGAATCAGAGTGCTTTGCTTATCCTTTACCATTCCTTCATAATGTCATATTTAAATTACTGTATCGAAGTGTGGGGAAATTGTTACAAATCAAATTTGTTACCATTGATCATTCTCCAAAAAAGAGCCATTAGAGTTGTTCATAAAGTTAAATATAATGATCACACCAACCCACTTTTTCTTAACACATTTAACTTAAAATTACATGATGTGGTAAATTATAAAATGGCACAAATCATGTACAGAGCATCAACAAATTCTCTGCCTGTCAATATTCAAAATTTATTTCAAGATAGAGATGCTCATCATGCATATAATTTGAGAGGAAGTCATAAACTATATCAGACAAAAGTAAGGACAACTCTAAAGGCTATGTGTATTTCTGTGAGGGGAGTCACTCTATGGAACAACTTATCTGAGAAATGAAAACTTGTAAAAATCTTTTGTTGTTTAAAAGTATGTTTAAAAGGAAGGTAATGAGTGAGTACCAGGAGGAGATGAGGCAGTGAAAACGTCATGGCCAGGCACATGCACCGAGTGTCAAATTTCTGTCTATGTATTATGTGTTAGAAGTGTATTACCTGATTATGTTTGCTGTGTAAAACACATGGTTGATAACATGTTAAAATGTATTGAAGTCATGTGATCGGGAAGAGCGGGGGGCGGTCGGGGGGCGGTCGGGAGTGCGTTGGGCCTGTCTTTGTCATTGTCTTGTCTTGTCTTGTCTGTGTTGATTATTGTGTAAATTTTGTAATTTTGTTTTGTGTTATGCTGCGTGGTGTGTGAAGGGGGTGGACTAAAATAAGCATTGCTTCTCCCATCCCCCTTTTCAAACCAAAATTGTAAAAAAAAATTTTGTAAAATTGTTTTTGTAAAATTGTTTTTGCAAATTGTGAATTTGGTTTGAAACAAATGAATAAACAAACAAACAAACAAACAAAGCAGCATTTAGGATGAATTTGAGATGACCGATTGACTTCTAGAAGGTCTAAATACAGAAAAAAGGTCATTTTTATTGTCTTTAAAGAACAAAGTAAAAGAAAAATCCTTTTTATTACAAATTGGTGGGTGCATATTCAAAGTGGAGAGAGTGATTTAGTCATTCTGTTTTCACGTGTTAAGGAAATGGAGCTTACGGTTCTGTCATTTTGAATCAATGTCTACTTTTTTCAAATATAAAAACTGATTAAATTAATGGGATTCAATAAGATCATGAAAGCAAAGCAAAGCAACTGAATTCTTAAACAGACTTCAGGTAAATTTATCCCATTAGCATGCCAGGTTTTATCTATAGATGGCTGTACAGTGTACTATGCCTCTTACTTGAATTGTGTCACTGTGAAAATAAATGTCACACTAGAAATTACATATAAGAGGATTTGATGAGCATTGCCCACTGACGTCATTCAGCAGTGCTAACTAAATCAATGAAAAGTCGTTTTACAGAAAGGTGGATTACATTTTGAGCCAAACGAAGCGCTGCCTTGAAGAGACAGACGGTTACAGACCAGAAGATTCTTCTTCTCAATACAATGACTTTCAGGTTAAAGAACTCTGTATTTTTCTAAACAGTTTGCATAAATGGCCTTAAATAGCAGCAAAAAAATCAGATTTTCCCAAGACATGTTTCAGAAACTGTAAATTGATTGAAATAGGAAATTTATGAGCAGATGATTTTATTCTTAGGGTGAGAAATTTTAGAAGTGCTGAAACTCCACCAGTCTAAAGTCACAGAGATGAAAAGGACATCTGTCTGTGAGTTGAATCTGATGAAAAAGTGGATCATGTTGTAAGGCAGCAACAAGCACACAGGTCATCCCATCAAAAATTGGTTATTGAAGGATAAAGTTATTTTTTTTAGAATGGTCCAGTCAATATCCTGACCTCATTCCAGATTATGCTGTGGGAGGATGTGAAGATGTGACCACCAGCACTGAAATGTTGAAGCTGTACCAAGAGGAAGAAATGAACTGATGGTTTGATTCACAGAAACACTAACAGCTACAGCTGGACAAGGGGGTCATATCAGAAACCAAATGTAATCATTCAAGTTTTCTTTATCAATAACTAAAAAATAAATTTTAGCAACATAGCAACACCATTTAAAGGAGAAATCAATTGGCTTTCCACATAATTTATTGCTGTGAATCATTAAACACACGTTTCTTTTCTCTTTGTGGAAAGTTTATAAATTCTAAACACATCATATACATCCAAGCTTTCACTGTTTGCTCCCTGGAGAATAAATTATCAGGCACTTCCATGTCACAAATACACTATTTACAAAGCAATGAGGGTATAAGGAAAGAAAACATCATTTAAGTGCTGGCATTAGGTAAAATAAGAAAAACAATTTCTGTTCCTGCAATTTGAAAGCTCCTTTTAGAAGCACGACTTTTGAAGTAACACATCTGGCGTGTCATACCAGAAATAGATCAAATATGCTATCATACTTTTGCAAACACCATATTAAAGTGAGTGTGTACTGTTTCTGGCACATGTGTTGCAACCAGTCAAAATGATGAGCCAAGCGAGACAAACTGTGACGACTGATAAGCACAAAAACATTCTTCAGACTGATGATGAAGGCCTTATTAGACTAGAGACAAACATCCCTCCATTATCAAATGGCTAGCAACATCTATGCAGCAAAAAAAAAAAAAAAAAAAACTTCCACCACTTATAACTGGGAAACTATCTTAAAATATCACACTAAAGTCTCAGGCGAACAGGAGCAGGTTGTTGCTCCCCTTCATTTACAATCAAGCCCAAGCCCCGTGCTTTTGCATCTCCCCATCCAGCCATTACTCAAGGTAAATAAGGAAATTTGCATTATTCATTTGGTAGTATTCCGATTGGCATTATGTGAACCTGGGGCCGCACTCCCAGCCAGTTGAAATAGGTGTCTATGAATAATGCAGATTTTATGTAAATAGCTTTCAAAACAGCTGGAGGACAAAAGGGAATCATGGCTGTAAGGACAGATGGATTCAAAGAGCTTGAAGCAACATTTTGTGAATCAAATATGAAAAATTGTGTTTAAAATAGACTGGATATCTAAAAATGAGTCAAACAGGGCAATGACATCAGATTTATGAACAGGAAAATACCTTGCAGATGATAAAACATCCGCTATAATTCACAAGATAAGGAAGATAAACACTGGAAAGAGACAGAGAAGCAATTAGAGATGCAACAAAACAGAGAAAGCGAGATGGAGCTCTTTGGCAAATGACTGCTGAACTGTCAGAGCTGGAAAATAACAGGTGCAAGTAATGACATTCAAATGGCTCCTTTCTATCTACTTCTGCCAGAAGCAGTGTGCCAGCATGAGCAAAACCAGAGTACTTGGTTTTTCCATACAATAATTGAAAACTAACGTATTGGAGAAGTTATAATGATGGCGGGAAGGGCTTATAGTGAAGATTTGCATTTGCAGTCGGCTCCTCAAGGAGATGGTTAGCATAAGATAGTGGAGATGCAGGGGAGGCTTGTCCTAAAAGTGGAGTGCTTTAGTGAGCTGGGCACTTTGGTATGCCTAATAAATATTTGGTTTTAACAATGTTAATTTTCATTACATATTTTGCTGAATTACTAACAGTTTATTTTGAGGAATAAAAATTAAAATTTTGAATTCTTTGTATATAGTAGCTCATAATAATCTTAATAACAGAAAAATATTTTACTTTAGTGTAATATTATTATTATTATTGTTAATTTTGGACATAAACCCTGGAGAAAAGCCATGACACACTGGGAATACATCTCCTGACTGGCCAGGGGAAGAGGAGTCCAGCCCTCAGCTGAGGCTGAGGTTGCTGCCTCTGCGACCCATTGTCCCCCTGTGACCTGACCTCTGATACACAGGAGAAGATGAATGAATAACCAAGAAATATATGGTTCCAAACAATTTTTAAAAAATCCAGCTAATTATAAGAATATTAAAAGTTCTATTTACCATTTACCATAGCCAAAAACAAAAAGTCCCATTTATTGGGGGGGAAAAAAAAGGTTTTTCTACTCTTAAATAGAACTTATAGATGTGTCCTTTAAAGTCCTGTCTCTCAAAACATAATGGCATATGACAATGAGGCAAACACCACAAATTTCTCATGAAGACGAAGGATGTTAGGGAGAAAGTGCAGATATGCATAGAATCCAAACTGTATGTTAAAGAGACCAACTAGTTATTTTATTTTATTTTATTGTGTATGAGTTACTAAGAGGCTAAAAGCTTGTAACACTTTTTAAAACAGTTTTGTTTCTTCCTGGTTGGGAATACTGTTAGGGTCAAACAAACAATCGTGATTAGGGCTAAAATTCACTACCTGTCAAAAGTTTGGACACATTGCCATTAAATCCAATGTTAAAGTGTGTCCAAACATTTGATTGGTACTGTATATAAATATATTCTTTTCATGTCTCCATCACTTTCATGGATGCCATTATGCATGTTGCTGGGGCTACACACTAGCATGCTGTAATGAAACTTTATCACTTCCTGACTGGGTTTAGGCAAGAACATCACTTGGTTGGATATCAAAATAATGCAAATATGTTCTTATGATTGAAAGGTCAGATAATCTTTGAGATTGATGAGTCATTTCTGCCAACATGAAGAAGCAACCCATGAGAACATCTTTGGGAGAAAGACACAAAATGTAGAACTGAATATTACTTCAAATTAGATGGGCGATGGTTAACAAACTTAATGCATAAGTTATTCTCACATACTGCTTACATTCTCAGCACACAACTGTGTGTTGAAATGAAAACATTGTTCACATTACCTGCATAATCATCTGAACTTTGATGAATATGATGCAATTGCATGGCGTCTTTTGGTTCATTTAAGTTGAACTCTTGAGGCAACACTACGTTTATGATATTAAATAATGCCCAAAGCTACAACATAATAAGAAAAGCTTTTTTATATGGTATACAGGTGCATTCTTGGTATTTTTCTAAATAATTAAAAAAGCATATATTCTCCTGTTTAAAAATAGACAGGCAGGCTGTCATGATTTGGGTTTTTCTGTGCTTTGTTTTTAGGCTTCCTGTTTTATTTTGTAGTTTTTCCTGTCTTGGTTCTTGGTTAGCTTCTTAGATTTCCTGTTCATTGATTTGGTTCACCTGGGTTCATTTAGTTCATTTGTTTCACCTGTTTCTCGTTCGGTTTTTCCTGCGTATTTATACCACTCATGTTCACTCATTGTTTGCTGGATCATTTTGTATCTCAGTTAGTTTGTCTGTTCTTAGTTTCCTGGGTTAAAAATAAATCAGTCTTGAACCTGCATCCCTGTTCCCTCGTCTCCGCGTTTGGGTCCACACCACATCTCGACTGCTCTCGTGACAGCAGGCTATAATTAGCGCTACTATGTCTAAAAAATTTCAACTCATGGTCGAATGCTGGCCCCGCTTTGGTGCTTGTGCATAATATCTGCAATAGAGTTTTTGTGTTTGCCTCTGGATCTTCCCAAACATGTCTGGCCTTCACTCATTTCTGAGCTGTTTTCAGTGCAACACCACAATGTTAAAAATTCTTTGAATGTGCACAGCTTCTCTGTAAACACTAAACTGCCAAAAACAGTTCAGTCATTATCTGACTGTTTAACAATAGAAGTTGCAAATCAAACTGACCATAGACATTTTCTTCAGAAAAGATACTTCTTAGCGGACTTGAATTTCTGAACAAATTACAGTGAAATTATTGACCCTATCAGGCAATTTTAGACATCAGTATCCACGAGTCTAGTCTGCAAAAACCTGCTGGTGTCAGGAGTGGAGTGGAGTGGAGATGTGGACCCAAATGCAGGAGACGGGATGCCAGGATGCAGAAAATAGACGTGATTTAATTCCATTAACGAAAGCGAGGTCAAAACTAACAAAATGAACCAGCAACTGACAATTAAACCAAGGGGTATAAATACACAGAAGAAACTAGACACAGGTGAAACTAACCAGAAAATCAAACCAGGTGAACTAAAGAACAAGAACCTAAACATGAGAGAACTTAACAAGGAAAACTACAAATTAAAACATGAAAACCAGAACCATATATATATATATATATATATATATATATATATATATATATATATATATATATATATATATATATATATATGCAAATTCTATTGGAAATGAGGTGTGTGCATTTGTGTCTATACGCAAGTGTGTTTCTTCGTGCTGACACACCTTGTGCAGGCCTGTCATTAGAGGAAGTGTGTGGGTTCACATGATCATTTATACACAATACTGTCTGCTGAGCCCTCCATGTGATAGATGGAATGAACTAATTGGCTGATAATGGTAAAGCGAAGAATGAAATAGTCTCTGCAGTAACTTTTTGTGACATTGTTTTCCCACCTCATTTTTCATGAATACATTTCTGGGATGAATCTACTTATTTATTCTACAGAATAAAAAGAGTTAGATGCTTTCCTGTAAAAGTGATTAAAAGTTGAGGGACTTGTTTTGTATCTATCTAAGGAGTTTATGTGTCATCACGTTTGTTTTTGGGTCATCCAGACATTATTTCAAACTTATCTCCCATGATGTCGATTACATTAAAATTAAAATGAAATTCTAATGATGTCAATGCTTTACCATCGCAACTGTTTCTGTTTAATTCTCGCCAGTATTACAACATGGATGCTAAAAGGTGTTGTCTATTTTCCATTAACAGGTTTCACAATGGGGATCTCCAGCTTTGTTCATCTTGGGCTACCGTCTTGCAGCCTATATTTTCCTGCTTTAATACACCAGACTCAAATTAACAGCTCTATCTGCAGGACATGACAACGTGCTGTTGGAGCTATTGAATTAGATTCAAGTATGTTGGAGGAAGGAAACATCTAAACCCTACAGGACAGTTTGTGATATGAGTTGTACAACCTATAGAGTATTTATTTAACCTTACCCAGTCAGACAAACAAACACATGACAAATCTTCCATCAAATAGATAACCTCCAGAAAGGCTTCTTGATACAAGTTTATTTTATTAGTTAAACCACAATCTTTTCTAAATTTTAAAACCTCAAGTTTTAATTTCCAAAACGTCACATGTAGTTTTACTGCCTAAACTTGACCAAAGTGGAAATGAAAGATTTAAACAATAGTTTCTGTGTTGATAACCAACCACACTATCAGCTAATTTAAATGTAAGGGATGAACACTTAACTGTAATCAACTGATTTAACTAATAACTTACATATTGGTGTTGCCTTAAGAACCAAAATATAACTCAGTGTGTATTCCATATCTATATAGAATCTATAGTTTCCGTTTAAGAGTAAAAAAAGCAACCTACCTTTCTTTATCTGTCTGTTAACTTGCAATCTTTGCCAAACTTTAGTTGATATTCTTTAAAAACAGAAATATGATGCGTAGTGAATCACTACTTCCAATTACCAGCTGGAACTTTGGATGAAGGAAAATATTTTGCTGTAGGCATCCATTTCTATATAACTTGGGAAGAAATTAGGTTTTACTGACCACACAAATCGGGCATCACAACTTTCTGATTACTGCAAAAACACAACACTGGGCAGCGAGCAAACAATGAATAAATCTGTATATTATTCACAGCAGAATCAAATCAGGCTGACACGATTTGCATTTTTGCTGAAGCCCTGACTGTAGATTCATCTCCTCAGATTGCTGTAATTAGCAGAGATTCACAAAAAGGCATAAAAACCCGATAGCAAACCTGCTTTACAAGACTTTTGCTCAATCAGATAAGCCAGCAGAATTCAAAGTGAGGAAGGTTGCTGTATTTTAATTTAGCACATGGTCAGTATTAAACTCTGAAAAAAAAGCAACAAATGAGCATCTAATCAGGCTACAGGTACTGGGAGGCCCACGGAAAAAATAATTGGAGTTTACAAGACTGATCTAAATAAGTGATGAGTGTGCTTTGTGTGTGTGTGTGTGTGTGTGTGTGTGTGTGTATTTTTATTGTCATACGTGCACACCAATACTCTGTCCAATTATCAGATAACAGTTGCAACAGTTGTCAATAACAACTGTTGATAACGGTTGTGTTTTGGTCCATTAGTATCATGTCTTGTCTGTTTTTTATATATCACCATTATCACAGAAACCACTGAGCTTTCAGTTGTGCGGTGTTGTCTCTCAGTGTCACAGTGGGCAGCAGGGATTTTAGAGGCTATTGTGTAACGCCGGAGGCTTTTTCTTTCATTCATGTATCACTATGTGGATATGTGAACTCCATTTGGCCTAATGTTTCCTTCTCAAAGCAACTAAACCAACATGGAAAACTCTTCAAAGTAGACAAGTGCAGTTACCAGCTTTCACGTCTACAAAAGAAATCTATTCCGACCAACTCTTATTTCATTTTTAGCAGTTCGCATCCATATACTTGCCCCTAAAAGTGTTTTATATTTTTGAATACTACTATTTTTTCATAGGACACAATATAATAAATTCCTTTTGGAGTTTGTAAGCTGGATCCTGTTACATGTTTACCACACCGATTGGTGGGTAAATGGTGGGTGTACATTATATAAAATAAAAAAAATCTAAGATCAGTGGAATGAAGTAATTACAAATGTGTCAACTTCTATTTGTTGTTTTTTTTTTAGGTTTTTTTTTTGTTTTTCTTTTTTAAGAAAACAAAACTGCCCCCTGCAGGTTCTCCTCTCTCAGTCCTTCCTACACCTTTATCTTGGCAAAACCCAGTTGTCTGTTTTAATAAACCCAGGACCTGTTCAAGAAAGTGGCTTATGTTGAAACTGAGTATGTTAAATCTGAGATGAGCAAGGGTTTTCCGTTCCAGAAAAAGCGCGGTAAGTCTTATTCTAAGTCTGTTACCATAGTAACTGACAAGGTGAAATGAATGTCCTCACTGGCATATTCATCAGGCTACCGTCAGACATAGGTTACCTGCACCGATGTGATTCCAGATTCAACTCCAGAGAAGATGAATCATTACACAATGATTCATGTAGGGGGACAAGATTTTTCAGAACCTGACGAGACATGTTCAAGTGTAGAGATGATGTCAGAGCATGATTTGTACTGTGTGCTGAAATACTTTCAAATTTTCTCTTGCAAATGAGATCTTTCTGTATAACATTGGCAACACAGAACATTTTAGAACAATGTTCTATGGGCAACTCCGGACCACGAGGGACACAGAACTGCTATGAGTTTCCCTGCTGCAACACACTTAACTCAAATCAATGGGTAATTAGCAGACTTGTGCAGAGTTTGATGTGAAGCTCAGCACTAATTTGATAAATAAGTCTGATGTGTGTCCCTTGGAACTTGACATCCCACCTGAAAGTGTTATTCTGAGTACAGTGATATATTGTGTAATTATTTAAATCTTTACTGTGGCTTTTGAGACACCACTGCTTTTTAGGACACACATGTTATATTTTTTTAAAGACTTGTAAAGCCTTAAAAATGTTTGAAACTTCTGTCATAAATATATTTTTTTTAACATCAGCTGTCTGTCAAACAAATTCTAATAAATGAAACCACACTGAGTATTGTTGCTGTTCTGCTGAGTGAAAAAGAGGATAATATCAAGAAATAGCAATTAATCTGAAGCTGAACATTTTCATTCAATTAGAAAACAAAAAGTGGGATTCCTTTATATTAATTCAGAAAAAGGGATCTAACCTTCAGAACATGTTTGAAGTGTATGGTAGCATGAAGAGAAGGAAGGATGTCAGGGAGAATTGTGACACTTGTCAAGCTGGTATAGTTTATAAAATAATCTATAAAAAGTTAGGATCATTCCATTTTCTGTGTACAAATGTATTAATTCAGTCTTCGTTATGGAGTTTTAATTCAATCACTATAAAGAAGCAGTAACTCATGGGGTCTGAATTCATCATTGCATTGATAAAAAGGAAAACGGTTTTCAATGTTTTTGTAAATTCTGATTTCTTCAATGGCATAACTGTCTCTGCAAATACATGAGAAAAGGAAAATTGATTGGAGAGGAAAGGAAACCAATAATAAAGAAATTAGAGGGATTTCTTCTCCCCTAATCTGCATGATATTAGCAGATGGAGAGAGTGCAGTCCTGGCAACAGACTGAATCCAAACAAGTAGCTCTGGAAGAGACTCCAAAACAAATTAAGGTAATGTAAGGAACACCATTAGTGTCTATCTGTGTTGTGTTTTCTAACACATCTAAGTTCAATTTGTCAAACAAATGGCTGGGTGACAGGGATGAATTTGGCTCTAATTAGAGCTACAGAAACAGAGCAAGATGGGAAATTTCTAGCAAACTTGTTAATATTAAAATACCAGCATGAAAAGATGTGGATTTTTGCTCTCAATAGAAACTTTGAGGGCTAAAATCTACTAGTTTCAAACTCATAAGATGCATCATTTTCAGAGGAGCAAGGAAAGAGGCTGATTGAAATGTTTTTAGACTCAGTCAGGAAGTGATGTGTTTGCCAGGATAGACGGAGGAGAGATGAAGAGTAGAGAGCAGGGGAGGAGCAGTAGTCAAGGCCTGTGCCAGCTGCTCTCTTCTCACGTGGGATGGTGGTAATTAATCTAGACACTTGGCTGCTGGGTGGCATCAGCAATAACGCTCGTGTGTGTGTGTGTGTGTATGTGTGCATATGTATACGTGCGTGCAGGTGCCTTTTATCACTGATGACATATTCCTGCCCTTTTACTGTACGTTGCCCTTGAGTTGGATATTTGCATTAATGTCAGAGCAGGGCACAAAAGGAGGCTGACACATAATCACACCCAATCCTACACACAAACTACAAATGCATGTCATATGCACACTCATGATTTAAAAAAAAAAAAAGTTTGAATTATCAGCATCAATGTCAGGATAATTGTTTTATTGTAAAATAACATTATTTTGGGGTGAGTGATGAAAAAGAGAAGCTTTTTTGTTTTTTAAATTAGATTCAGTGGAAATTGTTTCTGATCTTTACAGCGCTGCATGTTGAATTTAAAGCATACTAATTAAAGATAAATATATGCCTTTTGAAGGCCACAGGAGGCTGCAGACTGCAGCCTATGCTTGCACACAGTCGGTAGAAAACAAAGGCTGTCTTTTGGTCAGTCATTCATCACAGGTCTAACTGTTCCACAAAATGACTTAAATCAGATGCATCAATATATGAATACAGCTCACAGTTCACCTGACCTGTATGACTGGAAGCTTTTGAGATGTTGTAAATGGAAAAGGGCATTTTTGGGATGCCACTTCCAAAACACTGCTCCAAATCAGCATTCATCCAGTGTTGTGCGTTTTGGTCAACTAGTTCATGAAAGACTGATATTCTTTCATGTTGTGTCTCTTTGTTTGGCACCTACTTCTCACAGGAAAATCTGGCTCTTTTGCTCACAGTTTACACTCCTGCCATGGTTGCTAACCTTGCCTGTCTGCTTTCTACTGATGATGACTGATACCGATATTTACCAGTGCTCTACTGAAAGCAGCTGTCTGTGTGTCAAAACTGTAAAGCTGTGAAGGCTCTCAAGCCCAAAACAATAAGCTGAAAGGACATCCTGGGGGATACAGTGAAGTGGACCAGTACCCTTTCTCACGGGTTCATCATCCAGAACAAGGCAATTGAAACTTTTATCTCTGTGTATATTTGCAGATTTATCATGGGTGTAGTGAGACTGTAATTCTGCTTTGCATTCTATGCCTTTGAGTCTATATATACACCACACGTATTATGTACCTTTTTACTGTAGTATTTAGTTATTTTATGACTTTATATCATAAACATGTTTATTACTGCACAGTTGAACAAAATGGACTGCCATAGTTTTAAGATTGCAGGGAATTCCTGTTGTCTGAACAATAGTATTAAAGTTTATAAAAGCTTATTAAAAAATTCCAAATTGAAGTATTCTCTTTCGCGTTTACATGGAAATAGTAACTCTGAACTGAGATTCACATGGAAAACATGTAAAAGTAATTCCGCTTTAGATCAGGGTATCTGACTTGACAGGAGGCAGAAGTAACATTCTTATGTCTACCTGGGAAAAAAACTCCACTTCCTGCTTCATTTCTTTTTAGGTACGACATGGAAAAACCTTGTAATAAGAACCATTTTTGCTTTGATTTTGACTGTAATTTTGAAGCACCAACACTATATTTGCATACTTCTTCACTTCTTTCAGCAACTGAAGAGGAGGAGGGAGACAGAGTACCAGAGCTGGAAGGTAGAAAACCGCTCTGTTTTTTTCTTTTTTTTCTTTTTTTTTTTCTTTTAACCTGTCCTGTCCAGCATCTCAGCATACAGAACAGCAATCTGCGTGCCATATTTTTGCCAGACAGATTTGCTCTGTCAAGAGACATCTCATGTATATAGCTGCCCTTGATAATCTGAATATTTTTGTTATTATGATAATTATTTTATTTATTTTATTTTTTTTTTCCTTTTATCATTTTGCAATCATCGTCAGTCTTGATATGGCCGAGCTGGACCTGGCAGGGAAAGAGGAAAAAAAGGAGGAAATAAAAGTAGGAAAAAGAGAGACAGAAAAGAAAGGCGTGTCTCTAAATAATTATCTACGCAGATAATTATTTAGAGAAGCACTGTGTGCAGATCTCTGAGTGATTTAGACCCATCTTGAACATTCTTTGTCCTGTGTAATGTGTTCTATGAAGAATTTTGTATTGGATGAGTTGTAGATTTGAACTGTCTGTCATATTAAAAGCATTTAGACATATTTGCAGCCAAGAAGGTTGACTGAGACTGATAGATAGGTCTGCCTCCCATTTGGAAGTTGGCAAGGAATTTGAATCATCTATTTTTGACGTCGACCTGTATATTTTTTAAAGTAACTTTGTGGGAGGAAGTTCCAAGTCTATTTGATGAAGAGGGAATTTCGTAAGTATAATGGATTTGAGTTGCTGATATTCTAGAAATCTGCTACTATTAATTCCATATTGTGATGATAGAGTGTCAAAAGATAAAATTCTTCTGTTATGGATAATATGCTCTAAATAATTAATTCCTTTATTAATCCATTGTTTAAAGTTGATCATATTTTTGTTTAGAAGAATACCAGGGTTGTTCCAGATAGGTGTGAGTTTACATGGGATTATTGATGAATTGTTTTTTTTAAGAAATTCCCACCAAGCTGTCAGAGAGGTGCTAATGTTGAGGCTTTTGAAGCACTTTAACTTTTTTACACTGAAGCTGAAGAATGGAAGATTAGAGATTTCCACATTGTCACAAAATGTTTGTTCTAAGTCTGTCCATGATTTATCTAATGGACTCAGTTTAAGCCATTTTAAGATATATATTGCAGCCTGTTTGCTAAGAAATAATGTTGAAAGTTAGGCAAGTCTAAGCCTCCCCAATCTTTAGGTTTTTGTAATATTTTTAAACTAATTAGGGGTGGTTTATTCTTCCAGAGAAATTGGGAAGTGTATGATTCTCGTGATTTGAACCAGGTGGAGGGAGGTTTCATAGGAATCATGGAGAACAGGTAGTTGATTTTGGGTAGAACCATCATTTTTATCGTAGTAACTCTCCCCATAAGTGAAATGGGGAGTGACTTCCAGCGAGTGAGATCATCTTCTATTGTCTTAAGAAGGTTAGTGTAATTACATTTTTATCAGTTCTGAGAACCTGGGGGGAATATTTATGCCTATGTATCTAATGTTACCTGATTGTAAATTAGTGTTGGATGGATTTCGAACCCTGCAGTTAATTGGTAGGACTGTGCTCTTAGACCAATTAATAGAGTAGTCAGATAGTGATGAGAATTTATTAATTAGTGAGATTGTTTCAGATAATGATGTTTGTGAGTTTTGGAGGAATAGTAAAATATCATCGGTATAAAGGCTTATTTTATGAATTATATTTTTGGACTGGATGCCCTTTATAATTTGATTCTGTCGAATTGCAGCAGCTAGTGGTTCAATAAATACAGCAAAAAGTGAGGGAGAGAGTGGACAACCTTGTCTGGTGCCCCTTTGAAGATTAAAACTTGGAGAGGTTTGATCGTTCGTTCTGACTCTCGCATTAGGGGAGCTGTAGGCGAGCTGAAAACCGCTCTGAATATGTGCGTCATCACAACAGAACAAGGTAATGAACACGTGCGAAATGACCGGAATTAACTTAAAGTGAAATGAACGTTAACATGACAGAGGAATTAATCAATTATGTCTCAAAATGGAAATAAACCAGCCACGAACTTTAAAAAAAATTAAGTTTATTTCAGAATCATCATTTCATTTGGAATTAGGTGGTTAAATGGTCACTTTTCATTTGTTTAAAACAGATTCAACTTTTCTCCTAAATTCACTCATGAAAACATGGTCATTGAGAAAATACTGAGGAAAAGAACTCTCCTCAGTGGTTGGTATTGCCATGATCACTGCATGATTCCTCGTAATGTACTTTGGCGTGGTTTGAGGCAATATATCCCCTAAAGGTCAGTACAGAGTTTGGAGTTCCTTTCAGAAGATCTGATTTCATTTTCAGCCGACATAAACAAAGCTCAATAAAAAGACATAAAAGAGGCAGAGTTTTTTTTTCTTTTGTGACTCCTTTGTTTCTCTAATTGGCTGCAAAAGAGCTAAACTGCAGCACTGGTTACATGATTCCATTCTTCTCTATTTGCTGCTTTTATTTACACATCCACAAGGTGTCTGAAATTGTACTGAAATAATCATGAAATGAACATAGAAAACAGTCCAAATGCTATGTTTCTATGCACACGCATGCAGTGAGCATGTTTCTTTCACATGCTTAGTTCGTGGTGAGGGGTTATCAAGACATCCTTCATCAGTATGATTAAAGGTATATTCTTTAACAAGGCAAGGTAGTATTATGGGTAATTCCAAGTGCTTCAGATTCAACATTAAATGAAAAATGCAAAAGAAACTTTAATTAAAAATGGAAAAATGAAAACCTAAAAAATTATGAAAGAAATTCAATTACAATGTAGTTTGAAGATTTGGATTATTTATCAGTCCAACTGTACTTTCAGACCATCTCTTTTATTTTCCACAGTTTGGAAACCGAGGTGGATATTTCAGCATTGCACCCACTGCTAAGAATTTCACACTTTCTTCAGTTGGTTACAGTGAGTCTGAAGCTACTTTCATGCAGACCATCAAAGAGCAGGGAAATCATGCAGAACCTCTCACCTGTGGCTCCCTGGAGAATTACTTCTACCCAAGGCATGATTTAAAATAAGGATTATGCTGCACTGCCATTTATGATTTCCACGCATTAGTTCTTTGTGTCTACCATGAGCATCTGGCTATCTGTTGTAGACTTTGGTGACTGTGTCTCGTCTTCCATAAGACAGATGCAATTGTATATTATTCATTTACATTAACTGCAGCATCACAAAAAGGAAAAGGTGGTGTTGGGGAAAATTGTTATGAGTTTGGTTTGAATTAAGTATTAGACATATATGCATTGATTTGCTGTGATCCTGCTGTGTTTTGTGTCTATGCACAAAGCTTTCTTTAAGTTATATGATCCTTGTCTGGAATGTGCAGACAAAGTCTGAGACAGGAAGAGTTTCCTGCAGGGCATCTGTTTTTGTCAACTGCTTGGTTGACCAGTTGTCTAAAGGTTAGAGGTTAAAGGTAATAAAGTAATATAGTGAGTGATTGATGCTTAGTGAGTTCAGTTTAGTCTTAAATAAGAGATAATGATTGTTTCATATGGTGTGCTCAGCAACTAGGAGGAGTTAAGCATGGTTTATAATCGGGTGTTACTTCAGCATCTGCAGAGAGAGTTCTCTCTCCAAGCTCCAGCGTGTGCTTGTATTAGTTTATAATAAAATGTTCATTGTAAGAAGACAGTTGACTCTTAGATGTATTACAACTTCTCAAGACCAGAGTATTTTCCACCACAGTTTTTGGGGGCTCGTCTCGGGATCCTGCGTCAGTCCGCCCAGGTTGGGGATAGACGGGTTGGCCACCTGAATCCACAGATTCATCCTAAGAACCTCAATTAGAGAATTTCAGAGGACAGGACGTCTTTCTCCCACCCGTGGTCGACTACGCCAGGACTCCTTCTGAACCAGTGTGAAAAGACAATGGTGAGAAGTGTTATTCTAAATTTACATTAATTTTCAGACTCAAACTGGAGTCAAACATTACTAGAAATTTATCACAAATTAATAATCAATATTTTAATTAATAATCACAATATTTTTCTGTTTTGTGGTCAATTGTCTTCATTATTCTCATTGTGACAGGGATTCTCCTCCTCACCTCCTCATCGAAAGAATAACTCAAGGGATAAGAGAATAACTTAAGACGAGATCAGGTTGACGTCATAAATAAAATCCTGTGAGTTTAAGTTAAGTTTAGGTTAAAGTTTAAGTTAAAAATCGTGAGTAACAAGACCAAGTCGTAAGTGCTGTGAGCTAGACGTAGCAAGACCAGACCAGTAAATCTTGTGAGTTACAAGACCGAGACCAGTAAATTAGTCAGTAAGTCCTGTGAGCTCGAGAAGCAAGACCAGGCCAACCTTGAGTTAGAAGACTGAGAGGAAAGCCATCTTGAGTGAGGAGGAACAGAGAAGAAACTGTGTGGGCTGGTTTCTGGAGACATTGAGAATTTTGCCTGATAATTCTACAAAGGTGTGGGATTGACCCTCTGTGTACATCCGCTGCAAACAGAACTAGTTCCTTTGCAGTAGGAGGTTGATGTACAGCACCATTAAGAAGTTGAAATCTCTGTCTTCATGTGAGGGGAAACTGGGGTGGTTGTGTAAAATTTCCTGTGTTAAACTTGATTGGATTGATTGTGTGGAGAATTAAAACCACGTCTTGTGAAGCCACACCGGACTCTCGCAGGAGAGCCTAGAAGCTTGTGTGGGGGTAGACAAACGTGGGGGCACGACCCATTCACATGCATTCATCCAACTGTTGAAGTGAATTGTTTGTGTAAAATCTAATTTACTGCAGTAAGAAAAAAAAAAAAAAAAGAAAAAAAAAACAAACAACAAAAAAATGTATGAGAGAGGGAAGTGAGGAAAAGAGTGTGTTCATTAAAGGCCTTCTGCTCACTGAAGGAGATGATGTCATAGCATGTTAGGCAGAAACAAACATATAAATCCTGTGTAAAATAGCTGCTTGTGCTTTTCTTCCTAAAGCTTTTATAAGAGCATAAAAGCCACTCCCTGTATGAATGTGGAAACCTTTTCCTAAGGAAAAGCAATTCTTTATTATCACCTGAGAACATTTTAAAGAGCAACAACATATTAAGAATGAAAAATCAGAAATGTGAGAGATGTGATTTATAGTATTAGGAACTTATTATGTTAAATTACTGTACATTGTGTGGGCAATAAGCTTAGGTTTCTGTCTGTTCCCTTTCAGACATTCATAAGGTGATTTTTATTCCTTTACTACTGCTATTATAAATTTATGCCTAGCATGTCTAAATAAATCTAGATAAACTGGAAATAAATAATGCAGCTGAAGGATGCTGAAACTAAGCATAATGTTAGGAAAAAAAAGAAAATTCTTGACCTTAAAATAGGAATGGTGAACCAACGTAACTTTGCTAGAGTAAATTTCCCTTGCAATAAATTCACTTTAGCTAAATGTGAGCTAACGGCGAGAAGAGAAGTTCTCAGAACAAGTGTATCTTCTTAGCAAGATCATGTTCAGCTTTCCCAGGAGAGAACTGAGTTATGAATCCACTGATAATATAGTCTCTCACACACACAATTACAATGTAATATTCAAGTTACACGATGTTCACAGCACAGAACATAGTCCACATAAAATGTTCGCCTCAGGATTCAGAAGAAAACTATTATAATTATGAGGCTATGATCTTTATTTTCCCCTTACTGGAGAAGAAAATACACCACATGACCAAATGGTTCAGTCTCAAAAGCTCGTCTGCTGTATGGTGTTGGACACATTGCAGCGTTTCCCTTCTAAACCCTTGTCAGCATGCAGCTTGGTCCACAGGGTCCTAAAATTGTCTATCCTGCCTGAGGGGATTCAGAGGAGGGGCTGGGGGAGAGTGAGTTCTTGATCCGGGTCACCGTAGAGTTCTGGGTGTCACGCGTGGTCAGTCAGGAGACTGGAGCAGAAACGGTCCCTACAACCTACAGCATCATTCCACCTCCCTTCTGTGTCAGCTCTAAGTCCTGGAGCAGAACCTGATATGCAGATGTGGCTGCATGGACCCGGCCGCTGCTGATGGGGCCCGGAGATCCCAGAACCAGAGGGTCTGGCAGAGCCCTGTTGGTTGTGACTGTGAACAGTGTGGATATGGCTCCTATGGTGGACATTTGAGCTGGATTTTCACCTTTGACCTCTGGAGGTGATGGATCCTCCTTGTCCTCAGACTGTGTTTCAGTTGTGGAATTTTCTGGAAGTAAAAGACTAACAATGTGGCCGGCAGGCAACACAAATCCCACCCCGACTACAGAATCAGATGATGTTTTCTGGAATAAGCTGCACCCTGATTCTGTCAGAAAGACTGTTGGGTTCACTCAGTTCTCTGTGGAAAACCTGAATCTCCTTCCTTGAACTTTTGCCTACTTTCTGATCCTTTACATGTTACTCTTAATTAATTACACATATGAACCTGATTTATCTACCAGGAAGTTTTGATGAACATGTGTCGGGCACTTCCTGGCATGAATTTCTGATTGTATGCTGATTGGAGGAGAGCATGGTGGCTGTGGCGCGTCTGACTCCTGAGCAGATCGAGTGATACGAGCTGAATGATTATCCACAAGACCAGGCCAAGGAATGAGGCCCTACAACCAAACATTTACTCACTGTTTCTGCTTAGCTTTATACCACATTTATGAGCATGCATAAAATTTTGCATTCCTGCAGACTTCTGCAACTGAACAATGACACAGACATCTCTGCTTTGCTGCAGGGAAGCTGAACAGTTCATACAGACAAGTCAACTTCTGGCACGCTGTGCCTTATAAAAAAAAAAAAAAAAAAAAAAAAGTGATGAATACTTAGTTTTTAATGTTTGAGACAGAATAGATGTCAAGAGAAAACAAAAACACGAGAACAAAAATAAGCCGCTATATGACATTAAATAAGAAGGTAGTTTTGTAATTTCCTGACTTCAGCGAATGCAACACAAGTACAACAATCTCCGTGTTTTATTTGCTGACAGCTGGTGTTTTATCCCTAATCTGAATTCATTATTTTGAATTAAAGCAGACATGCTCAGTGGTTAAAATACACATCAGATGATTTTTGTTCCAAGAGTAGAACCAACTCTTGCGATGGCTGCCAGTAAACAGACCAGTCTCTTAGTTAACACGCTTAATAAGTAAACAAACAAGTCATTTAAGCCCTGTATGTCCTCAAAATAACATGAATATGAGGCAGATTATTTGAACAGTATTGATACTTCCAAAGTTAAGCTAACTATGCTAAACCGTTAGCCTTAGGCTTTTCTGTTACACACGTTTGCATTAAAATCGTTAAGGAAGAAATGCTGCTGTGAGTGTGCACGTGCATGTGTGCGTCGTGTTGTTGTAGATGTAAACAGCTTTACCATCAGTATTAGAAGTTTGTTTCTAAATGCTGCTTAAGTTCAAATGTAGATAGAAAACAAACAGCTTTATTATGACCTGAAGGTCTCTGGCTGTTCAGTACCTGAAGTCCAGCTGTTAAAGATGGGTTTACATCTTGTTGCTTTATGCTTATGCTTATGTTTACAATATATTTGGAATAGAAAGCCAGTCTTATCATGATCTCAGTTTTGTGTGTGTTGCTCCTGAATGGGTCTGTTGGAGTCTGAGAGAGATTAAATCAACAGTTCTGAATGAGCTTTATTTAATATATGCAGAGATTCTTCAGTGTGGTTCTGCTTCTGTCATTTAGCAGACATGACATAAACAACACGAGCAGTAAATCAGAAAGGAGATTCCAGCATGGATAAGTGTTGGTCAGACTGCTGGGAGTCCAGTTTGACACATGTCCTGCTATGCAGTGCTAGAGGATTTTTTCTGGTTGTTGGTTAAGATGAGACTACCTGATAGGAACTTTGCAATAAGTAATTAAATGAATTTGGTTACTTTGAATGATTACCTACCAGATAACTGAGTGGCCCTAACTGTTGCTTTGTATTGTTCATGTTTTACTCCATGACTGTTTAGCTGAAACTGACTATCCTCTGCACCCCCCAGGCCTGGCCCCTGACCGACCTCTAGTTGACCCTGACTTGATTTTCCTTTTGATGCTGTTTGCTCTGACTGTGACACGGTGGAGGCTGCAGCTCTCCCGTCTCAGTTCTCGTTACTTGAGCTTACTCTTTAGCTGAAAACGAGTCCATGTTTTGGCGCTCTCTTATGAATGACTTTCTGGATGCCATTTTCCTGAATGTTTTCCTCCCACAGGTTGCAGACGGGGAAATTTCCTTCTGGCTCTCTTTTCAGGTCTTCCTTGGACCAAAAGTAATTTTTCTGGTTCTGATGTATATGCGCATGCGTAACATGGAAACATGGGCTTTTTTGTGATTCTTTTTGCAGGACCCTCACCCAAGTGGGCATGGTTCCTTCCAAGGCTGCCTGTTCAGACACAGCTCTGTGTGAAAGTAATGTTTTAACATATTGTCCTAACCTCATAAGAACCCTTTTCAGGCATTTGCACACAGGTGAAAGCTGCCCTTCATGAATCAGCATCTACGCAGCTCTATTCACTTCAGCCGGGAGATTTTGTCCTGATAAGAAGCTTTAAACATCAGCGCTGGAACCAACATCGATGGTTTAGGCCATTTCAGGTTTTCCTGACGACCCAGACAGTGGTAAAGGTCGCAGAGTGAGCTGCTTGGCACTACAGATTGCTTGAACCTCCTGAAGCGCTTCAGTCTGAAATTACAGAAGAATAACGCACCACCCAACAAAGGGCAGAATAATCCCTGTGGTTGCGTGGGTAAGTGAGATAGTCTACTCTCACGCCTGAAGACCAGCCTTCGCTCTCAAGCAACATTTGAGAAACATTTATTGTTAGACTCAGATTTTGAAGCTGAAGCAAATGGCTCCTCACTATTGTAATTTCTGAAAGATTCTTTTAAAACCTGATAGGCATGAGGCTCCTGATGTTTTGAGAATGTTGTCTTCTGTATGTATTTTTGCGTTCTGATAACAATTTCTCTTCTTATTGTTGGTCCTGTAGGACCAAGAGGAGGGAGAGTGTTGGGGAAAATTGTTATGAGTTTGGTTTGAATTAAGTATTAGACATATATGCATTGATTTGCTGTGATCCTGCTGTGTTTTGTGTCTATGCACAAAGCTTTCTTTAAGTTATATGATCCTTGTCTGGAATGTGCAGACAAAGTCTGAGACAGGAAGAGTTTCCTGCAGGGCATCTGTTTTTGTCAACTGCTTGGTTGACCAGTTGTCTAAAGGTTAGAGGTTAAAGGTAATAAAGTAATATAGTGAGTGATTGATGCTTAGTGAGTTCAGTTTAGTCTTAAATAAGAGATAATGATTGTTTCATATGGTGTGCTCAGCAACTAGGAGGAGTTAAGCATGGTTTATAATCGGGTGTTACTTCAGCATCTGCAGAGAGAGTTCTCTCTCCAAGCTCCAGCGTGTGCTTGTATTAGTTTATAATAAAATGTTCATTGTAAGAAGACAGTTGACTCTTAGATGTATTACAACTTCTCAAGACCAGAGTATTTTCCACCACAGTGGGCACCTTTCAAGATGAGCTGACATACTTCCTGCAAAAGCCTTTTGGGTTGTGTGTAAATATTCCTCCTCTAAGGTCTCTATAGAGACTAAACTTAATGTTTAAAATTATTGTAGCTCCTCCAAACGTCAAATCTCTTGTGCAGACATTCCAGAAAAAAAAAAAACACCAAACAAGATCTTAACATCGATATTGTTTGATGATGGGTTGCTCTGGTAGAAAAAAACAAATCAGATTTTTGGGTGCTTTGCTTCAGTCTAGAGGTGTTTCAGCACCCCCAAAAATGGGCTAAAAACACCTATAATTGTGACTCACAATGTTAGTGGATGGAATGATGCCTGAAATGGCTGTTTATGACATTCATCGAGACTGGAAATGAAAATTAATATTGCAATTGTTTTTGTTTTTTTGGGTTTATTTTTCAAATAAGAACAAGAATAATTCATTTGAAGGGTGATGACTGCAGGTGGTCTTGTACCTTTGTGTCTTTTATTGGAGTGGAAGAAGACATTTTGTTGTTTCTATACTGTGTTGTGTATAGAACAGTGGCAGATTTAAGAGATTTGGGGCCCCAGGCAAAGGTAGGCATGGGGTCCTATAGTAAATATTGCACTTTCTACTCCACTACTGTATATTATTTGCATTGCTAACAAACAGCCAGTGTAAAAGTCTCTTTGCTGACTGAGAGGACCGTGTGTAATGACAATGAAGGGTTGCTTCACTCGATGGTACGAACTGATTATTTATTGTGACAGTCATTCTTAAAGTTACAGATCAACTCACTGACCACATCACACACACAGATCACATTAGGTATTAGTGCGCCGCCCTATATACCTGAAGGGGGGGCCCCAAGACACACACAATATAATAATCATTCTGCTGACAGTTTAGCGAATGCATTTTAATCAAAAACATCATTTTTGTTAGTAATAAGTAACTAAGTAATAAATAACCATAAGTGTATGACAAGTTTTATGGGGGCCCTAGGCAACAGCCTAGTTTTGCCTAATGGTAAATCCGCCCCTGGTATAGAATAGAGGAACCCTTTATTTTCCACTAAAAGCAGTGTATGCAGCTTTTTTTCTCAACAATCAGCTCCCGCCCCCGACACCGCACCACCTTTTTTATGCTGCTGCCCCAACAGATGGCTGGAAAGCTGATTGCGCTTTCTACATTACACATATAGAAATTATGCAACGTTGTGGTGCACACGTAGTCTTAAATTCCTTAATATGTAGAATATGCTCCATCCTTTCTTGTAGATGGTGTCTGTGTTGCATTTCCATTCCAATATGTTGTCCAAATAAACTCTGAGGTACTAAAAAGGACTGTTACAGGCTGTCCTAAACATTTAGACTTTTCCTCAGTCACTTACAAATAATCTTAAAACAAGTATAATAGGTGGAATATTTTGTCCATTTACAACAAGGGGGCCTTGGTGTGACTCATGCTAACATAAAATAATGCTCTGTCAATCAGAAGCACAGACTGCATCCAAACTCAAAATGCACACTTACAGTACTTAATACTAAATGACAGAGCTGGTAATAACTGTCACCAACAGGCTTTAGTATAATTATATAGGTAGTTCACTAGTGGTCCACTGGGGATTTTGACGAGCTATAATCAAGACTGAGCACTGCCATCAA
The DNA here is from genome assembly GCF_933228915.1 of Telmatherina bonti. Lineage (NCBI taxonomy): Eukaryota > Metazoa > Chordata > Actinopteri > Atheriniformes > Telmatherinidae > Telmatherina > Telmatherina bonti. Next base: position 22,719,338 of record NC_136625.1, on the reverse strand, counting down.
AGAGCAGACCACAAAGAAGTTAAATGTTAAAGACAAATGTGTAAAAAAAAAAAAAAAAAAAAAAAAGGGAAGGATGGAACCCACATCAGATGAATAAAAATGAATCCAAAAAGAGAATGAGGGAAAGACAGAAAGTAAGAGGGAACGTGCATGTGCAACATCGCTTGTTGGTCAACCTTGTGCTGTCTGATGAAGGACAAACTATTGACAAAACAGTGCTGTAGCACTGTGCCTGTAGGCATCCAGAAAGGGGAACACACTGACACAGAAACAGACCCTCCCTGTGTATCACACATACCCATGCACACACTCCTTTAATTAAATTTACAGATGTCAAAAGCTTTGATCACAAAAGCAAATCCCTCTCCTGCCCCCCTGTCATTTATCTGTCCATCTACACAAGCATGTATCCCTTTTTCCCACCCATCTTCAGCCAGGAGGACAGCTCTGAGTGGTGTGATGGTTGTGTCGTGTTAAACTCTAACATGTGCCTTCGCTTTCTCTCTGTCATTGTTTGACACACACGCAAGCCGAAACACACTGTCACACACATGCACAGACACGTGATTCTAGACAGCCATTGATCCATTATGTGGCTGATAGGATGGTAAGAAACTTCCTGTAGAACAAACGCCTGTCAAAAGAGATTTGGCTCTGCATTCTCTGTCACATCAAACCTTTTCTCTCTACATTGTCATATAGTCTGCAGCCGATTCTGTCTTTTATGCTGCAGACAAAATTGTAGGACCTTCATACTATTTTGGGCCATTTTAGTGGTGGATTTTTTTAATATGCATCTCAAATGTTAATCTATATTTTAACCCAAATGTTATGGTATTTTAGGTGAAAGCATATTTCCACCGGTTAACATAACCTAACATAGCAATAACACAACTTAATAACAACTACCAGCACTCAGAGAGTACAGACTTCTGTCAAAACATTGTACTTTTTTGGGGGTTTTTTTCTCCTTTTTCTCTAGCGGCAAAATTTTCTCACTCTCTCCATACTGGAGAATTTAAAAAAAAAATCCTGATCTGTTTATTTAGTCCTTATTCCAATTCTGAGATTGCCTAAAAATATAATCAAAATCCATCCATTCTTTTTGAGCAACACAGTTTAAATCAAGCCTGTTGCTTATTTTGGCCGGCAAAATGTTTTCAAATTTTCCTAAATGCAACTTGCATATCATATACTACTTTGGACAGAAACATCTGAGCAGAACATGGACTGGAGACCCCTAAGGGGGTGGAGAATGAGAGAGCGTAAGATCCTGTGGAACTTCCAGATCCAGACAGATAAAATGGTGGTGGCCAACCAACCAGCAAAGGAAAGCCGTAGTGATCGATGTATCCATCCCAAATGATGGAAATATCAGGAAAAAGGAGCATGAGAAACTGGAGAAGTACCAAGGCCTCAAGGAAGAACTGGAGAAGGCTTGGAGGGTGAAAGCAACAGTGGTACCCACAGTCATCGGAGGACTGGGGGACGTGTCCTCTACGCTGGAGGAGTGGCTGCAACAGATAGTGGAGAAACATCAGACACCTCCGTCCAGAAGAGCGCAGTCCTAGGAACACCAAAGATACTGCGTAGGACTTTCAAGCTCCCAGGACTCTGGTAGAGAATCCGAGCTTGAGAAGAGCACCGGCCCTACCCAGAGAAGATGGGAAGGGTGGGTGAGGGAAGAGTTTTCATTGTTTTTTGTATAAAAACCTGATTTATTCTAAAATCTAAATTCTAATAGAACCAACAGTGTCATTTTCCTGTGCCTTAAATGTACTGCGATGTTGGAGTTTCCAAGGTAACTTTTTCAAATTGAACACAAATGATCTTCAGACCAGATCTAAAGAGAAGTCATCATATAGCTTTTAGATTTTAAAAAACAATGTGTCTGTCAAAACCAACTAAAACTCATTTAGCTCATTCAGCAGAGTACATATTAAGACTCTTTTGTTGGAAATTGTCACTTTATAAATCAAAATTAAATCAGCTAAACTGAGTAGTGAGGTTCTATCGAATCAAAATATTGATCTGTCAAAATTAGACAAAGCACAGCGACTCTACACCACAGTTTTGAGTGGTTTTAAATTGATTTGGAGCATTTGGCCACCAGTTCTTAAAGAGATTTAAAATTAGATTTTAAAAAAAATCAATAATTATCCACTAATGGGTACTGAACATGTTTTTTTTTCTTTTTAATTTCCATTAGGGATTCCTTACAGAGAAACAAAGAACACAAATATGTTCAAGTTGCCATGGTGACGGTGCCCTGCTGAACTGATTGAACCCCTCATTGCTCTTTTGTAGATGTATTATTGAATCATTTAAATACTAAATGTTAATGTAACATGTAACTTATGCAAATGAAAACATGCTCTTTCTTCTCTGAATCAAAATTATTATCAAATTTCTGAACATGTATTTTGTCTTCTCTGTACCGCCTAATACTCTACAGTGTAATTTCAAACTGACCACAGACACTGAAATTTATCCTTAGAAAGCAACACATGAAGCTTTCATTTGACTGTTAGGTCTTCTGAAGGAGAGTTGCAAGTAGACATTGCTAATTAGAAATTGGTCTTGAAAAAAGCTGCGAAACAAAAAACCAAAGAAACAACAATGTCGGGTATAAACTGTCAAAGCTGTAAGTTTTTCATTTTCCATTTTCAATTTCAGGCTCAAATAAAGTGATAAAAAATCTACAGGCTGTAGCAGCACAAATGCACACACTCACTCTCCCTTATTATATGAGGATAGAGTTCGTGTTAGCTTCATGTACAGCAAGTCAGCCTGTTACAAGGCTGACCCAAAGTGCTGATAGGATCATTAAACTCTTTAAAGGAGACAAAAAGATCATAGAATAAATTGGTAAGGACTGACCTTGCTTCTCTTCACTTAATTGTGCAAAGGGCTACCTCTTTTTGTTTCACTCTTCTCTGTCTCCCTGTTCTCATCCCCTGTACCGCCACCATTAAGGTAATGGAGCTGCTAGAGCACAGTGTGAGTGTGCATGTGACGGAGATGTAGAACGAGAATGTGTTCGACATGCCCCCAAAGGCTCCCCCTGAATTTAAAAAGGAGCCCATCTATCTTCATGTTCAGGTTCAGAAACATTGGTGCTACATTAATGATATTTATAGTTGTGCACACGTATGTGAACGTGTGTTTCCTGAAGGGAAGCGCTGTTAAATATAATGGGAAGTAATGGTGGTGTGGCATGTTGTTTCATTTTCTACCTGCAACTCTTATAGTTGTGCTTCTTCTTTGCCATTTTCTTCTCGTTTCCTACAAGCGAGTTAGTGATGTTTCACACTCTGACTGACTTCTGCGGTTAATTCCTCGCCCTGGGCAGTGTCTCAACCTAAATCTGAGATATTCCTGTAAGATGCAACACAGCCAAAGAGGGTTTAAAATGGGAGAGTGAGGCAGACTTTGTTTCCTAACCTTATTCCATGAGAAAGCTTAGGCCAAGCAGAATCTTAGATTAATTTTGCCTGGCTGCTGTCTCTTCTTTCATGATAACAAGCTCTTAATCCACTTAGCTTTCTTTTTCTTCCTGTTAGTTAAAAAAAAAACCCAAGTAGTTTTCAACTTGTCAGCGATCATTCACTCCTCCCCCAAACAACGCACATAATCTAAAATTAAACTTGCACATGAAAAACAGGCCACGTATCAGAACTGTCTAGCTGCTGGTGATAGTGTAGAAAATGAATAAGGCTCTGAGAATATACAGTTTGCAGCAACGTGCACATTTACACACAGTCTCATAAATCTAGTACGTGCACACATTGTGTAAATCCCAACCCCTATCAGCATGACTTACACACTGCATGTTTCATGAGTAGCGTGAGAAGCTTAGAAAGGGATTTAACTTTAGGATTTATCATAAGAGCTCTGTAATAAGAGAGACAGATAGAGAGTTACAAATAGTAAACTGGGAGCAGCTCTGAGATCTGGGTTCTCAGGTTCAGCACTGCTCCGTGTGAGAGGAGGACTAGATTATAATTTCAAATATTGCTTCAATATTTTTCCCTCTGCAGTTCTCTCCTCGTTATTCAGAAAATTCATCCCTCCTGCCCTCTGCTTCTCTCACCTCTCCAGCCTGGTCGGATTTCTCTTCCAGGGTGTTGCTGAGGGATGGCATTTGAAGCAAAGGGGAGGATGATGCAACACCTTCAGCAGAATGCAAAAGTTTTGGCACCCCAGATTTTATCATTTAATTTTTGTTTCAGAGAAAAGTTGAGGGAGAAAGCGATGGCCTGATTTCTGAAAATCAGATCTTTTCTTCAGCCATAAAGGCAAAACTATATTTATATCATTTTATGAAACGCAAAAGAAACTGAAGCAAAAGTTTGGTACCTTTGTACATCAGTGAGTATCAGCTCCTTTGTAATATTTTAGTTTTGTAAGATTCTTTGAACTTCTTGCATGTAATTCTCTTTTAAGATGTGTTCACAAGTTTCCGATGATGTCCAGGTCAGCATTGTACATTTCTTTGCACTGATACGGATCATTATTATACTATACAACCATCTTCCCTGATTCTTTTATTCAACTTCTGCTGCTGTGATGTTTTCTTCTAGATTTTGCAGATATTTATTTAAAATCTATTCAACTGTTAAATATTTCCCGTGTGGCTGCAAGACAAGCCCAAAGCACAACTGATATATCCCAGCAGGGGTGCTATTTCCATGACACTATGCACCTTCTTCTTTTTTTCCCCTTTCTTTTACCTCTGAGCATAACTTTGTTCTTTGCTGTCAAAATGTTCTCTGTATACCTTTCATATGACTTGTTCACAAAGTCCAACAGGATTGTTTAAATTTTTATCTGTAAATGTCAGATGCTGAAATTTGTGATGAGGTTGCATGAAGTATTTGTTTGATCTGTTTTATCAAGGTTAAATTTGTTCAGGTGTGACTAAAAAGTAAAAAAGAGACACACCACTAAAGAGTCAGCTGAATCTTCCAGAGATTTCGGTATTTTTAGTGTACTGGATCTATATCTATCTATCTATACACACACACACACACACATATATATATATATATATATATATATATATATATATATATATATATATATATATATATATATATATATATATATATATATATATATATATATATATATATATATATATATATATGTGTGTGTATAGATAGATAGATATAGATCATGATTATTTTATATATATATATATATATATATATATATATATATATATATATATATATATATATATATATATATATATATATATATATACATATATATATATACACATATATATATATATCCAGTATATATATATATATATATATATATATATATATATATATATATATATATATATATATATATATATATATATATATATATATATATATATATATATATATACTGGATATATATATATATATATATACATATATATATATATATGTGTGTATATAGATATATATATATATATATATATATATATATATATATATATATATATATATATATACATATATATATATATATATATATATATATATATATATATATATATAAATAATCATGAAGCAGAATTGTAATTTAGCATTATATATATATTATATATATTATGTATATATATATATATATATATATATATATATATATATATATATATATATATATATATATATATATATATATATATACACACACACATATATATATATATATATTTATATATATATATATATATATAATTCTGCTTCATGATTATTTTTTCCAACTTTTGACATATCCCTCCAGAATGTGCCACATGATGGCAGCAAGTTGTAGTAGGTAGGACCATACCGTTTACATTTTTTCTATACAATCGACTTTTTTCAAGACAATCACCATCAAGTTACGTTTTTTAGGAAGGTTTTTTTTAACGCTTGTCCATAGGCTGTGCTGCTCAAGTGTTTTCTCTGCATACTGTGGACTTTTTCAAGACTTGTTATCATGAGTTTCCATAGCAATGGAAGTTATTTACCGGTGGGATCAATTTATAAAACTTTCCAAAGTCAAGATTCACTGCGAAATAACACACCAGTTCCCAAAGGAGTTAAAAGAGAGAAGAGAGTATGCAGGGCAGGAGTAAGCTCAAGATGCAAACAAGGTTTCAAAAAGAATACAGAGAATGTAGTATTACATGCTTCACCAAGACATGGGTGCAAGAAACACATCCCAGACTCTAAAGTGTTTGTGCACGTGAACCGCAAAATGTTAGCCATGAAGTTTCATCCATATTACTTTAATGATTCAAAAAGTTTACCTGTGCTACTAGGGGCTTATACCTGGTACTATGACACCATTAGCTCTGTCGCAGCTAGGCTGCAAACACAGCGTTAATTGCAATCTCTAGAGACCTCAACGTCTCCCTCTCTGCAACATTACCAGCATTCCAACAATTTGTCAGCTGTTCCACCAGAGAAAATGACATGTTGAACTTATTTTATGCAAATGTTAAAAATGCAAATAGCTCCCTTGCCCTTCTTTCTTGTGGAAGATCAAGTCATAATCTGGTTCTTCTCACCTTCATCTACAAGCCCATCGTTCAGTAGCAACCAGTCACACAGACTATCAAAACCTGGACAAATGAACCTAAAGATGCTGTGAGAGGGTGCTTTGAGGCCACAGACTGGTATGTGAACCATATGGAGATGATATCAATGTCATGACCGAGTGTGTGACAGAATATATGAACTTCTGTGTGGACAGCATCATCACTACAATAGTAAGATGCATTCCCAAAAACTAATTCTGGTTCATCTATGACCTTAAAAACTGCTAAACATTAAAAGGAAAGCCTTCAGGGATGAAGACGGGGTGTTGTTAAAGACAACAGAAAAAAATGTAAAACAAAGATTAGCAAGGAGAAATTCATGAAAAAGTTATCAATACAGCTTCAGCAGAACAATTTGAGAGATGTGGGCTCAGGAATGAAAATGTTCCTCAATAGGTTTAGTCAGGTGAAGAAACAACTGGAGAAACTGAACTGGAACAAGGCTTCAGGCCCAGTTTGTGTCAGCCCTGTGGTTCTGTAAACCTGCTACAAACAACTATGTCAGATTCATCAGCACCTTTTCAACACCATTATGAGTCAGAAAAGCATTCCTGTGGTTTGATAAATATCTGGCCTTGGTCCCAAAAAAATCCCAACCATCTGAATCAAAAGATTACAGACCAGTTGTTTAAACATCATGTTCGTTAGTCTCTCAAGTGCTTTTTAATTTAGCTCCTCTGTTATGCAAGAAGCTACATAAATCCACATACATCCACAACTATATGGATTTATGACTACCTAACAAACAGATGACAGTTTGTGAGACTGATTTTGTGTCTGAGATAGCCAGCAGTACTGGAACACCACAAGAGACTGTACTCTCACTACTTTTCTTCTCACTGTACAGCTCAGACGTCCAGTACAACTCAGTCCTTTTGTTTGCAGAACAACTCTGATGACTCTGCTGTTGTGGGGTGTTTCAGTGATGGACAAGAAAATACTTAATAAGTTGATATTTATGTGGTATTCACCATCTTGACAGAAAATTGTTATGAAACTTGAGCACACAAGTAACCAATCTACAAACCAATGACAATGGCTAAATGATGATGGGATTAATAGTGTTACCTATTACACCAAGAAAAAAATGAATGACTAGCAAATAGCAATCCATCCAATAGTATTTAAAATTTTAACCAAGACTGGTTACCTCCGTAAACAGTTACAATTAAACCCTTCAAACTCAGGTTCATGTCACCCAACCCTTTCAGTATGCGGTGAGGAAGGCTTCACCTTCCCACACCAATCTGCAACCACCAGGTGTAAGCCATCAGGGCTACTCAGAGGGCCTATCCTGCTGCAGCTTAGCAGCAAGTTGTGTCAGTTCGACCCATTGGCAATTCGTAAGTACGATCTATTTGTGAACACTTGGCATTTTTGTCTCTGGGTACTCACCCTAATTCCCTGCAGCATGGGAGTCTGCCAGCTGTAGCTGCCGTTGGGCTGCCAGGTGAGCTGGGCCATCAAATTGCTTCGCTTCCAGGTAGGATATCCACATGGTTTGTTTGTTACACAAATTAAGTCACGTTCTTTTTTGGGCATACTGGTGAGGTGTGCACCACAACATGCTATTGCTCTAGCGCTCTTGGAGGCGCTGCTGTTTTGTCTGGCTCACAGTAAGCATTGGAGCGGACCTGCTTCACCCAGTGGAGAGATTCATTTTAGAGGCTGTGGTTTCCATTGGCATCTAACCATTCCTGCTCTTCCTGGGTGTTTTTGTGCATGGCTGGGCCTCATTGGCACAAAGGCAACCTGCCTTCAAAACTTTAGCATGGTTTAAGTTTTTCATTTTTGCTTTTGGTTGTGGTTACTTTGCTCTGTTGGGATGTTTGACTAGGCAGGTTGCTCTCCCATCTGCAGGCCCATCCCCAGGCTGTGGTCTCATAGGTTTTTTATAGGTGTTTGGATTTAAAGAGTTAACAATTTCTTTGTGTTAAACTTTGTTTTATTGTGAAATCCACAATCACAGTCCAGGGCTTTTGTTGAACTTGTGACCTTGTTGGCAGATTACGAGAGAGTCACCCCGAGTTGGCATTGGACTCAGTCCTCCCCTCTACCCTCGCCACAAGTACTTGTGGTGGCCGGAGTATGTTAAAACATAAAATGAAAACCGGTTAAACTAACAGTCACCTTGGTCCTTTTAAAAATCAGAGGGAGGAATGTCAACCACACTGAACCTTTTAAAATAGTAAACACCTGTTTATTAAACTGATAAAAAAAAAAAAAAGATTAAAACCCAGTCCTCTAAAATGTCTATGGTGTGGCTTGGGGTGGTGGTCCCCTTCCCTGTAGCAGCGTATTCAATCATGCAGTCTTCAGTTCTCCGACACCACGTCCCATGACCTGCAGAGAGGAGCAAATACGGCAGTCCACAATCCCAAGAGGGGAACCCTTCTGCCTGGCCCTGCAGGCAGAAGGTTGGCCACTATGCTCACGTTTGGTCCTGGGCCAAGAATATCCGGAGGCCCACGACTGAGTAGCTGCGCCATAGGATCCAGACTGGCTGCTGCACTCCAGGCTCCTGCCCTACCACCACCAAGCCACAGTGGGACCCATCCTCACTGCTCCCTCAGCAGTCCCTTCGTCCCGTCGCCATCTTCTTCCTCCATCTTTCAGGAATGTCCTCTCCAACTGTGTCTCCCTCTTTTCTTTCTGTTCTTTTTCTCTCCGTGTCACACCTGTTGCCCCACTTTAAATTCCCTGCGGCCGGGACACTTACAGGTGTTCTTAACATTTAACTTTGACGTTGACGTGCCTCCAGGGGGGGTTAGTAGCACAGCAATCAATTAAAAACACATGCAATAAAACAATTCCATATAAAAGCTATACGTGTGACCCCCCTGGCACTTACATGAGTTCAGACCGTCTTTCTCTTGCAATGCTCTGACGCTCAACAGTAGTTTAGACATTAGAGCTACATAGTTATGAATATGACTTTTCAAATAAAGTTCTATCTCTTTGTTAAAAGACACAATCAGGACTTGTTTCCCTTTTGAAGGAGTCGCCACAGCAAATTGTTGCTCGGGTGAATTGGCACATGTTTTACACCCGATGCCCTTCCTGACAACACCTTTGCATTTGTCCGGCTTTCAGACCAGCCAGAGGTGAACAAACCTCTTCAGGGCTGCAGCGGCGCAGGGAGCAGGACTCAAACCGCTGCCCATCAGGTCTCACAAGCGGCACAAGAACCTGAGCCACTGCCACCTAAAAGACCCAATCAGGACCATAACATGAAAATACAACTGGAACTTTGGAAATTGTGCTGAGAATCACAAATCTTTAGAAGAAAATGTAGTTTTTCCATTAGCTTAATTGATTTCTATGTAATGCCTGCCATGAGACTGGTTGTACTGTGTTCATGTCTGCATGAATTACTGCTTTTAGTTTTATCATGGGGATAATAGTAGCTGTCATATCTCTGCTGCTTATTGTGGATGTAAAATAAAGGATACAGTAACTTGGTGGACGAAAACCAGCTTCACATATGGTATTCATTGTCTCATTTTTTTAACAAGTGACGCTACAAAGTTCAACATTGAAGCTTGAGTCAGACTAAAGTTTGTCTGTGCATTGGACACAGGTGTTATTTCAACCAGACCACAGTAGGCCATCCAGGATCATTTGAGAGTGCTTATCAAGCACCATTACATACACCATATATCCTTTAATATGATCTGTGAATGGACTTCACTGAAGACGATGTGCACTTTGTCCTTGGTTTAATAGTTGTAAGTTGATAGAGCTGCAGCTACAGAGACTATAATGTACCCAATGTCTCATATTCCCCTGATATGGTCTCTGCTCAGCAGGACCACGGTGTCTGTCCTTTGTAAGGTCATCACCATGACTGAACTGGAGGTTCATTACAAGCAAATTACCCATGGGCATTTAAATGAGTCCCTTTGACATCTGCAAACATTCAGGACATGATATACAAGCAGGTAACAGCAGTAATAACTCATTTTAAAAGCACATCGTACTAACCATTTTTTCTGTGTCTTTAACGCTGTTAACAGCAAAACTGTTGAACATTTTTTTCACCTTCCAAAGAGTGGGGGGGAAAAAGATCAGAAAGTTACCTTGAACACTTGTTTGTAGCAGTTCTATGTCTTTGTGTCCAAACACTGTGAGCCTCTATGATGACAACAAGAAGGCTGTAACATCAGTAGAATAATGGTGTCAGCTGAATTACCATCATATTTTTCGAAGGTTAGCATGCACAGCCTATGTTTGAGTGAATGCAGTGAGATGGAAAGATATCCCGGCCACTTTCTGCACTATCTATACTCAGCGATGGTATTTAACCTGACAACCTCTTATTTGAAAGCAAATTATATTCTATACATATTCATGATTTCCATGATGTAGCTATCCTTCGCGTGACCTCTGAGTCGCTAACTCATCTGCAGTCAGTATGGTCAGACACACACCCATGAACACAGCCTCAACATGCTTAACACCTTGAGCCTCAGAGACTTTCAGCCAAGAAAATGTCTTCTTTGCAATAGTTGGGTGATATACACATGATATAGAATGATGTGGAGAAAAGGGGAAATAGGAGAGCGGAGACAGTGGGAAGGAATGAAAGCTAATATAGGAGAAAACAAAAAAGGAGACAGGACAACTACACACTCAGTGGGGAAGGAAAAAAAGAAAACATAAGAGTGAGCTATGTTACTGGATAAGAAATGCAGAGTAGAACAAGAAAAGGCAAATGTTTTGTTTGTGTACAGGGAATGGAAATGCTCACACAGTTGGACAGAAATATCATTTGTCCCCCAGGATATTTAAGGCATCATTTTCTCCATTATGGAAAATTTGAGTTGGTTCAGAGGGTGCTGATTTTGCCCTTTCGTTGTCAGTTTATGGTTGAAATGTCTCTGAGTAATGGACAACACACAACTCAACAATAATGGAATCAAATGCAGAAAGATGTTGATCTCACTTCTGATGGTAGAACACACAAACAGAGCATGATTTAGTTTTATTAGTTCAGTCTTTGATAGTTTTGTTTTACTCTTATTATATTTGTTTGGTTGGGAAGTAGCCTTGCATGTGGCACCTACTGTGTTTACAACAAAGAATAATATTGCATTCTGATCACAAATCCCTGGTGTGTAAAAAGCTTCTTTATGAATAAGAGGTTTCTCCTTGAATTCTGCACCTACAATAAGTCATGAATGGTTGCAGTGTATACAGATTAAATGCTTTGAAGTTAAGTTCATCCCATTTCAATAAGAGGAAATACACCAGAAAGGGGGAAGATATAAACACCACTTGTGTAATTTGTCACTCATCTTCAGGCCCTGTCAGGCCCAAGCAAATGCAGAAATCTCAACTCTGTTCAATAGAAAAAGAGCAAAAACGGAGCATACTGAAGTAAAGGAATGTTCCTTTTACAATACATTTAACTTATGTATAGCACAGTCAGAGATTTTACACACGATGATACGCAGCTGTGACTGTAATTACTATTGTGATGGAGTTGGAAAGATAACCACATACTGTGCACACTTGAAAATGGAATAAAACCAATGATTACTCAAGTCATTATGTTTCACAATTATAAGATCCATAGTGAGCTGTCTTGCCTTTGTGAGGTTGCAAATGTTCACCTGATTGCAATTATTCAGGTTCTAAAATACTTCTTGTTTCTGGGTAAAGTTATTTTCCCTCACATCATAATGCAAATGCAGGAATGTCAAACCAAGTAAAAGAAAGAAAGACCCATCAGTTCTGCAGTAATACTTCTAATAAATCACTCTGTAATAACAGTTTTGTTGGAGGCAGCACTATAAGAGTTTGGGAACGGATATCAATGCACGGAAAAACCCTGAAGGTTCGCTTGGATACTCCTGTTTGTGAGAATCATTCCTTTGCCTTTGGCCTTAAAGATCCAAACATAAAGACTAAAAGGCATCTCTGTGATAGATGACTTCATATTAATGAGAACTTTACATCTTTAGGCCAGTTATATTATGTATATAATATCTTCATGTTTCATCATGGGTTTTTTTTTTTTTTTTTGGTTTTTGCAGCTGTTTACTTGGGCTGTTAAAGTTAACACATCAGTGACTCATTAACACAAATTCCAGCTGCAGCATGTTTGACCACATATAGGACCCTGTGTTAAAATTTCTCAATGAGGTGATTGATTTGAGTAACTGATTTGCTGTTTTCATATACTTTTTTTAAAAATATTATTTGGCATGGGATTATTTTTTTAATTTATTGTTGTCCGGACTGTGTTGTTGTAGATTAATTGATGTGCTGTTTTTCTCATTTTGTGGGTGGTGGGGAGCTGTTTCATGTTGTAGCATTATGTGGTAAATAATAAATGTATATTTGGAAAACCAAAAGAGAAAACACACAGACAGACACCATTTATTAAAAATTGTTTTTAAATGTATCCAATAAGGCCGTTGACCTAAGGTCAGTTGAAGAAGACTATGGAAATGGGGAAAATGGCTGATCTGAAATACGTGTTCTGGATTGAGATGTATAAATATTTAAACTGTCTGTATATTCTAATATATAGCTGTATATTATATATTAAAATGTTCAGTAAACAAACTGATGAGTGTGTTTCTATTACAAGACTAAAAGTCGAACTAAGAAGTTTAGAAATATGCATCACATTAGTTGGTGATGTCAAGTCTATATATTTTTTACATAAGATATTCCTTACATAAGATAAACCCTTCCCCTTGGCTGGGGAAGGGTTTGGACAGTGGCCTTTCTGTGTGGAGTTTGCATGTTCTCCCCGTGTATGCATGGGTTCTCTCCTGGTACTCCGGCTTCCTCCTGCCGTCCAAAGACATGCATGTTTGGTTAACTGGTTACTCTAAATTGACCATAGGAGTGAGTGTGAATGGTTGTTCGTCTCTGTGTGGCCCTGCGATGGACTGGCATGCTGTCCAGGGTGTACCCTGCCTTTCGCCCAAAAGTCAGCTGGGATAGGCTCCAGCTTCCCCGCGACCCTGAATTGGATTAAGCGGTTTGGAAAATGAATGGATGATTTGGAAACTAAAATCTATATGTCAAACATCTCTGCAGTTTTGGCAACTTTACCCAATTGTTTCTGGCTATATTTTCCTGAATTTTTTCTCTGCAAATGGGTCCTGGTCCAACTTAGAATTCAATTTTGGGAGTAATCTAGAAGAAACTGTGAACACATACATTTTTAAAAGAATTCTTCACAATATGGGTGGAAATGAGCTGCTTGGTGGAGGTCTGAGCTCTCCAAATGCATTCCTTCTTTACATGACATCTTTGGTATTTTGCTTGTTTGTTTCTCTCTTGACCAGTTCACATTTACTCTACTGATGGATTCATGATTTATTAGAAGTGTTATATATGTGAGTAATCTTTGCAATGTCTCATCAGCTGGAGTCTGGTGGTTTTATCTCTACTGAGGTGAGCAACAGGTATAAAGATGTTGAATGAATGCATTATGCAGTAGCTCCTATACATTGATATTAAATGTCAGATATCATTAGTTTTACTCTGGAAATTTGGGGCTGAAGAAACTCGAATGTGTACCCATCAATGCGAGCCTCAAACTATCAGCATGATACCACGCAGTGAAACTTAGAACAAAAACACACTGGTTTCACGTTTCAGTTACTGCTGGGAGTATTTTCAGTGACACAAATAGATCTTATAGAGAGCAAAATTAGCACTTGACAGCACAATGAGTTTTGACAGTTCCTGTCTATCAATATTTCCCAAAATATAGCTAACAATCAGTCAGTGTGCTGTTGCCATTACTTAAGAGTGATATCTGCTCCCATATGCCTTCTTTTTTGTTTGTCATAACCGTTCCTAAGGAAGCCGAGTACATGCACATATCTTTGGTTGCATACATCTCCGCTGTAAACAATCTGTGACAATTTGACACAGACACGATGAAATGTTTTGTGGTGTTCATATCATTTGTAGATGTAAAAATTCTAAAGCTGACATCAGTATGGATTTTTAGATCCCTCTCCGATCAGATTCATGCTCATCTCTGACTAAAATCTAACACATCTTCCAACTCAGGGAGAAAACTCGCTGACATCTTTGACACACTATTCAGTCCCTGCTGTTTTGGGTTGACAATGCTGCACCGTCTATTCCAGAGACTACAAACTAATGTGTGCCAAACAACCCGCCAGGATAGTAGTAGAAGACTGATTGCAGTCTTGCTGGGGGCAATTCTGCACAGTCGCAGCAAAGACGAGGGGAAGGGAGGGATTAGATAAATAACAGTATGAAAGCTTTGTTAATAATAAATACTGTACGGTAGCTTTCTGGATGGTATTTTTATTGAGTGATTGACAACAAAAACTGTTTCTGTTTACAGAAGCAGTGCTGCACATGAAAAAAAAAAAAAAAAACGGACCAAAAACATAAACACAGAGACAGCTAAAGTACAAGCAGGCTACTAATTACTTTAGTTTAGCATGAAAAACAGGAAACTTGAGGAGGGATAGCTTTACTGGTGACAAAATAACCTGTAAGCTTCATCAGGTTAATCAAGCTTAGCTAAACACATCTTATTTATCCTGACCACCTATTTACTGATAAGACAAAACTCCCATCTAATGGCCATACAGTACACACCAACCTGAGAGTCTACTTATTTATTAAGAATTATATTTTCATTATATGTGCCATTTTTCCCTCTACTGAGAGGAAATACTTTTCACTCCACATATGTCTAAAGGCTCACAATATTAGGAATACTAGCGAGTTTTGCTGTTACAATTAGTCTATTTATTTAAAAAAAAAATTGAGGGGCAGCATGGCTTTGTTTTCATGCAAAGACATCAAACACAGTACATCGTACCTCTGGCATTTTAGAAGTGTCAACTTTATTCTTCTGTAGCTCTTAGAAATTGCTGTTTGAAATGGGAAATACACAGTACCATGAAGATATCATTGCCACACTGTATCGACTTGGCTGGGGAGCCATTTCTGTTGTTTGAAATGTACAAGGCAAAATACATAAACAGCAGATTCATTCATGCTGCAAACACTCAGTAGTTGTGCCTGAAATTCAAGTTTGGGAGTTTTTCTTTAGACCAGCAGTTCTGATCGTAAAATAATGTATTAAAATAGAGAAATTGATGTAATCAGCTGGCAGTGGCAATTACACATTTTCCTGAGAGAAGGATTCAGGACTTTTGCTTTTATTGTAAGATTCGTACACAACATTAAGTACAATCAAAGAGAAGGAGACACAACTGGAGGTAGCAGAGACTAAAATGTTGAGGTTCTTTTTGTGAGAGACAAGCATGGATAGGAATGAGTACAACACAGACCAAACTAAGATGGTTTAGGTATCTATATAAGGAAGAGTTAATATATTAGTAGAAAAATACTGAGACTGAAACTACAAGGCATGAGGTCTAGAAGAAGACCTTAAAGGAGATGTGTGTATGTAGTGAAAGACTAGATGACGTCAGACGATGCGGAAGATAAGGTTATGGAGGTAGATGATTTGCTGTGGTGACCCCAGAAAGGAACAGCAGGAAAGGAAAACAAGAAGATTACTTGCAATCCAGAGTCAGATGTAATGCCTTCCACTTAGAACCTGGCTGCTGATTTCAGCTTTTAAGTGTCTGACTGGGATGGGAGGGTTTTTCAGGGGCTTTCTGAAGAAACGAAGAGACTCAAAAATAATTCAGAAAGTGCACATTAAAGAGGCTGCACAATGGCAGAGAATGAAAACAGTCGGAAAGCCTAATGCATCAGTAAACAGAGCTTTCTGAGAGCTGGTTTGCATGGAAAAGTCATGAAGTCCAGGTGCTTGTCTGTCTGTCTGGCTTGCTTATAGCATTTGGTTAGTATTTAAGTTCCTGTATTGAAAAGCCAAGCAAAATACTTGAAGCTCCTCTAGGTACTTCTGAATCTGCTCCTTTCTTTCTGATCCCAATTCTAGTTATTTCTCCTGTGTCTCCTAATTTCTTCCTCGTTTGTTCTGTGGAAATGAACAGAAAAACGAGGCATCAAAACTGCCCTGTTTCCTCTTGAATACATTTTCTTGCCAAGTACATCTCATCTTCACCGTGATGGTGCCAGCTTGTTAAAACGGCTAATGTTTTCATGATGTGCATTCAGCATTTCAAATCTGTTTCAAAACATGAATGTAGTCTTCAGAAAAAGTGAGAGGCTCTGATTATTTGCGCTCTACCAGAAAAGAAAATACCACACCCAGATTAACAGGGGGTTGATCAACTAAACACAGAGTAGCAGCAGGAAAAAAGAAAAACTACAGGAAAGAGAGAGAAATAAAAATGCAATGATTTCAGTGTGACATGGTAAATGATGGGGTAAAAGAATTGTGCCGGCCTCAGCAGCTTGGACTGACAAGGACACCTTACTCCTGTGCTGGCTGCAAAACCTGGTTCCCTGTGGAGAATATCATAAGGAAAATGTTGTGCTCCTTCCTCCTGTGTGGCCGTTGGGCTTTTAAATAAGTATATTAAGACATTTTTAGCCTTGATTGTTTATGGTTATGTTGTTATTGGTTGTCATTTGCTTCTTGCTGCAGAACCAAATGCCCCACTAGAGATAATATAACTAATGTTGAACCTTGAACCCAGAAGAAACCCAGTTTCCAGGGGAGGTAGTAGTAAGGAGAGAACATAGTTCAGGTTCACACTGTAGACCAGCTCAAGTCTTGCAGCATCAAAAATGGTTACCATAGTTATTGTACAGGAAGGATGACTGTGGAGCTATTCTCTGAAATTAAACTGTTTGTGGCACAAGAGTGACACCTAGTGGTCAATTTCTTATGTACAATAAATCAAGTTTAAATGGTAAAGGAAGCACCACCTGGTTCCATCATATTTTTTCTTTTTATTTTACAATGTTCAGTCCAAGACTAAGTTCAGAACACCACATTTAATATGCTCAGCTAACAGCCAACATTCAATGTTTGACTGGCTTCTCACCTGAAAGCATCTTATAGATTCAAGTCCTGCGAAATCATCTATCACATCAGTACGTCCTTGATGTCCAGTGGTTTTGCAGCTCAGTAAATTCATAGAAATTTCTCCACATCTCTACAAATTTAACCACATTTAGGTGTGGCAACCATCTGCTGGTGTAATCCACTATGAATTATCCATATGAAGTATCTGGGCTCAAACAGCAAAAAACTTGACGGGCCTTGAAGAAAGCTTAAGCAATGGTCTACACACACACACACACACACAGAGAGATAAGAGGATAAAGCAGAGGTGGAAAAGAAGAAAAGGAAAGAGGTGGATTTATGCAGGGTTTTTGATCAAACTGGAAACTGAACTAGAAAACATCCCTAAAAATTAAACACTAAAGCTGTGGGACACAAACACACACACACACACACACACACACACAGATCAGTCATAAAACAGTAGAGAACTCAATCTTCTTTCACCCTCATTATGAGACTGCTAACAAAGTAAAGGTGAGAATCTTTCAAAATGAGTGTTGGACTTATTTAATGAAAAATAAAAACCGTTTTGTTTCTCAACACACATTGTACAGTTGTGTTTGTTTTTGCTTTAATAAAGTATGGTGTGTTTGTAAAGCCAAAGTCTAAGCACAGTAGGAATACTACAAAATAGTAAAATGACACAAACAAAATGTAAGGCTTCATCAGCTCTGAACATCACTGGGCTTTTGTGTCTTTCTCCAACTTTACAAAAGTGTTCACTACTGTGGTGCCGATTGAGCATCTTTTTCTTTGTTTCCCCATTAGAATTGAAATAGATTCTTTGCACTTCTTCCAAAGCCGCTCATCTTCTCCCCTTTTACTTCTGCTTAGCCATAAGACATATAACTATCTGATGTCTCTTCCTTGCTGTCTTCACCTCATCTGAAGTTTCTGTACGTTGCATATTCCCGTCTTAATGTTTAAACACAATGTGCAGTTTGCCAGAACCACCGTTCCTGCTGCATTTCACTTTCCCAACATGTGCTCCCACTTACACTTTTTGCGTCTCATTCTGAATCTTCTCCTCTGAAACTTCCTTCACCCTTTGTGTGTCTTGTTTGGGTGACAGAATGAAACTGAACATTTGTAGTTTCAGACCAGTTTAGACAACTGTGCCACTGAAGGTTACGTCCACCCATAGACTTGATATTTGAACTGTGTCCAGATCATCCTTTGCAAGGTGGGCCTTCTGCATGTTATAGGTGGAAAATATCATTGAACAGTCTGCATAATTTTAGGATCATTTCTCTTTTTGGTGAGACTGCTCATAATAAGTTTGTCCACCTTTGTGTCTCAGGTGAAAAAAAAAAGTAGCTGTAAAAAATCAACTTTATGTGATGGTAGTAGCACAACTGTGCCATTGAGGAAGAGTGCAGCTTTCAAAAGCTCGTGTCATGATTTTTTATTTAATGAAACAGGAGGAGAGAAAAGGCTCTTTCGGATTAGATGCTGACTCCTGCATTTTCTACAATGAACCTTTTTTTAAAAAACAAAAAACAAAAAAACAAATAACTTTAAAAGTTCGCCTCAATATTTTCCTAAAAATGCAGCAACAAACAGAAATGAAGATGAAAAGTTAGTTTAACAGCAAGTCTGTGCGGCACACTGCTAATTTTTACCATCTTTTAGCCTACATCTCAAATTTATGCAAATGTATCAATCACAAGTTATCACCAGGTAAAAAGAAACAAAAAAAACAATTCAACTAGAAAAGCACTCAGAGAGGGCAAACCTCCAGGGCCACAGTTCTCCCCATTTTGTCCAAACGGTGATCCGGACAACCACCAAAATTAAATAATTTCTTCCTTTTCATATTTATAACAACTCCTGAAAATTTCATGAAAATCCATTCATCACTTTTTGAGTTATCTTGAACACAAACAAACAGATAAACGCAGGTAAAAACACATCATCCTTGGTGGAGGTAATGATCCAGGTGAGCAGCGTGTTTTGTGATGACTCCATATGACTCGTAAAGCAGGTTGGGTAAAGGGAAGTGGAAAGCAGCAGCAAGCTATTTTGTGTTTGATGGGCATTTAGTCAAATAAAATATTTTCATTTTTGTCTTTGAATTACTGCTTTGTGTTTCATATGGCCACGCTGAAAAGCATTATCTATATATATTATTACTTGATAAAATCCATAGCAACTGGTTTGATTGCATGTTGTGCACGATTTCCAATGATTGCTCGCTTCGTGTGTCATTTATCAGCTTCGGAAGCAGCCTAAACTGCTGGTTCAGTAGAGGGAAGTCATGTAAAAATGTCTGGTTTCTTTGACATGTAGCAGAATGTTTGATTGGCTGTGAAAAAGTAGACAGGAGCTGTCGATTGTGGGTTGTAAACCTTCAGAACCTAAAGGTTTATTCAACACTGAACAGGTAACCAGTGATGGAATGACATTGGGCTGCAGATAGCCGACAGTTTACAAAACGGCCATCTGTTAAATGTTACTTTCAAGGTGATTATTAGTCTAGGATACTTCTTTAACCCTAAAATGCAAAGGTTGGGTGATTTTCACCCATCCTTCACGCACTGGTTTTCAAAAGCTGGTTTAAGATGTTGACTTTTGACATCTTACATAAACTGGACTCCCTCTAATGTTGTCTCAGTCTACTGAACTTGTGATCTGTATTGGAAAGAGTCTCATTCGAGGCAAAAAAAAAACCCAAAAAAAAAAACATTGCAGATATAAACTATTGCTGTTGTCAGAGACAGACTGATATTTAAATGAACTGAGTTAGAAAGATGGGAGGAATCTTCATCATCAAAGATTAACTTAATAAATTAAATTTACTTAATTGTTTAGACATTTTATTTGAATCACTTCCACTAAAATGAAATAGGAAGGTATCCTTATAATGTCCAACGAGATCATTATGATCAAGGGGAGCGGTGAGAGGGAAAAGAAACTATTATTGAAATGCTATAAAATCTAAATGGTCAGCTCCTTTAAAATAAAACTTTTCTCAGTGGTAAAAATAACCTGCAGGAAGTTGTACCTTAAATAAGACTAAATGAATGTCAAAGCAATTTTTAACATAAATATTTCTACAATCAGTTTGTTTCTAAATTATCTGTGTTACTTGGTGGCCTGGCAGAAATGTACGCATCCGAGCTGTCAAACACATCTCCATCTGTATGACCAGGTAGTTATGTTTATTCTGTTTTAAGATCTTTATACAAAATACAGACTTAATAACTTACAACACACACTGCTGTATTATAGATGTTTAAAGAATCAGAAACAGCAAACTGATATAAAATTAGTGTGAAGCAGAAAAAAATAAACAATATATTGCTACGATCCTGTTAAGTCCAAAAGGAGGTGAAAATAACAGCAAAACATACTTTTTAAAAAGAAAAAAAAAAAGGCCAAATGGATAATTTTGAATGGAACATTTCTGATGTGTACAAACAGTACAACAAAAAGGTTGAATGTGCTAGATTAAGAAAAAAAGAAGGGGTGGTCTTTATAGTACTTTTTTTGTGGGTTTTTTTGTCTTAAATGTCCTCAACTACCGGTACCTCACTCCTTTTGTCTTCCTCTGAGTCCCCCTGAAACCTGACTGACATTTTTGCAGTGACGCTTCTTAATTTCTGTTTCAGACTTTGAGTCAGAATCAGAACCTTTTGGTCCTCTTCCTGATCTCTGTACCCTTCTGTCATCTTCTTCCTCTGTTCAGTCATAAGACTCCTAACCTTCTTCATTGCTGCAATCTTTTTTTATTTCTGCGCTTTAGCAGTCTTGGTGTTTGAGTCCTAACGTTAAATTTTTTTCTGCTCTGCCTCTCTTGGGCCTTCCTATCGGTCTACCCGTGCGATTCCTTCGATATTTAGAGCCGAGCTTTCTCTTCATCTGAAGCTCATCGTCTGTACCCCGCTCTTCCTCTGCATCATCAACCTCAGAGCCTACGCTTGTCTCATTCCTATTACTCTGAGAATCACCACTATCGTCTTCCCCTTTGTCCGCTGTCTTCTTCTCTCCACTTCTGGAGTTCATTTTGTGGGAACGCTGGACGTGACTTTTCAGGCTCACGTTGTGATTGAAGCATCTGCCACAGTACTGACACTTGTACGGCCTCTCCCCTGTGTGCAGGCGCATGTGAGATTTCAGGTGGCTCGCCTGGTTGAAGCCACGCTGGCACTCCGAACACCTGAATGGCTTCTCTCCTGTGTGCACCAATAAATGTCTCTGAAGTGGAAGACTTCGGGGAAACATAAGCCCGCAAAACTTACATTTGTATTCCTTCTGACCTCTGTGACGTATCATGTGGATTTTGCGCTGCTTGTTTTTGGCAAAAGTCTCAGAGCAATCTGAACACTTATAGGGCTTTTCTTCAGTTAAGTGGGTCTGCTCATGAGTGATTTTATCCGTTTTTGTTTTGAATTTAACATGGCAGCATTTGCACGTGTGCTCGTAGTTTTCATCGTGAACTCTGCTGTGATTGGCCAAAGCCACCTCACTGACGCACCTCTTTCCACAAATAATACATGAATAAGGCTTGATTTTATGCTCACATGTGTGGTGCTTTTGCCGGTCATAAAATTTCCCACAGTCTGTGCAGAGCTGGCTGTCTTTAGTGATGAGGTCGTCATCTTCATACGAGCTGTCCGAGTCAGAGTCAGACTGAAACTGTTCATAGAACAACTGCTCCTCTTCTGGTTGCCAATCATCATCTGAACCGACTTCTTCTGAATCACCGGATACATCCGATTCCTCCATTTCTGAATTCTCAGGGACTTCTGTGTTACCGCTTTGCTCATCACTTGTCTGAGGGAAACATATAGATATTTATATATAGGTTATAAAAAAAAATAAAAAAATAAAAAAAAGCAAGAGGTAACTGACCAAATTTGTTGTCGATGAAACTGTTTATTTTTGTCAAGTTTTAGAAACTTCAAAACAAAAAAAAAAACCAGCAGAATAAGTTAAATAAAAATTCTGTTTTCCACCTACCTCTAGAGATACCTCTGTGCGTTCTGCCATATCCATGTCGTCAGCTGCACTAGCTAGATTTTTCCACTGCTTTTTATATTCACACTGAAGGCACTCCAGGTTCAGGCCCAAGTGTACTCTATGGACAACTTTCTCCGCCTTTACTTTAGACCGGCACAAAGGGCACTTGCTGCTGAACAACTGGAAAAGTTGCTTTTCATTTACAACATACCGTCTTTGCTTCTGAAGAAGTGCAGCTCTGAGAGGAACAAAAGTTAAAGTGTAAATATTAAAACAAAAATCAGTCTAAGCTCAACTCTTTAAGAACGCAAAATGTTAAACGAGTAACAAGCATTGCGGTGGAACTTACTTTTCCCTGATAATGTCAAGGTTTTTAACTTTTTGTAGCATTAGCACGATATCAGACGTAGAAGAATCAAAGTGATTATTTAAACCAGTGATTGCCGAAGCACCTGCAAAATACACTTTGTTATTCACACATAAAGAAAACATTTTAATAAATGCAGACATAACTTTTGTTAAAAGGACTAAAGACATCAAGTTCCTTACCCATCCAACTGGAAACTTTTTCTATAATAGGTCCTGAATTATCAGATTGTTTTATTTGTTCACGACAAAAAGCAGCAGCTTCAATTTCCACAGGCTCCTAATCAGAGAAAGAAAAGAGAAAAAAAAAAACCTTCTTATGATGTAACATAGCAGTGGTTCAGTAAAAAGCACTGCATGACTTATTTAGTGACTAATCAAATCCTGGATGCAACAATATACCGATACGGATGATTCTAAGTTAAATCCCAAAAATAGATTTTCTACATGTCAACTAAAGAGGCAATAATACAGGGATGTGTGTAGGAGGATGTGTCAAGTCTTATGGTCAAGATGATATTGAGCAATGAAATTATGTTCTCATACTTAAAACGACAAAGGGACACTTGTAAGGCTGCAGGGCACAAAACATTGCACTGCTTCTGCCATTACATGGCAGCACTTGCGTCCAACTGGACTCATAGCTGTCTAAATACCATTTAATTATGATGTCCCATTCTAATTGATTTCTTGCATGTGTTGTTCTCACTCTCAGCTGTAAGATGCTTTGAAAATAAGCATCTGCTGTAGAAACAGTACAAATAGAAATAAAAGTCTGGCTCATGAAAGCTGTGGTCCTGCGGGTTTAGACACACCCAGCTCAAATAAATGGGCCACTATGCAGAACTTGACAAGCTGTTGACTCCATTTCATTTGAATCAGGCATGTTGAAGCAAGGAAGCATTAAAAACCTACAAAACTATGGCCGTTAAGGACCGGAAGAGCTCTGGTGTATTAAGTTCATAAGATGACTGGGTAAAGAATCTGACTGGCACCCTCCTTATCAGCAAGGGAAGGATGGAAAAACTAACATAGGGACATCGAGCAAGCTTCATCTAAACCGTTATCACCCTGGATTTACTTCCACATTTTTGTACCTCTCACTCATTCTGTTTCACGGGATCTTTTTCTCATTGTGCATTAAAGGGTGAGCCACTCTATGGCTGCTGCCTCAAGTGGCCTGGTCCTGTTTATGTCATATGTATGTTGTTTTGTCCACTCTTGGACAAGTTGTACTGGAATTAATCCTGTTGTGCCGGGATGCTGGTTCAATGATAATAAATCACATTCGGTCTTAGAACCATGCTTTTCCACTTTGGATTGGAAATACTCAAAAGTATTTTACTGTCACAGTGAACATCACAATGAGACCAAAAATGAAGCTATGAATTCATTTCAGACAACAGGTCCAACATGATGAGTACAACATTGCCACTGAATGACTAATTGTTTATTTAATTACAGCCAGTTAGCAGATAACTGAGATAAATTAGATTTAATTTCTCACTGCAGATCAGGAGGATTTTGAATAGATTTTTTTTTTAATTAGTAACTCAGAGTATACTGACATGTGTATTATTTTAGTACATGTATGTTAATAAATGCACACTTTTCCTGCAAGTTCTTTCTCAATTCTGGGAATTGAGTATCAGATGTATCTTTCCACTAAAATGACCACATTGTAGTGCTATCTCTGTCATCAACTATCATATCACAAGTGATCACAGCATCATTGGTTACCATGACACCCTCCTACCTGTTTCAGCTCAACTTCTTCTTCGGGTTCTTGTTTGACACAAACTGTTGGGACAGCACCAGATTTCAGCCGGACTGTGCCAGACCCTGGAGTCGGGTTTATAAAGCAGTCTCGAGTGAAGTGTTCACTACAAACACTGATATCAGTACATGACGATTCTTTAAGTCGCTGGCTGTTGACTTCTAAAACAAACTGGACCCATTCCAGTCTCTTCTCTGGGTCTTCTGGCAACGTAAAGCGTCGCGCTTTGCGACGCCAGGAGTCACATTCGACGACAGAGCACATCTTTTATTTCAACTTGGTTTCGCCGGTGTTGTTGCACATTTAAAGAGACGAAGAGCTGTTTCTTTCTACGTTCATAACCAGCACCAGCTAACAGCTAGCCACACTTTCTGCAACAGCGGCGACACCGGAAAGGGTGGAGCTTCGTGTTAGGGTTCGCGTGGTTTAGTGTCAGGGGTACACCGGTGTTTATTAAATGGTACTGTGCTCCCCCAATAGAAATAGCTGAGCGATCCAGAAAATTTAGACACTAAAACTAGGGTGTTCAGGTCCAGTTTTGGAGGGAGTGGAGGTGGAGTTTTGGACGCGATTCAGCACCTACCAGCTTTTTATTGTATTGTTATTAATTTATTTATTATACTAACATCTTAATCCGATGAAGGGTCGCGGGGAAGATGGAGTTTATCCCAGCAGTCTTCGGGCGAAAGGCAGGGTACACCCTGGACAGCTCGCCAGTCTATTGTTATTGTCATATTAACTTTTTTTCCTCAAAATTTTCCACATATTCCAGGACTGCAACAGATTAAGTGGTAAAAGATGTGTTTTTGCTTTTGAATTTTCTGTCGTCATGCTTCCATCATACAAGTGTAAATATTAAGTATGTATACTGATAAAACTTCACAAATCATGGTTATTAGACACCTGATCATCACCTTTCAGGTCTTTGGACCAGATCATAAAGTAACTATTTTAAAATAGTTCAAATACATATTTGTCTCACATTTCCATTTGGTGGCTCATCCCAAATGAACACTTATAGGCCCTGAGGTGGTGACTGCCTCTTGACTGAGTTAACATACAGCTTTCCTTTGCAAAGAAGCATGAGAGGAACTGACAACAGTTTCTTAAAGTACCAATTTTCTGTGTGGTATGTGTTATGTACCACCTGATGCATGAAAATATTGCTGTACCACAGTTTGAGGTATCATCCCACGTTAGTTTTCCTTTCATAATTTCAATTTTCAGGCAGACAAATATATTTTAAATGATTTACATATTATATTCCAACAATAATAACGTTGTACCATTTGAAATTGGCAGCCATAAAAATCCCAGATAGATGTAAAAAGAGTGAATAAAACCAGAAAAAGCATGTCCAGGTGCCACAACAGGTGGATAAAAAAAAATTTTGTTTTGTTTTAATCTAATGAACTCACTCATAGTTTTAAAACAGCAGAGGCACTCTGGAGTTTGTTTACAATAGTAGGATGTTAAACTTTCTCATGTCAACTGGTCGTCAACAAACTGCTAAAACATCGTTCAGCTTGTATTCTTACCATGAAAATGTTTCACCTCTAGTTTTTAAAGGAATGTTAGATTAGTGAAGCAAATTGAACTCCTTGGAACATATGCAACATTTATAATAATATTACAAACAGGGCAGCTTCAGTTATAGTACAATGTTGTATCAAAAAACAATACAAGTAGCTAATCTTTTTAACATATAGCCTCTTCAATTAATCTACTATGACGACAAGCTATTTAACGTTCAAACTGAAACTTTATTGGTTTTTATCCAATTATAGTCAGGGATGTCTGCTTATTTCAGCAACACAATGCAGAGCCACATTCTGCATGTGCTACAGCACCTTGGCTTTGCAGTAAAAGAAAGCAGGTACATTTCTTGCTCACTAAAAATGAAAGACTTATTATTTTATATAAATTTAAAAAAAAAAAAAAGTGCTGTAGGAAATTGGTCCAGTTCTTTATGATCCAAATTTAGAGCCCATCCCCCCCCCCAAAAAATGTCAATTCTGTATCTATTTATGGGATTTATGCAGCTAGATTTTTCCTTGGCCTTCACTTTTCTGGCTGCTGCTTCTCTTATTCGTTTTCTTTTTACTTCCTGCTAGATCAAAATCAATCAAGCGCAGAATGTTCTGATGAGTCTCTTGGTTTCACTCTGCTGTCCTCTTCACAATCAGTGGTCGTGTTGTTATCTGATAGTTCACCTTCAGTCTCTTCATCAGCATACCGTCTTCTCTTTCGCCTTTTCACTCGATTTTTAACAACTTTTTCTGATCCAGACCTTTTAGGCCTTCCAATTGGTCTGCCAGTGGGTCTATTTTTACTTTTACGTCTATACACACAATCCATCTGTACCCAATCATTGGAATTCTGTTCTTCCACGAGACCGCCAAACTCTGTATCTATGCCATTCCTACTTCCATGCTTCTGTGCACCAACCGCTTCACTTTTGTTCCCATCTTTTTTCTGCTCAGGCTCGGTGTTTGCTCTGTGATAACGCTGGACGTGACTCTTCAAGCTCACGTTGTGTGTGAAGCATTTCCCACAGTGCTGACACTTGTAAGGCCTCTCCCCTGTGTGCAGACGCATGTGGGATTTCAGATTACCTGCCTGAGTGAAACCACGGTCACATACTGAACACTTGAATGGCTTTTCACCTGTATGGACCACTACATGTCTCTCGTAGTCTTTTTGCGAGCGGAATTTCACATTGCAGATGCGACAATGGAAGGCGTTTGGCCCTCTGTGATCTTCCAGATGCATTTTCCGCTCTTTATTTGTGGCAAATGTCTCTGAACAATCGGGACATTTGTACGGTGTTCCTTGGGTCATATGGACCTGCTCGTGGGTGATTTTGTCTGCTTTCAACTTGAACGCAGCATGGCAGTATTTGCAGCAAAACTCGTAGTTTTCATCGTGGATCCTGTTGTGAATAAGAAGAGCTAGCTTGTTCATACATCTGGTTCCACAAATATTGCAGGAGAAGGGCTTCAGTTTGTGCTCACATATGTGATGCCTTCGTTTATCAAAAAATTTTCCACAATCTGTGCAGAGATGAGTGTACTGAGGAGTTAGTGCAAGGCCACAGTCATTATCACACTCATCCTCTTCTTTGGGGTTTTCATTTGGTTTAGCGTGGTGTGACTTTACTGGGGAAACACTGTGACATGGTCTCCAGTCTGAATCTGAATCCATTTCGCTAAGACTGCTTGATTCTTCTGATTCGTTCTCCTCATCAACGTCCAAACTAACCTCAGGAACATCTGCGATGCTGCTGGAAGCTTCATCTGCTGGCGGAGCCTACAATACAATGACAAGACTGAGTGGGGTTCAAATTCAAACTTCATCAAGACATTTACAGCTCAACCCCCCGATGCATGAATTTATTAAAAAAAACAAAAAAACAAAACAATGCAGGATTATTTTCACCTACAATATTTTACTTCTACAGACATGTACAGACACACTTTTGTATTTAATATTATTTTATTTAGTTTCAAATTTGCTCTACTCTATTGAAATATTTATAAAATATCATCAGAAATATTATATAAAATGTACTATTATCATGTTATTGTTCGATTTATGAGATAAAGTGTATGTGTATATATAAAATTTGATACTATATTTGATTATTTGTCAGTGAGTGGCAGTGTATTGGGCGACTCTCCTAATGTTCATTGATATGGCAAAATTACAAATATACCATCCTCACTTATAAATATACTAGATGACAGTGTTTAAATAGGTGTCCACTGTAGTTATACCCATTTAATCATTCATACATGATTCTTAAAGGGGTTAAAAAAGAAGCTTGTTGAAAAAATGTCATTCTAATTAGTTTTTTTTAAAAAATCTAATCAAATCAGACTGAGTGCGGATGTTATTATTTCTAAGTACATAGACATGACCGTTTAGAGCTGTATTAAACACATTGCAGGTTGTTGATATTTCTCTGAATGCACAAAGACACTTAACAAGCAGTAAGCAGCCAATGTCACACTGTGTCTGACTGCTGATGTCATACCTCTGAATTCATCTCTGAGCTTCCATTTTCAGCTGCTGGGATATTCCCATCAACTTGACTTTTCCACTGGTATGTGTAGTCACACTTCCGGCACACCTGATGCATGCTGATGACCACGCCGCGGGTAACCTTGTACATCAGGAGTTTAGCTCCACATGATGGACAGTTGCGGCTGAACAACTGGAGGAGCTGTTTTTCAGTCACAGGAAACTGTCCATTTTTCTTTAAAAGCAAAGCTCTAAACAGAAAAGCATTTTAGACTGAATTAGATAAATAATCCCAGGTCATGAAAATATAAAAAAACACACACAAACAAAACGAAACTAACTTTTCCTTGATCAAATCAGCATTCACACATTTTGGTTGTATTTGGCCATGCAGAGAGGCTCCGCCTGGGGTGCCTGCAAGTGCATTTGAACACAAAGAAATGTTAAATCTTAATATAAATGAGAAAACATAAAACTGTGCTCTTTAAAAAAAACAGTTTATCTGAACCTGATGAAGTCTGTCTTGATTCTTTAGAACAGGAATTTGGTTCATCATGTGCTTTGAGTTCATCATGTTGACCAACAACTTCTGAGTTATTCCCAGACTCCTAAACAAATAAACAAAGGAAATTTTCAAAAGTTAAGCTAAAATAACACACAACGTTAATGACTTGTGTTTGCTTTATTTTAAAGTATTTGTTTAATCTTTAAATCACATAAGTTTGTTCACAAGTCTTCTGCTCATATCACCACCAAACGCCCCTCTATTCCAATCATCAGCTTTTCTTCCCTCAGTAGCTTGCCAGGCTCCTGCTTGCATTTTGCACTTTTTGGGGTTAAAATGGCCCAAGAGGCTTCTGAAGATGGCAAATGCCTTGGAAATAGAATGGTGATTTGTGCCAAACTTATTGTTACCACAATAATGTGCTTCATTTTCAACTTAAAGCCTTAAGTTGTTCTGGCCTTTATTCCTTTAAATAAGGTTTAAAAAAGACTTTTGCATGCACCTGCAATCTGTAATAGCTGTACATTACTACTTTGTAATGCTGCAGTTGGTTCAAACAATGTCTGAGGGCACAAAGTGAATCACTGTGTTTACTGAAAGGTTTGCATGTATATTCATCAGTTAGTCACATGATGTACCTCATAAGGTGATTTGTGTCTCTCTTATTTAAATACTCACATGTCCATGGCTCTCCTCAGGACATTTTGGTCCTAAATTTACGCACAGTGATGGGGCAGCATCGAACTTCAGTTGGACAGTGTCGTTATACTTAACAAGACAGTCACTTGCAAAGTGTTCACTACACACAGTAATGTCAGTCCAGGACAATTCTTTGAAGCACTGTTTGTTGACTTTTGCAAGAAACATGACCCACTTCAGCCTCCTCTCTGGGTCCTCTGGTAACTTAAACTGTTGAGCACTGCGGCACCATGAGTCACAGCCATCGACAGAGCACATCCCAGGTTCATGTTTGACCATTCTGGCATTTAAATTCCTGGCGAGACAGCATACAAAATTTTACCAAAATCAACATGAAAACCACAGTACTAATCTAATTTGGCTTCTTGTTTCCATTGCTAGTGCAATTGTTTTGCCGTCATGCACCAGACAGTACAAGCTAAGGCTTTATTGCCATCCATGTTAGCTCAGTTGTTGTTAATACAGAGTTGATAACTTTGGGCAAAGAAGATAAAAAAAAGTGAAACACTGCAAGGTTTACATACAAAATCAATCACAATTTAAAATCAAGTTTAAACACATTGTGAATTGTTAATTTGTTGGCTCAAGCACTGCATTTCAGAACAATACCTAAAGCTCTATTTAGTGTTATTGTCTACTATATGCACATTTTTCAAATTCACATCATTTGGTTGCATTTCTGAACATGTACTTTTTTGCTTACTACATTAATGTGACAGCTTTAAGATCACAAATCATGAATAAAGTCTCTATTTGGTTTTTTAATATGTTCTAATAGTCTCATTTACTGTAAATTCAGTTAGATTTAATAATAACTTGTTTATCACAAAATATTGAGTTTTAAGTAGTTCCTGAAGGAATTAAAAATGTCAAGATTGCAGCTATTCAAACGCATGTCCGGTTCTTGTTTTGTTATCTGTGATGGTTTGGCTAAGATTATTGGACTGAGTATACATTGGACAGCACCACTCTGAGCTTTTGCTTTTACCTTTAAATTGAAATAAATAAACAAATATTGGGTATTGTTTTTATTAAATCTTAATTTTAAAATTCTGCTGAATTCTACTGAACTTTGGCAGACTGCCTCACACAGGCACCTCTAACATGATAAGATGGAGTCCCAGTTATAAAAACAGATCATTGTACAAGTGTTGCTCGACAGCTATACTCTGAAGAAGCTGGTAGAGAAGCTACCAGAACCCGCCAAAATGCTGAGCGACATTGTTTGGTATTACTTAGCATGCACTTTGAACTGGTGGTTTCAAAGTTTGATAAAAGAAGAATCAACTGGATCTGAAGATGAACTTGGGTTAAGCAACATACAATCTGTAAAGGCAGGTAAGTTTACATTGTTTCCATGTTTAAACCTGTGGTAAGGTAACGCTGGAAAATTTGCCGCCGTTGCGATGTGCATTTCCAGTTAGCCATGATAAAGAGAAGTAAGTAAAATTATGAAGGATGTAAACGTGTTGCAAACCTACACTTGCGAGTCAATAATCTTACATATAAATGTTAGCTTGTGAGAGTTTTACACTGTTATCATCTGCCAGGCTCTTATGAGTTGGATCCTTCCTGTATCATTCACTTTAAACACTGTTCATAAACACGTAACATTCAAAGACGAAAAAATCCTTTCAATATTCAAAAAAGGACAGCAAAAGATAAATACTTACACCTCATCCTCATTAACAGAGTCCTCTTGCTCTTCTTCGGAGCTGCTGAAGGAGAATGTGCTGCAAAATATTAAAGAAATTAAATAAAAATCATACACGTGAAATTAATAAAGTATAGTCCAAAGTGAAAGGAATACTAACCTGGGGTCTACAACAACCTTTTTAGTTTCTCCGCACTCCAGAGGAGCTTCTTTGTTATTGGTTTCTGGATCTCTAAACAAAAAAAACCAGTTTTTTTAAGTGAAATTTACTTCCAAATTTTGCTGTGTCATTCATTTTCTGTATCTTTACAACAGTTTTATGTATTTTTTATGGATACATTTAGTAGATGAAATTAAAACAGATTAAAACCATGAAAATTGAAAATAAGAAGTCTCTATGAAGGGTTAAGTTCTATGATTAAAAGGTCTGATGTATCAAGCCACAACAGTGGCATTCCAAACTTTTAACATACAAAAAATCTATTTAAAAATAGTTGTTGAGAACAGCATACCCAGACTCTTCTTTGACCCTCACTGGTGATGATTGTGTGCTTGTGTTGCTGGGAGTAGAGGTCATATGCTGTTGAAACCTGAAAAATAAGACCCAGTTCAGTCCATTTTAATTGTAAAGACGAACGCTGAGCAGAACATGCAGATATGTCAGGGACAAAACATTATTTTAAATAATAAATGATAACCAAATTTTGCAGCAAACATCAACCATATATCTTGAATTGTTATCTGAAAATTAAAAACACAGGCTTCCCCCTTTTTTCATAAATCTGATCATAACACTTAAAACGGACATTCTGTGACAATTACTCTAATCTACGTTAACATCGTGTATCACATTCAAACAAATTGTAGCGCCGCACCTATTTCAACAATGGTAGCTGCCATGTAACAAAAAACCTTGACTCCACAAAAGAAACCATGTCATCCAATACATTATAGCATGTTCACTCAGGGGAAGAGGGTCGTGATTTGATGTGAAACTTTCCAACGAAACAGAAAGATCAAAATGAAAGAGTGAGATTTTTACTATTTTAATTTTTTTAGAGCTAAAGAAAATGACATCCTTGTACTGGGACTTCATTTTCATACCACAGTTCCTTCCAATAAACCAATTTAACACAATCCTGAAAAAAGAAAAAAAAATGCTTCTCTAAATGCTTTATAAAACATACAAGTTTTAATCCAATCTTTGGATTGCACATTGGGTCCACTTGTCTTTTAACAATCTAAGAAAAACTGCTACGAATACTTTTCTTTATTCTCTTACAGGCACAGGAAAATGAAGTCTTCAAGAAATCAGAGTATGTTGAAAGATGTCTTCCATTTACTTGAGTTGACATATGACAAAAACCCAGCATTTCCTGCAACTTTGAAAGCTACTGAAATTACCTGTACACCCATACACTTGTGTACCAATAAGGCTGCTGTATTTTAGCAGGATCTATTGTTATGTTGCCTGTGGTAACGAGCCACACTAATAAAACCGAATGAATAATTACAACAGTACAGTTAATTTACTTGTCAAGGAGAAAGGTGGCAACACCAGCGTCCCCTTTAAAACTTTTCTCATTCTTCTTGAGCTTCTTCCATCTCGGGAAGGCAAG
Organism: Telmatherina bonti; assembly: GCF_933228915.1. Taxonomy (NCBI): domain Eukaryota; kingdom Metazoa; phylum Chordata; class Actinopteri; order Atheriniformes; family Telmatherinidae; genus Telmatherina; species Telmatherina bonti. The sequence continues at coordinate 22,686,181 of NC_136625.1, read as the reverse complement.
CCTGATGTTGATCCTATTTTTTTTATGTTCCTGTCACATTGCTTTTGACGTACCCTGCTTTGCTTTCCTTTATAGTTCCTGAGCTGCTGCTGCATATGCATGGTCCTGCGTAGGGCTGGGCGATATGACGATATATATTGTTTGGATGATAGAAAATGTCTATCATTTCATATGAGGCTCTATTGTTTACGCCTCCATAAGGTGCTTTACTGCAGTATTTTACATCAAGATGCGCTTTACGGCATGCACGCTGGAATATATAAGCAAACATAGAGGAAGACGGTAGCAGACGTGTTTCAGAGCAGGATAATTTACTAAAAGATGACTAGCCAACCCGAAGTGATGAGCTTTTTGATAAAAGAGGGAAAATTTATGTTACATGGATGCAGTTTGGATTTAAAAAGACCAACATGGAACCGACAACAGACTAGCTCACAGCCGACACAACCAACTCATTTTATCACCTGCGCAAGAATCAGGATAAAGAATACAGAATAAAGAATAGTCAACGAGCAAACGCAGTGTCTAGTGAGGGCGAAAGCACTCATAATAAAATCCAGACGCAAACACTGCAACAGGCATTTACCCATGAAATATCATATGGCCATAGTTACCCCTGATGGAAGGAGATGACTGCTGCCGTTGCCAAGGACATCTGACACATAACTGATGACTGACACAAAACTACACAAACAATTTTATATCGTCATGTATATTGTTATAGGGATATAAAAGGAGCTATTATTGGGATATGAGATTTTGGTCATATCGCCCAGCCCTAGTCCTGCATGATTTTAATTGACAACTCACCGTGGGCAAGCTTGCAAAGAAAATGTGTTTTTATTTTTGCGATTAATCATTTGTCCCTTACCAACAGCTGTAGTTTGAGGGAGCCCCACTGGCTTGGTTGTGTATGTGTATAAACAAATCAAAAGTCTTTGCTTTATCATTAAGCACAATGATTTAAACACTTCTCTCTCGAAGAAGAAAAATGCCACAACAAATCAGCAGTGTTATGCCTGCTGTGTCGCTCGTCTGGATCACATTATAAATGACATGAAGCATACTGATCAAACAACCATATGATCTCATGTCCTTGTCACAAAAACAACAAACTTTTCAACTAACAATACCCCTTTTAACAACAATACCGTTGTTTGCTGATATACAAAAATGATTGATAAACAAGTATGACAGGTCCACTGTATGTGTACTGGAATAGTAAGACTTTAAGATCTTTAGATGAATATTGTGTTTATTTTTTCACTAATGAACAGTGTATGAAAGCCATATAATTAAACATGACCGGTTGCTAATCATTCTGTTTCTTATTTAAATTATTTTTCAAAAATGCCTTTATTGCATGCAAACCAGCCCAACTTGCACGAAATATTTAGGAAGTTACGTTAGCATTGGTATGTTGCCACATTTAGCTTATACTAAACAGCAAAATAAAGACACAGACATGAGCTGCAACGTTCTGAGCTCACCAGGCACTCATTGCCATTATTTTGAATGAACGCTGGCTGGAAGATGTGAAAATTGTACACCACATTTTAATATGTTTGCACAACATGCAAAAAGCTAACTTACCAGTCTAATAATACTGTGGCAAACATAGAGTGGGTTTTGAATCCACACTGTTCTTTAAGCAGACTCCAACGAGAAAATTCTTTGCCAAGGTCAACTCTTGTCTTTCCTCTGCAGCGATCCCTTTCCCGCTTTCTCTTTTTGGCTTCCTCAGACAACATTTTCACCTTCTTGCTTCGTTCAGCCATGACAAACTGTTGTTCAAAGACAGGAAAAAAGTACAACAAAGCAGAGTACTCTGTGTTTATAGAGCGGGAGCCGTAAAGCAAAGCCCTCCAGATCACGTGATCACATGAGAGACGGATCCGCTCCAGCAAAGTTACAAGTCTGGTATCTGAAGAGGTCAGCCTCCTCAGAGCGCCAACACGTCACGCAATGGCGGAGGGACGAGTGGACTGGGGGGGGGGGAAGGAAGCGTAGCCAACACCCCCACACACCCCTGCCCTCACTAAATCTCGACCACGCAGCACTCTTACGCGGAACCATTCCTGCACTGCGAGAGCGCTCCCGGACACTTCAGTTGCGAACACATCCAGACTACTGTCAGACGCAATCTAACAACATAATTTCACACATCGCTCGCCAATAAGCATGACAGGCAGATGTTCGGACCCTCGACTCGCTACGGAGCAGCCCTGTGGAGAGTTTGCAGCGCAAACTCCGCTGGATGGAGCAGAACACCTCACATGGTTCTGCATTCATATCTCAGACTCTCCAAACACAGAGCGAGTTTATCACATTGTAATTTTCTGTCTGTGACCGAAAAAAAGTAAAAGAAAGAGAAACAGACAGGCAGGAGAAAAAAAAAAGGCAGACCAAGTTGCCTGTGCAGGACAACTATAAGTGCTTACATAAAGCATTAAAAGCATTTAAGATGGTGTAAAGAAGCGTAAAACACAACAAATAAGACAAAATAAAGTAAAAATAAAATAAAAAGAGGTGAAGTCAGTTGTAAGTAGTGCAGAAAATTCAGAAGCTAATTTAGTTTATAACTTATTTTGTCCTCATGTTGACCTCCTGTTGTCATGAGGCTGAATATAAAAATAGACAACTTGGATAGTACCATTTATGTAATAAATAATAAGCTGTGTTCAGTTAAACTGTCAGAATAATAATGTTAAGTTAGAATTTGTTGGCAAGAAATTTAGATAATACTCTTAGTATTTAGATTTTAAATTGTTATATTTTCCATTTTTCCAATTGGCTTTATATTTCTGAAAACTATTTATTCATGTTCTGTATTTTGATTAATGTAATCCTAAAGAGTCATAATACAGCATATCATATTTGCCCTTGGCAACATTTCACAGACGACACTATAATTACTTCACAGGAGACTCTTGAACCACCTCTGCAGATAATTACAACTGTTATTTCAGAGGGGATAATGTGTGTATTATATTTGGGTGCATGGACATATTAACCAGATTATGATAAATAAAAGAATGACATATTTGTCTGTGATGATACTCAGAGAATGAGTTTATCATGTGGCTAATCACAATAAACTAAACTGAACATCTCCTCTCAGCAAAGTAGTAATTGTAAAAATACATTTGTATAATACTAGCTTCTTTTTACTTTATCTGCACAAATATATAGATATTCCAAATAATATTTAATCTTCCATGACTATCTGTTTTCCAAATATTCTAGAGTTGCATGGTTAATCTCAGTAGATCATAAATATTTTGAGTGGTAGTCTTGTGGTTACAGAGGTAGTCTTGGGTCTGGAGAACCTGCATTCAAGTTCCTGGTGAGCTAACAGAGATGAACCACTGTGGGCTCTTGAGCAGCCCCCTTGCACTGTTCCCTGAGAGCTGAAACATGGCAGCCCCCTGCTCTCTAACAGAGCCAAATGTCTGATTTGGGATAAATAAAGTAAAAATTATTGTTATCATCATAGTTATCATGTTGTTGTTACTAAGTAACATCCTGACCTTTTAACTCTATGATCCTGATTCATTTGATGGTAAAATTACATTTATTTTGCACATTTCTGGAGCTGTCGCTGTCCAGCAGCATCCAGAGGCCAAGAAACTGCCCTTCACAACTTCTGCTTCTGGTATCCAAGTAATGTTGTAGCTGGTTTCACTTTAAATACTGTATCACAGTGTAGTGAGACATGTAGGCCGCCTCAAAAATAATTACAATGAATCCTGGCACGCCACTGGAAATTTCCTGGTACTGATATTGACCACAGAAACTATCCATTATTGCTCGCATTAGACTAATGAATGGGTTAAAAGTTACATGGTATCCCTACAAACTCCTCATGCGAGACAATTGCTCTCATCTGTGGTGCACTTAAAGAATGAAAACAACTTAATATTGTTCTATTTGAATTGTTTGTTGATTACATTTATTTGGGGATGTTTTTACATAGGTCAAAATCATGTTTTTAGTTTTTGCTTTACGATGCTGAAAGGCTTCATAGGAAGCCTATGCTAACTTTATCTGCTTTAACGGTGACAGTTAAACAAGTCAAGAGCAAAATATAAATTGAAGCATATGCAATGAATATTATTTGACCAAATTTAAAGTTTTTCCACATTTTCTTCATGAAATCAGTTATGTTCAAGTTTCAATCCAATCTCTTGCAGCCCTCCTTGTCTGAACTTATGAATGACTGGAATAAACTATTGTTTACATTGCAGTAGATCCCAACAAGGCACGCTTGGCCCATGAGGCTTAGCAGCTCCCTGTTATGAAATAGAAGGGATAACCCGGAAACTACAACTCAAAGATGCACAGGGTCACCTGCTGGTATGACCTCTGTGAGAAGTAACATTTACTGAAACTGTTGCAAGTTTGGAACTTTTCCACTGCAGGCTAACAAATCAGCCATGTCTGCCAATTGTATATAGCAAGTCACAGTAAATCATCCAACTTAAACGGGAGGATAAAGTACTTGCTGGACTACCTGTCTTATTTGCAACATTACGTTAAAATAAACTTTCCTGTTAGATTTGATTAACTTACCTGTCCAGCAGAAATCCTGCACACCTTGCATCACTTTTTTATGTCCATCTCTCTCATCAATTGTCTCCATCTGGTGAATACTTCACCAATGTAGATTCTCGTTTTCTCCCAGTTATTAATTTTTTTTCCTTTCCTTAATTTTTTTCCCTCCCTCTCGCGAGGCATGGAGTACAGATGGTCCTCCATTTCAACAGAAAACGGAAAGCTGAATGGTCCACTGCTGTCTTAGCTTGTTTCTCCTCCTGCGGCAACACACAAGGATTCACGTCTAAAACACTAACAAGTTTGTCCCGCTTCGGCTACCATATTCAAACATGGCCGCCGTCTATGCCTTTATAAATAATTCATTATAAACCTAGAGAATGCTTCATTTGAGTAGTTAGCTAACACTTATTTTACCTAACTATTTATGAAAGAAATACTTGGTTTTTGCAAGTAAAAAGCTAATACTCTAATTGAGTAACACACGGAACACCATTATCCCCAAAACTTAGAATCGCATCATTTCAATCCCAAACTCTCGCTTACAGCTGTATATGTATAAATATTAATACTTACTGGTCCAAAAGTAAAATTGCGAGCTGTGCATCAGTCTTCAATCCCTTTTTGCTGCGAAGCTCCCTCCAGCGCTTGAAGGCGACGCCAATATTAATTCTAGATCTGCCATGTATTTTATCAAAGAGCTTCTGTGACTCGTACCGTGGTCTTTTCTTTTTCACAGAAGCGGACTTTGGTGGCGATATTGGTGTCTTTGAAGTGGCTTCATCCATGCTTTTCTGCCAAATAAACTAGCAAAGGTTTATTAATGTTACTGTCTCAGCAAGCTCGTACGGCTTTTTTGCCTGCTCTACACTCTGCGTCCCCTCCCTCCTCTCCTCCTCCTCCTCCTCCTTTGCTGGTGTTGTGTCATATAGTGACTGCCAGAAAAATTATTTGACGGCCGCGGGAGCGCGCGTAGCCTGCGTTTCGATTTCGATCAGATTTTCTTGGTGTCTCAAATCTGCTGCTGTTCCTCTCACCACGAAACCATTGTGACAGGTCACATTATGCCCAATTTAACTGAGAAAGTACGTTTTTGCTCCATGTTAGTGCTCTTTGATTAACAAGTGAAACGAAGAGAAGTGCTGAACAGAAACGATATTCACGCATGTTGCTGCTTCAGCCTTCTGGTTATGCAGTTGCCTTATGCTCGTTTGCGTTTACGGCTGTAAAAGCCAATAAATGGGATTTATTACATAAAGATTTGTCTGGAGAACGCTACAGTATCATTTCCAATGTTGTCCATGACTTATAAAGAATTGGTGGTCGTGCATTTTTGTCAATAAAATGTGGAATCTTCATAAATCCTCAAATGGCCTGATTTCATTTTAGTCACCTGTTGTTTGCATCCAGTCCCATGAAATTTGACCTCAGAAATAGAGTTTTTGACAGCAAATGATATCAGCTCATATATTGCTTAATAAAAACAACTATGCTCCTTTACATGGCTGCAGTTCATATAAGACAATCATATTATAGAGTTTAGGGATCAACCTCTTATTCACCCCCATACCCTTTGATGGTCTTGATTGATTTTCCTAAGTTTTAAAGTAAAATACATTTTCTGATGCTTGATTGTTTTTTGTATGTAGAAAACAATGTAGAAGATAAACGTCCTAATACTGTACTATGAAAAATTAGGTATTGAAAAGTTATAACCGAAGGAAAAACACGCCTTTAAACTTAGCTTCATTTAATGCATATTCAGAAATTGTAGCACAGAATATATGTAGGTTTAAAAAGTACTCTGAAATCATAACATTTCCCTTTTGAGTTAAAACACAGTAACCTCAATACTGGCCAAATTCTGGATTTGTTTGACATCAAATTACCTTTATTTATAAAGAAACCAGTCAATTTCCATATGTGTTTTATTCACAATAATAAGAAGAATATTCAGCAGCAGCAGCTAATTCTTCTGCCTTCCTTTGTGTTTCTGGATATTTCTGCTTCGTCTTGATCTTGCAGTATTTTTTATTGTCTTTTTCCACCTCTCCTTTTTCTCTTCTGGAGAATCAGGGGATGTATTGCTGTTAGACAGCGCCTCATTTTCTTCATCAGTACATTTTTTTCTCCTTTGTCTCTTAACACACGATTTCCTATTTGAACTCTGGCTATTTGTTCCAGAGCTTTTAGGTCTTCCTTTAGGCCTGCCTGTACTTCTCCATTTGCTTTTAGGCCGGTGCATTCCCTCCATTTGCATTTCATCATCTGTGTCCTCCTCCTCCTCTTCCTCCTCCTCTTCGGTGTCAAGCTCGGAGTCTGTATCTCTCTTGTTCCCACTATTCTGAACAGCATCAGTGTCACTTTCACTTTTGTTGGTCATATCTTTCTTCTGTTCAGGTTCAGAACTCACGCCGTGATAACGCTGGAGATGACTCTTCAAGCTCACATTGTGATTGAAGCATTTGTCACAGTGCTGACACTTGTAAGGCCTTTCTCCCGTGTGCAGGCGCATGTGGGATTTTAGATGGCTTGCCTGGTTGAAGCCACGCTGGCACACTGAACACTTGTACGGCTTTTCTCCCGTATGGACTAATAAATGTCTCTGAATTGAAAGAGGACGGAAAAATTCAATTCCACAGAAGCGACATTTTAAATCCACAGTGCCCCTGTGGTCTTCCAGGTGGGTTCTGCGCTCCTTGCTTGTGGCAAATGTCTCTGTACAATCTGGACATTTATAGGGCTTCCCTTGGGTCATGTGGATCTGCTCATGGATATATTTGTCCACCCTTAACTTAAACGTAGCATGACAGTATTTGCAGCGAAACTGGTAGTTTGCATCGTGGATTCTGCTGTGAAAGCTTAGAGCAACCTCATTAACACACCTTTTCCCACAAATATTGCAGGGGAAGGGCTTGAGTTTATGCTCACATATGTGAGGCCTTCTTCGATCAAAAAACTTTCCACAATCTGTGCAGAGCTGACTGTACTGTGGGGTGAGCGCAGGATAATAATCACTATAATTAAAAGTTTCTTTAGTTTCCTCATTTTGTTTGACATGGAACAGTTTTACTGGGAAAACACCATCCGCTTGCTTCCAGGCTTCATCTGAATCATCAGGATCACTCGATTCGTTTGATTCATCCGTGGAGTCACTGTCCTCATCGATGAGAGCAACAACCTCAGGAACATCTGCGATGCTGCTGGAAGCTCCATCTGCTGGTGCTGCCTATAATACAGTAACACAAATAGGCAGGGATCAAACTGAAAACTGACATAATTTCAGATGAAGCAGACTGGCTGAAAACATTAACTGAAGCTAATGGTAAGCTTAAATGCAATTAATTCCAAATACAACCTTTTTAATTTCCATACAGAGCAGTGAAGTCTGTGTATTTTTTATTCCTAGACATTTTTCTGAATGCACAACTCTACCCTTGACCAAACTAAAACATGTTTTCACCTTGGTAACGTGTTCATAAGATTTTTTTTTACAGTGTTAGAACAAATATCAAGAAAATATTCATCTTTAATGCCTTGGCTAGGGATTTCTGTTTTAAAACTCCAGATCTTTGTCTGCAAACTGCTAAACATGGGGAAAGCCTTGGGGGAATTGGGAGGCTAGGGATCAGGGAGGTGGACCTGGGGCTGGACAACCCACCAGTAAAGCCCCTGGACTGGCAATGAAGCTGAACCAATCTGGACCTCTCAGCAAGGCCCTCAACGCACCATTTGCTCCCTGGGCACTGAAATATGTTTTCTTGGTCTTTATTATTTAATTATATTATTTTGTATTTATTATTATTATTATTATTATTATTATTATTATCATCATCATAATTATTATTTTGTTATTAGTTGTTGTATCAAAAAAGGTAATGTAAGTATGTATCATAGAAAAGACTGAAGGAAACAATCCTTGCTGCTTGCTGGGTGAGATCACACTAATATGAATGCAGTAAGGAACCAGTAAAAAAAAAAGAAGTTAGAAAAAGCTAAATGAAGACATTTGCTGGGTGTAGCTGCGATTTAACAGTTGCTCTCCAGGTCAGGAAATGTGCTAGCTGCTAGCCACGGGGCTTTGGGCCAAAACAGGTTGTTGAAAGCCACGAGACACTCACAGCTACTTGCTCAGCTATAGGGAACGCTAACAGCCCCTGCTAGCTCTGGGCTAACATATTGTAGCTTGTGTTGGTTTCTCATTTCATGGTGGCCATATTAGCATATTCATAAATCCAAATAAACTGAATGAAGGAAATTGTGGAGAGTGATGCCCTAATCCATTGCTCACATTTGGATATAAATGATTCCTTATTAATTATTCATAGCAGCTGGTGTGGGCGTTTCACCAAAAGTATGTGCCAATGTGTTAATGTTTGTTTACCTCTGAATTTACTTCTGCATCTCCTGTCAGTAGCTTAGTTTCTGCAGCTGGGCCCCTCCTGTCAACCCAGCTCTTCCATTGGTATGTGTAGTCACACTGAATGCAAAGCTGGTTCAAGGTGATGGTTACACCACGAGTGACCTTGTGCATCTTGAGTTTACCTCCACATGATGGACACTTGCGGCTAAACAACTGTAGGAGACGTCTTTCATTCACAGGAAACTTCCCTTTCTGTTTTAAAAGTGCAGCTCTAAGCAGAAAAACAATTTAGAGTAAATATTATAAAACACCATCATGCCAAAGTGGCCAAAGTAGAGAAGGAATGTTCAAGAAAAAAAAAAGACCTTACTTTTCCTTGATCAAATCTGTATTAACATTTTCTGGTGGCATTTGGCTTTGCAGAGAAGAAAAAGATGAATATAGGGCTCCATTTGGGACTGGGCCATTTTGAGAGCCTGCAAATTATTATAAATATCACCAAATAAAATGAATATAAATGAGAAAAACACACAAATGTATTTTTTTGTAAAACATAGTTCATATGTACTCATTGAAGCCAGGCTTGATTCCTTAGTGCAGGAATTTGGCCCATTGTGTGCTTTGAGTTGATCATTTTGGTCAACAGCTTCTGACTTATCCACAGGCTCCTACACAAAAATGAAATAAGCAAAGGAAAAGATTAACAAATCATGATAAAATAACATGATGCATCCATGCATGCATGCATGCATATATATATATATATATATATATATATATATATATATATATATATATGTATATATGTATATATACATATATATATATATATATATATATATATATGTATATATACATATATATATATGTATATATACACACATATACATACATATATATATATATATATATATATATACATTAATGCATATATCTATATCTATACATACATATATTTATATATCTATACATACATATATCTATATATATCTATACATATATACGTGTGTGTGTGTGTGTGTGTGTGTGTGTGTGTGTCCACATAAACAAGTTATTTACACAACCAACAGATGTATTACAAACCCATTCAAGTTTTTTTGCTTCCTTTTTTCTCTGATTTATCTCAGGATGGACTACTTTCTAAAGTTCCGTTTAACAAATATGGATCTATGATGTACTTATGCTGCATGGAAAAACCATTCAACTAGATTTTTACTAATATAATAAATATAGATTTGACACATTGAATTTTATGTGGGTAAAACTCTCTGCTTTCTTTGGCAATGTCTCACTGCTCATTCACACTTAAGCCAGGCCTTAAGTGTGAATTAACTCAGTTAAATTCTTCAGCCATTTCACAAATACTGCGATTTCAATGTCTAACCCCATGTGCTTGATGTTTAAGTTAACATGGCACAACCCTCAGCTTATACTTTCTATAAAGACCACTGGAGATCTTGAGTTGTGTTTAGGATAATCCTAGGTTTTTTTTGCACCCTGAACTTTTTACCTAGAAATGCTTTCTCAACGAAATTAATTAATATTAAATGTGTTATTTTCAACGTTATGCATTTGGGTAGATCATTCTCTCCCAACTTAGCTTTTTTGATGGAAACAAAACATTTCACTCAATGTCCAAACACAACATATGAAGCAGTGTGTCAGTGTCATTGTAACACTCACATCACATTTAAAGCTCTCCACTCGATCTTCTGGTCCTGAATACGGACACAGGGATGGGACAGCGTCGGGCTTCAGCTGCACCGAGCCACTCAAACTAACAAGAGAGTTACTGGGGAAATGTTCACTACATACTGTAATATCAGTCCAACATGATTCTTTAAAGCGTTGCTTGTTAATATTTGCTATAAACATGACCCAGTCCAGCCTCCTCTCTGGGTCTTCTGGTAATTTGAAGCGTTGGGCGCTGCGACGCTCTGAATCACAACCAACAACAGAACACATCCCGGGTTTAAGGTGGGTCTCTCCAGCTCTTATGAGGCTCGTTTTTTAAATAAGATATGAAGACTGGGTTCGCATTTTTTCATTAGTAGCACCAAGCTAATTTGGCTAGCTGTTTTAGTTTTGGTTGAGCATGCCTGGGTAGGCGGGGCTTAAGGGGTGGATGCGAATGGTTTGTTGTCAGGCGTGCACCGGCATGGCACGGCGCGGTCTGAAGTACAGTTATGTAACAGGCGTCGTATTTTTTTTTATATGTTTTTTCTGTTTACTTTTATCACTGGAACAACACCCTTTTAAAAAACTTCATTTCATTTGTAGTAATTTTTATTTATTTTTCTTGGAATAAAACAGAAAAAGCTCAGGATATTTTTACATTTAAAAAATTATCTTAACAGTGGATTTACTTTTTCTCACATAAAAATAAAAATAGCCCTCATAATGTCAGGTAGCTTTTAATTAACAGCACTGATTCAAATCAGAAACTGCCTAAATAATTTGCTGATTAACCAGTAACGCAACTTTTAAAATAAACTTAAATACAAATTTTGCATGACAAAGAATATCCATCCATCCATTTCCCTAACCGCATCATCCAATTCAGGGTCTTAGGGAAGCTAGAGCCTATCCCAGCAGTCTTTGGGCAAAAGGCAGGGTACACCCTGGGCAGCTTGCCAGTCCATCGCAGGGCCACACAACCACTCACACTCACTCCTAGGGGCAATTTAGAATACCCAATTAACCTAACATGCATGCCTTTGGACAGTGCGAGGAAGCCAGAGTACCCGGAGAGAACATGCAAACTCCACACAGAAAGACCATGACCAAGCCTCACCCCAGCCAAGGATCAAACCAGCAATCTTCTTGTTGTGAGGCCAAAGTGCTAACCATTATTCCACCGTGCAGCCCATGACGAAGATTAGTTTCTATAAAAGAGTGAAAGCAGCTCTTTGATTGACTGCCAGCCTGTCCAGGTTGTACCTTGCTACTCACCTCTTACCAGCTGGGACAGGCTCCAGCCTTCCTGCAACCTTACATTTGGAGAACTAGACTATACCTGCTTTTAATAAGCTGCTGGTATAGTCAGCAGTGAATGGAAAGCGTAAAATGAACTTTACTTATATAGCATTATTCCGCCATATGTTGACAACTCAAAGCACTTTCACACTATATATACGACATTCACCACACTTCTGTTATTACATATTAAGTGCTTTCTCCTATTGCTCACATTCATACCCTGATAGACACATCAGGTGGCAATATAGGGTTCAACATTTTGCCCAAGGACACTTCAGCCTGAAGCTATGGGAAGCTGGGATGTGAGCCACTGACTTTCCAGTTGGCAAACAACTGCTCTTCCTCCTGAGCTGCACGCTGAAAAAGATATGCCTGGTTTGTAGAGCAAAAACTGTGGAGTACAAATATGCAGTTTCTTTAAGAACAGCATCACTAGGTGATGCTGTTGAGCTATTGAAAAAATCTGAACTTATTGCACAAACGTACAGGACACTGTGACAACACTCAACAGCCATCTTTAAGATTATTTGTTAGAATTTTACAAGAGGAAAAAATTATGTTCCAAGCATATTTCCATTTGAAATGCTTTGATAATCAATAGATGGATTGAGATCAAACTTTATCAGTTTTATGTTTATAAAATTGCCTTTTGAATTTGAACTTTGAATTTGAAAAAAAAAAAAATTGAAATATACTGCTCAGGATGATTAACTCCTCATACACAGATTCACCGTAGATTTCCCATGAGATGTGCAGTGTGAGCAGGCAGTTCACACAGTTCTCAAAGCACGTCATCCAGGAGGTGTAGTGTATACTATAACTACAGTGAATGCTTCAGGAAATCTGTACATTTGAATAATCCTTATTGAAATCTGATTTTAACCATTTGATTATGACAGGAATCCTGAAAGGCAAGAGCAGCTCCCCCGAGGGAGCCTATAAAAAGTTGAGGTTGATTGCATGGCAGCATGAAAGCCTGCATTAAATCTTGCATTGCTGATGAGACAACAGAAGGGATGTGTGGCTGTAATTTAGGCTCAGGGTCATGTCTACAATTTTAAACACATCCTTACAACAAACAGGAACAACACACACAACTGTAGCCTTTGCAGGCGGTAACAAATTTTCATTCTGGGTGTGACACAGGCATTAGCAGTGACCACACATATTCTAAGGCTTTAATGACAGAAGGAAAAACTGATAGCTTTAAGGATTTAGCTTCCTTCTGCATTTTAAGGACCTCTGACAAGCTATTTCTTGTGTCTATCGATCACCTAAACTCAACATATATATGCATCTTTGTGTTTATTTGAATATGTGTACATGTCTAAAAAGATTTTATCTGTTTAATGTGGACATTGATATATAAATCACTGCCTTCATGTCTCATTTAGAGGAAGGCAAACTTCAGAGACACAATAGGTTGAATTAGGTTTTTGACCAAAGACCCACTTTTTATTCTTTTCCTTTGTTATCATCATTTACCTTCATCATATGGGTTAAATCTCCAGATTAGAAATGTGTCATTAAACTGTAAACACTGGAGCAAGACCATAAAGGAGGCAACACACACACCAGGGACACTGTCAAGAGATCATTCCACACTTTAACAACAAATCCATTCCTATTATGGTGATTGCAGTACAATATGAAGTTCTCATGTGACTGCGTTGGAGAAAGGAGGGTAAACTGGCCAGAAATGTGCAGAAAATTACATTTCTTGGTTGTTTTAGTAAAAAGGAATTTCACCCCTGACTCACTTTTACACCCAATCCTCCTCCATCATACCAGTTCTGGGAAAAAGAGCGATAGACACAGTCGAAACATGTCAGCTGCCTTTCACATTCGCCGAGGAATGTTGGCGAGCCCTTGCAATGTTGTCAGTCAGTACAGAAAATAAGCGCTCACTCTGAGATTGATGGGATCACATACCATCAGTTCCTCTGTGTTTTCCCATATAACGTTCTCTGTTAGAAGCAACACTGCCATCTCACCGCCTCATATCCTCTCCATCCATGTCTAGGCTTGCTGAGTGTGTTGTATCAAAAATTCCCATCCATTTCTCAAACACATTGTCATTGTGTGAAAGAGTCTATAGCTCGTGTTTGTTCAGGGTATGGCTTAGGGAATAATCTAAAAAGATCACTGGTTCATAACATCAAACATGTTATATACAGTAAAATGCTTCCTCACACAGAAATCAGAACTCCCTCAAAGAACTTTAAGGGACTTGTTTTAGATTCTCAAATGAATGTTTTGCTTGCAATAGACACATAAAAGAAGGCTTAAAGCTAAGTCTTAAGCCTTTGCAGATCATTATAGATCAGTACAAGTATTGTGTTTTGAATTGCAACATCATAGATTAAATCTAATTCTTTCTATTGATTTTTCTTTTCTTTAAACCTGTGGTGAGTTTTTTTCCCAGCCTTTGGAGAGGTGCCTCTAACATCACAGAGGGCTTCGGTTGATGGTTTAGTATCAGAGTATCAGATCCTTTTCAAGACTGTTTACGGCTACTTTCCCTCGTGAGAAACCAAGTACCCAATCAGCACCCAAGAGAACCAGGTTTAGGGTTTTATCAGTCTTTCTTGGCTAAATTGGGAGACTAAAAATACGAGAAACAGTGGTGGAAACAGGTTTAAGTTGTTTTCTTTCAGTGTCTTTTTCTAATAAAGCATTCTTTACAAAAGGGTTTAAACATTGTTAAGGGTTTGATCAAAAGCAGCCCATATGTATACTTTTGAAAGCAAAAACCATCATCAACTGAGCTGAATTCAACAAAGGAAAATTGTTTTAGTATCAATGAATAAAAGTTAGGGGAAGTTGTTGGGGCCAGGACTGACTTCCTGTACTGATCCTTAGTTCTCTGGAACAAAAGATGCCTCCAACTAATGTAGCTTGTATTTTCAGAATGTTGTGCAGAATGTGTGCAATGTTGTTTCTGTTCAGCATCTTTTGCACAGTCAGCTTTAGAGCAGTTTTCAGCTCAGCACTAGCCTTTATCAGTCTGTTCAGTGCAGAGTCAGTCGCATTGATCTTTATGCCCCAACAGAAGGGAGCAAAGAGGAATGTGGTAAGATGCTGTCATAAATGATGGAGGAAGTCAGTTTTTAATAAAACGATCATTTTAATCAAAACAATAATTTCCCCTAAGAATAGCACCCTTCAGATGCTTATTACACATGCATAAAAACCCAATATGCATGTGTGATAAGAAGAAATGAAATCTTTGCATTTAAAACTCTACAAACCTTTGAACAATATGTATATTAAAATGTTTAGAGAGACATATATAATCTCAGTAAAGTTGGTTAAAACTTGTACTTTGGACATTTCTGACATCGTAGCATAAATAGTCTTTGTCTCTGCAGTTGTCATTTAGTCTGTTCTGCTGTTTTAACTGCCTGAAACTGGTTCAAGTTGGTATCTGCTTTTAATCACTGAGATCTGTTCGGACACAGATAATGGTAACAAGGATCTCCTTACACTCATCATACCTTTACTAATGTGGCACATTAGTAAAGGTGGACAGGAATGACCAATGGCACTGGAGTCTAATCTGGGAGAAACCTGTCTTTGTCATGTATAGGGTTACGTGTCGCTATGTGAATGTGATCTATGCCAAGCATGCTCTTCATAGCAAGAAGAGAACAAGAGAACAGGCCATCCGAGAAAGTTGGACCCAAAAGAATGCAGCTCTGGTATTCATTAATGAAGAGCGCTCCTTTCTAGTGGGACAAGAGGGCAGGAATGAAGCGATTGGTTGATAACGATGCAGGAGTGGTAGAGAGGACTTAACATTTACAACAATAATCCAATTTTCTCACACCTAAAAGTAAAATTTGTGATTTAATTTTGCCCCACACACACTCACATTACATAGATCATCACAGGCTAAAGAAAAATGGAAATTCAATCATTCAAAAGCCAGTTTGTATATTTTAGAACATTTTATTGCTTTATGAAATGTTGCATGAACTGAACTGTGAAAACCTTCATACTGTTGTAAATTCACAGACATGCCTGTTTAAAGTCACATGTGGTTGATAGTGTACAGTTCAAAAAGACTGTGATTGTCGGCTTATAACTTACAAATAACATATACAAACTCTTTGGCATCCTGCTCAAAGTTCTAATATATCTAAAATAACAATACAGACATCTGTATAAAATAGATAATAATATTAATTAACCAGTTTGTTAGTTCAAAGCTCACAGTAAACAAATAACTAAGAACTTTTGCCCCTTAAGGGTGACCAAACCAGCAGAATCACCACATCTGGACACACACTCACATATTACTATCATACATGCAAACATACTTTGAAAGAAAATGAAAAAAGAAAACAAAAACACAATGAACTAAACACCATGATGTTACAACATCCCAGAAATATAAAGCAGCTTACTGATCATACATCTCAAAACCCCTCCAGAACCAGCTATTGAGGCAAAAGAAATATGAGAAGTGAGCACTGCTAAATCTTATGTTATCTTAAATTAATCAAAAGATGTGGGTCTTCCAAACAGATAGTATCTATGCGATGGGAAGGAGATTACTCTAAATTAAATCCACATTTTCTCAGAGGGGAATGCAGGTCACAAAGAGAACCTCTAAAGGAATATTTATCTAGAAGAGCACATGGCTTAAGTTAATATTTGGGAATGTGGAAACCGGATTAGATAAATATGTAGCTTCTTATCTCAATGGGGAAAAGAAATAAAAGTGATACTAAAGTGGGAAAGCAGCAATTATATAAAGAGAGATTTATATAAATATTTTGGCATACACTCTCTGAGAACATGTTGCCCTATTACAATCCACAAAACTGTCCCAAGTACCTCAGAAGATTCATGTTCATGTTCACCGTGCCGGGCAGACCGCCTGCAGCTGGCCAGCTCAGTGAGCGAAAGTGGGTCGGAGCACAGCTCTGTCACGAAAATGTGAAAACAGTCCTTTTTTTTTTCTCACATGTTGGCCTTTTTCCTGAACATTCTTGGATCCAGTAATGTGTTCTCAGTTCTTGCACTCTTCACAGACACAAAAGAAATGTTTGTTTCTCTTTTCCCTCATTCAGAATCCATCTCTCTCTTCCTTAAATAAAGATTTCCACTGCTTCTGACTCCAGCTCATCCAAGCCTCTGAAGGGGTTTGACATCTTCTTAGGTGCTAGTTTGTCTGGGAAGGAGGGAAAAAAGAATAAGTGTAAATATTTAAATATAACATGAATATGTACATGCAAATGTTGCATGTTGTTTGGCATGCACACATGAATTTTTCAGTAATTAATTTTATTTAGGTGTCAAAGCTCCACCCCTAATACATATAATACAGGGTTAGAAAGAGAGAGAAGCTTGCAATGCTAAAAAGGGTAATGGACATTTTCCACAGGCTACTCTGGTGGATGTGCACAGTCAACAGATCCACATTATTTTCTAACCATGCACATTCCACAGGGCTTGCATTATGAACCGTGACCTGGACAGATGCTGTATGACTGGCTGGTTAATCTGCACTGTGGGTAATCACTGTAAGCAGCCATAACGTTACGCACTGCTTTTGTTTTGTGTGAAGTCGAAGTTTGTGCCGACTTGTTTTTTCCTGGTCTGTCCTTCTTTTATATAAAAACACTTGGAATGTAGGTTTTGTACTGAAAACATAAATGCACTCCTGCATATCTAAGTGATCACTCACCACTACTGAGCTTAGTTATGCTGGCGGCTTCTTTGGTTTTGGGTCCCTCCAGTTGCCGTTCTAGTGTCGAGGGTTCAGACTGGGCAGAGGACTGACGGTTTGGCAACGTCTGATCATCTGACAGACTCTTACCTAAAATACAGCAACACAGCAAATGTTGGTTTCTATCAGCTACATATTCACATCAACTACAGGAAATCTTATACATCACTTGGTTTTAGCTGGAATACTAAGCTATAATGTAGTGGAGGGGAGCCCAAAATCCAGTCCTCTAAATCTACTATCCTACAACTTTTAGGTGCATTCCTTCTGCAACACAGCTATCAAATGCATGGCTGGTTACCAGGCCTCTGCAGAGCTGAATGATGTGCATTAGGGAATTCAGACATTTGATTCAAGTGTGTTGCAGAAAGTATGCATCTTGAGGAGGAGAGTAGATGTTGTGGACTGGATTTGAGCACCCCTGACGTAATGTAATCGATACCTAAGCGCCAGACACATGAATGATTCAGAAAGACTGGTAACATTATGCTCCTCACCTCTATTCTTAGTGCCGGTGTTGCTGATGGAGGGAGTTGAAGCAGCAAGTCGAAGAGGTGACCCCACCACATTGAGAAGATTTGTTCGGGGACTCTGCTCATCCTTCTGACCTTGATCCTGGTGCAGCCGCTGATTGAGAATTTTGATCACGGCATCTTTTTCTAAAATCTGAGCGTAAAGAGCACGGATCCTAATGTGAAGAAGAAACACAATAAAACACATTAAAAACAAACAGACTGAGACAAAAGGACTAAATTTGTCACAATTTTATTCAAGTATGCACCTGTTCTCCATCTCCTGATTCCTGTGGTCGGCCACTGGTAGGTCCTCATTGAAGCTGTTGTTAGAGGAATGGCAGGGTGAGTGGTTAATGATGGTAGTGTCTCTGCAAGAGAAAAATACATTTCTATCCTTAGCTGAAATGAGCTGGAAAGTATTTGTGCGGTCCCAGAAAGCATCCAGCAAATGTTAAGCAGATGCAGATTTTACCTCTGGGCAGCAGCAGTAGCAGCCACCTCCATGGCAAACTGCCTCATGGTGCTCTCCTCCAGGTACTTCTGCTCCCAGCGTACCATGTCAGCTTCGAGGGCCAAGATACGCTCCTCGCGCTCATGCAGGCGCTCTTGGAGTGAGCTCATAGTCACACCTGGTGGCTGAGACTGCCTCTGAGATAAAAAAAAAAAAAAAAAAAGAAAACAGTATTTTAACAACTTATTGTGATGTTATTTACCAGCAGCAGGTTCACCTATTATCATCCTAGCAAAGCGGTTTACCTGTTGCGCCCTCAGACTCCTCAGCTCCTGCTCTAGCCTCGTCCTCAGCTTCATCTCTAGACTTTCCCTCTTCTCGCAGGTGGACTGCAGCTGAGCCAGTGCGCTCTGAAGCCTCTCCACTTTTTCCACATATGCCCTCTTCCTCCTCAACTCTTCCTCAAGCTGGCGACCTCGTCCTCGAGCTGCCTCCAGGGCCTCCTCAAGCCGCTTCGCCCGCAGGCTCTGCTCCTCTGCAGTTGCTCGCAAACGCTGCAGCTCCCGCTCCACACGCTCCCGCTCAAAGTTTTGCTCCTCATCTGAAGCAAAAGAAAAGGTGATCAGGTTCAGTGTATGTTGATACATGCTGGTTAAAGCCATGGATACAGTTTAAAGGTTAGCATGCATTATTGGAGAGGATGTGAACTGCTTTTACTTCGCATATGAATTTGTTTAAATATATTTTTTCCAACCTATGTAATAAGTACCAGAGCTGCTACATGGCAGCCAGTGTTCTTCATTTAGAGAAGCACTCCTGGAATGCTGTGAGGAAGGAGGAGGAAGGAAGGGGGAGAAAGCTGCCCTATCCCTTTGACCCACATAGCATTCCTCATCAAGGCCACACAAACATCACTCTGCATAAGTCCAGTTCCTTAAACAGACACCATAAATCACACTCACAACAGGTAGGGGGGAACCTCATTCCTCCTCATTCCTACCATTTCCACTGCTGCCCTGCGGTTAACAGATGGTTCATTTCCTTTTGCAAGGAGGTGTGTGTGGATTGAATTTCCCATTATTAAGCCTTCTTACCAAATAAGCTGAGGTTATGCAAGTAAATTCCTGCATGCAAAAATGCCCTCAAATACCAAAAAGGCCCCATGCTATGCTGCAATCTTGTCCAATCATGCATGCCGAGTCCAAAAAAGGCTGTACTGAGCATATGAAACCTGCTAGATAAAGTGACACACTCACTTTGTTCAAGGAGTTTTGCCATGATGTGCTGGTTATGGTCAGCGGCCTCTACTTCTTTTGCAACATGGGTTCTGGCATTTTCCAAGTTTTCTGCAAAGCGGCAGAGTTTTTCGTTAGTTTCCATTACAAATCATCCAACTGCTGGATTTAATATGGGGATGTTTTGTACCTCTCAGGTCTCTGTTGAAATCCTGCAGTCTCCTGATCTCTGCCACCAACCTCCTCCTCAGTGTCTGCTCCAGGTTTTCTCTCTTACTGCTGCCCTGCATCAATGTCTCATAAGCCTCCGAAATACGCTGGATCTCCTGCTCCAGCTGCAAGTGGAAGGGGAAAAAAAAAAAAAAAAAAAGGAGAAGAGATGGGGGGTGGAGTGGGGGTTGAAAGAAGGAAGAACGAACAGAAACAGAGAAAAAACAGAGAGAAAACATTTTTGGTTAACCTACTTCTCACGCCAGAGAAGGTGGAATGTTGATTCATGTTGTTACAGAGCACTTCTATCTGCAAACACAACACACGGCGTGGTTCCGGTCGTATTCTGGTATCTTTAAGTGCGGGTTTGGTTTAGCTTAGCATGAGCGTTAGGCAGGCAATAGTTTACCTTATGACTGGATTAAATCTCCAGGAAATTAATGTAAGTCAGTGTAATGTCCTCTTAAGTGTGTGTGTGTGTGTGTGCGCTATGATTCTGAGAAGGAATTCAAGCATGCACCACTCCCTGTGGAACTGATTTATATCTACATTCCTGAGGGCTGATAGCTTCAGTTCCAGGTGTATGTGTGTGCAGAGGAGCCTGCATAAACACACTGCACGTTAATATATATACAGTAAGACACACACAGGTTTGGGAGGGTTGCCAACATTGGAAAGGTGTGCATGCCTGAGCCTGGGTTGTGGAAACGGCAAAGAGACACCCATCATTACAGCAGTCACTCAGACATGTTTACTCAGGGCTGCGGCCTGACGGAGAGAAAACTTTCCAACCCTGGCAATTATCATTCTTTAAGGCTGAGACAAGGCACAGACCATGTGACATAACTCCCGCAGAGTTCAGTTGATTTTACAAAGACTGGCTGAGGTGTCAAATGTCACTGAGACTGTTTCAACCATGCTGAACAAGTATTTTAGGACCTGTTTGGTCAGATGATGAAAAGCAACAAAAAAATTTCAGTTTGGAGGGGAAAAAAAAACAAAACATCACAGCAGCCTTCTACCTGATGAAGAAACCCAACCCCCCCCCACCTCTCTGAAGGCTTTTAGCTGTGTGGGGTAATGACAAGGCTTAGATTATGCTCAAAATCTATGGCCTACATGGAATTAAATCACACACAAACACACACTTTCTGGCGTCCACTCGGCCATATTCACAATGAAAGGAGTGTGTAAACACAGTAGCAGGCTGTGACCTCTGTTTGTGCCCCTGTAGTTTGGAAAGTAGCTGCTGATTTAATCTGTCCATCCAGATGAGGGGGTGTGCCTGCAGTTCAATATCATTGGAAGCAACTGTTGACATGGGTTGTTGTGTTTCATAGACAGGTGGCTGAGATGAAAAGTGTGTTGTCTGGATGTTCAGTGACTTATGTCATTTTCATTGGAGCATTTAATTTCTTTTTTTTTTTTTTTTTTTTTAAATAGCTGCCAGAATCAAATTTCTACTAGATTTAAAAATGACTTTTTAGTGTTCTTTTTTTTTTTTTTTTTTTTTTTAAACTAAACCTGTGAGTGTTGTCAGCCACATGACATTGTTCCTGTTACCTTCTGAATGCGGCCGGTCTTCTCCCTGTGAGTTTCCAGCTCTTGCCTGAGCCTCTCATTTTCCATCAGTAGCAACTCCACCTGGTTGGGTTCTTCCAAGCCAGCAGGTGGCAGGCTGGTGAATGTGTTGTAGAATGGGACTTCAGCTGGCTGGCCAGACTGGACATACCTAAGAAAGAAATATTGTTTTGTAATTAATGGCCATTTCAACTGCAACAAAGTGCCTGGAGCAGTAAACTGGAGGTGTGAGAAAAGGCTTTAAATTGAGCAAGGCATCTAGATATATTGCTCTATTATCATCAACCAACAGTGACTGGAGAGAATGTAAAAGCCTGAATGAGGAACAGATTTGTCAGACTACCAGCAAAAGCACCTGAGACCATCCCGCTTCTGCATGCCAAATATTACAAACATCTACAGGGCTGGACTTGCTGGTCTGTAAGTATTTCGAAATATGATTCAGTACGCAGCCAACAGTGTGACTCACATTTTAAAGTATGTGTTTACGCATGTGAAACACAATGGTTAAGTATTGGGTGGATTCAAAGATAGTATGATGGAATATGATGCAACAATCGCAGTAGTTTTAACTATATACAAGCACAATCACAGATGTGGTGAGATCAGCCAAACTTCTTTTCATACCTGTGTTGCTGAGTCTGGACTTGTTCTTGGATCTGGTGAGGGATAAATCCCTGGCCCTGGATGGGAGCAGTGTATTCTGGGGGTGGGCTGCGTTTGTTTGTGCTTGGCTCTGTGCTCTGGATGTACTGTGGGCTGTAGTAAGGAAGCTCGGGATAGCTGTGGGAGCTGATCTTCATGGCTTCTGCTTTACATGAAGCATCTCTCCTCTCCAGAGATATCTGCATGCGATGCTCGCTGAGTGACCTTGCATGGCTGCACTTCTGTTCCAGCAGATCTGCTTCTTCGTGGAAAGCCCCTTCATGCAGCAGAAGCTGGCCCTCATGGAGCTGCCTGATGGGGCCCATAGGGGCCCAGTGTCTTGCTAAGTACTGAGAGTGTGCCTTGGCCTGCTCATATGTTGGCAGCTGCTCCCCATGTAGCTGGTACCCACTTTCTGAGTGATGAAAGTCTCCCTGGTGCTCCTGACCCTGAGGCTCCTGCCTCGCAGAAAGCTGAGGGAGCAGTGGGTCCTCCTGGGTAAGACTCTCCAGAGAGGATCTCGGGCTCCTGCTCATGTCACCGCCACTACTGGGTCCACTGTTACTTCCGCTGCCTCCACGCAGGGCCTGCTGCTGGATGGCTAGTAAGGTGCGGGTGTCTGTGGGGTTTCCATAGCGGAGCTGCTCTTGGATGAGCCGGTGCAGGACCGTGCCAGACGGCTCTTCGGTGGATGACATACTGCTGTGTGAACCAGTAATTCGCTCTGAGGATCAGTAGAATTGCTTCTTATCAGTGTGAATGTATTTAAATAGATCAGCTGTGAACCTGAAATGCAAAGAGGGAAAAAATGTAAGTGAATTATCTGGCAAACATGTCCTGTGGCATGTAACAGATGTTAAATGCAGTAACAGGGACGTAATGATAATGCAGCCTAACTTACAGAGTGGAGGCTGTCTTTAAAGTATGCGCTGTAATACTTGCTACATAAAAACTTGACCATCATGTAAACATACCTCCCTACTTTATCTGTTAAATACAATATGGAAGCTGTACCAACAGCGACAACACAGCGATGTGGTGAGATTTTCCACAGCAGGCAAAAAAAAAAAAAAAAAGAAAGAAAGAAAGAAAGAAAAAACGACTGCGACAGAAATTCCACTCTCACGGGGGAGCAAAAACGCACCGTAAAGTGACTTTTCATCTCAATTGTCGCGTTTGAAACAATAAAAACAGCTTAATTTACCTCAAAAACACTCTTCTCCCGAACAGGTTTTCAACCCGAAGTTACGAAGCGGCTGCTTAATCCACGTTTTTGTTGTCTTGTTTTCCAACAGAGACAGAAAACAGACGCTCCTCTTACCAGCTCACGCTTTCATCCTCACGACTCGGTGTCGAAGTAAAATTTCGGATATTTCCACTATTTCCATCGACTTTGTGTAGTCAAACGTGTCTCATGTTGCTCCCCCGCCCCTCATACGGGCTGCGCGCTCTTCTCTTGCTGTGAAATGATTGTGGAGAGAGAGGGCGGCGATAATAAGTAACCGTGGAGGGACTGAGGTCGGAATGCCTGGCATGTAAAACGCGAGGTCCCTCGAGGATCAAAAGCGTTAAAACCACACGGGCGGGGGGAGGAGGGGCGCTGCACGACGCTTTATTACACCAATGAGGAATGAAAAAGTAGCTGGCGAAGAGGAATTAGTTTTACAAAATATTGAGGAAAGTTTGTTTATAATAACATTGTAGAGCAAGATCTTTCCTCATGGTGACTTTATCAGCAACAACTTCTTTACTGCCTGAAGGAGAAACATTCAGATGAACTTTAAATACACTGTTACATTTAAGTAACAGTGTAATGAAATCACTTAATCGTATTTTACACCATATTTTAAGATACAAGCATTTTAAAATGTTACCTAAGAATATAAATATCTACATTTGGTGAATAATTTAAAAAAAAAAAAAAAGAAAAGTTAATTATTTAAAGGGATTCTTGAAAAATATTATCATCCAAACTTTGCAAAAAAAAAAAAAACGTTTAGAAATTTATGTTTGCTCAATAAAAATACAATTTGGAGTTGTCTTAGACAATTTATTGGAAAACCTGGTTGGTCACCTTTAAAATCAGGTGCGAGGATCATGCTTTTGTGGAACAAGCAACACAGCAGAACATGACCTAGTCATATCAGAATGAGGTTCTGGAGCCAGTGGTGATATCTGCAAAGTCTGGCCCACTTAGAGCCATGGTCATCAGAGAGTATCTCAAGAGAGAAGAGGATGGATTAGCCAGTCTGAGTTCAGACCTCAACCAAACTGGCTGACCTTCAACCACCCCTACTTGAAGAATGAGATGCCATCCCACATCAAAATGTGACTGGACTTGTAACCAGGATGAGGAGAAGATGCTAAGCTGTGACTGAAATGGATCTCCCACATACTTGACATGACACTATCATCCAGTCCACTGCTTAAATCACAGCAAAACTGAATACCAAAAGGAGAAAATTTGAAGATATTTTGGGACATTTTTGGAGTCACAACCTGCATGTTTAGCCATTTTGTTTATTCCACAGAAGCAAAACCCTTACAAGTGTTAGGTTTATTTGGATCATTGACATTGATTTTAAAATAGCCATAATTGTTCAACTAATGTAAGCATTGCAGTTTTAGAGGAATTTCAATTCCCTTCAGCTCAAATAAAAATGTTTATTACTTAACTTCCCCTTGAGCTAAGGATGCAAAAGGAAAAGTTAAAATATTTCTAGCTTTGACTTACTTACTTTGGTCAGAACTAGAGATCAATTGTCATTTTTACATAGAAATCTAGTACTTTAAATGAGTCACAATATCGACTAGACATTAGTTGAATTTGTTGTGGAGAAATCCACCATTGTGGCATTCACCGCAGGTCACTTCAGAATGCATGACCCCTGCTGCAACAAGTGTTGAGGCTGTTACATGCCTTAAATGTGTGCATGTGTGCGTGGCAGCTGTCCTCTGGAATCTGAGGCCTTTGTATCCTTACAAACATAAAAGCTCCTTGTACCCAACATGGTACAGAGCAGAGCCTGCAGGATGCCTCACTACTCTGACACTTTGCTTGTTGATTTATACATCTAGATATCAAACCTCCAGATGCCCTCTCACCGTTCAGATCACATTACATGAAAATAAAAGAGAGATGGATTTAAATGCAGTAAAGACAGGCCTGACCACAACTCAGTTTGACATGTTTGGAACATCAATCGTTGTTTCCATAAAGAAATTAACCTTTCTTTTTTTTTTTTATGAGAGGCTTTATTACTTTCCAACGCCTGAGCTATGCAATATCCACTAGAACCTAAATGGTGCTGGATGCTGCTTGGATCTGAGTTTTATTGTATGCTCTTAAAATAGACAGAGGTTTCTGTTACAACATACTCATCATATTTTCAAGTAGAGGGAGAGACAGGCAGAGGGAGGGTTACAGATGCTATCTTGTTTCTTCATAATTTATATTTTTGTTCTAAGGTCTTACCCAAAAATGTCACCAACAAACTACAATAGACTTGTTAGAAAAAATAGCTGCTAGTGAGATGCAGCAATCCACAAAAACATATAGCTGAATGTGACCACTGGCCTCAAGCTGATTATCTCATTAGACCTAAAAATCTATAAGCCAGATGAGATGGTATTGAGCTGTTGATGGTGTCCACGATCATGTGTCTGGCTCTGTAACCCTACTTAATTAAAAGTGCATTCCCATCATGTCTCAGATTCTCTGTATTCTTAAAAGAGCTCTTTTTAAAAACAATGCAGACATTGCGTCTCTGCTGGCGGAACTGACATGGAGATGATCACTCAGCAAAGTGGAACATGTTTGCATTTCCCCCTCAGATTCGCACTGCATAGTCTCCACCTTTTTTTGAAGGCCTGGTCATGTCATTTAACACCACTTCACTACTTCCTCTGCTCCTTCTGTGTGTATGTGTCAGCATGTGTGTGTGTGTATGTGTGTGTTTCTCTGCTAGTGGACAACGCCTCTGGTCATTTTGTTCTCCATTGTAGAAAACTTCCTGTGAACTCGCAGAGGAATGCAAGGCTGATCCTTTGAGAATTATGGATGCTTTCCAAAAGTCATTACAGGAGATCAACATCTAAGATGCTTGAAAAAAACCAACAAAAAAAACCTTAGTATTTTTTGTAGGCACTGAAATTTTGAGCCAAACAAAACTAACATTTCATGAGTTATTCCCTGTTTGTGAAAAGGAGAGTGCCACTCATAAATACCTCAAAGAGGAAAAAAAAAGCCCACAAACTAAAACACAATTGTGTTGTTGCTATATAAAGTAAACTCATATTTCTCTTGAGGTTTCAGTGGAAACATAAGCACAAATGAGGGAACAGTGAATCGAGTCAACCTACCAATTACACAACTGGAAACAGTCTGACTCTAAATTTACTCAACTGAGCCGAATCTAAAAGTTTGTATAAAAAGATTTCTTTGCCAAGACAAGAATAGCAAGAAGACAAATGCCTGAGAGGAGCCCTTAAAGGAGTACATGTCTGCTTTTGGAAAGTTATTCTTTATTCAGATAACTCCTGTAGCTTATTTGATTTTAAATTAATCTGAGTAATAGCTATACTCAGGGTGTGTGATTGTGAGCCAAATGAATTAATTTACAATTAACAAGCGGTCCTCATACCACTATATGTCATAAACAACTGACATATTAAAAGACTTTGGCAATATTCGTGTCACTTTCATGAGCAGATTTTAGTCTTTCATGTGTAACAAGCTTCCATTGCTCAAATGAAAAATAATATTCCTGACACCAAACTAAACTGAACAATGTCACATTAAGCTCAGACTTGGCTGTTATAAAACAAAACCAGCCCATGGGTTAGGATGCTTTCCATGCATATCTGAAATTGGAATTACTATAAACAAAATTGATTCACAGTCTGTTGGATGCCAGTTCTGTTGCAACAGAGTTGGTAGGACTGAGGCTGGGATGCTCAACGTGTTTTCTGTTTGGCATCATCCCTCTCTTATGTTGTTGTTAAATGTTTTGGCCCACTCTTCTTTACAGTCTTGCTTATATTCATTTAATTTTGTGACAGTTGTCCATATACACATTACTGAAGCTTCTAATAGAACATTTCAATTAAGCTCACATCTGAACTTTGACTGGGTCATCAAACATCTTTATTCTTTTTCAGCTACTCTGTTGTGGATTTGCTTCTGTGGGACCACTGATCTTGTGCATGACCCAGTTTCAGCCATGGTGGCCTATGTGACTCAGGGCTACTTTAGCATACTGATAAATTTTCATGGTAGATTAAAAGATTACAGGTGAAGTCTTGTGACTTCAGAATAAACAAAAGTAGTATTCAAAGTTTATTTATTTATTAATCTATTTATTTATTTATTTATCTATTTGGTTGTTTATTGACCAAATGTAGGGCTGTGCACTGTGGCCAAACAAAAGGAGGAAGGAATAATAAATTGCATATGATCAATGGTGCTTGACTAGTATTTATCATCTTAATTTCTATGGAGGCAGCAACAGTGTTCTTAGTTTTTCACATACCTTTTTCTTCATTTTTGGATTAGTTTTTTGTTGGCTTGAACAATAGTCAAGCTATCAGAGACGTCATACATTGACACAATCGCTCTCTCTTTTTTTTTTTACGTTTATGTGCTTAGGTTTGGTCAATTATTAAGCAAAAATCAATGGAATGAGAAATTCTATAACCACGTAAAGATTTAGAAAAATCCATCTTCTAAAGAGCTACTGCTGTCACACTACTAGAATTTACACCTCCAATCCAATATGTTCTTTGTTGTATTTATTACTGTTTGTTTATCAAAAGAAATTATGACCTGTTGGCTTTTTCAGTTGTCAAAGTTTACATATCTCACAATGTGGAGCAAAACATACCGTCGTTCATCTGAAGCCCAGTCAACACATTGCCTGACTCACTGATTGTCTCAAAATCTCACCCTCTGTCTGCCTTTTCTTCTTTTGTTTGGGTCTTTGGACTGAGACATCACATGAGTCTTTGATGAGTATATGGATGTTCGGACAGAAAGTTGAAAGGTTCTTACAGGACAGGATGTATGCTACACTGTTTGACTGGTGGGAAAGACTGAGCCAGAATAGCATCCAAGGTCATCTGATAGGGCAGGATTGGTGAGGAATGTAACTGATAGTGTGTTGGAAGGAGTGGGATGGATCCTTCTTCTTGGCTCTCACATCCCTCCATGGCTTCCTCATTCAAACAAAAACAATAGACAAAGGTAAGGTGTGCTGCGCTCAAGTACTATCCTGTTCTCAGGAAACTGCTGACGACAAGCTTCCCATGTATTTGCTTTTCATGATGATTTCCAATGCTGGGGTTGGTTTCCACATGAATTTATATTGCAGCAAGCATTTTTTTCTTTCTTTTTGTTTTGACACCTGGTTAGATTAATAGTAGAGAATAGAAAAGAGGCATTGGTGACTCAAGGAGCTCTGCATGTTGCTACAAGTCGTGGTGTAGCAAAGGGAATTTCCAGGCATTCATGTCAAGTAGACTTCAGACATGAGTCATATTAAAAGAATCCATTCAGATTACAAGACAGATGTGCAGTCATATCTGAGACAGGTTAAGTGCCCTGGAAGTAATCAGTTAGATTCTGAGTGAAAAATGGACCTTGAATGAACACCCAAACAAATGTATGAATCATTAAAAAATGTGGGAATATACTCATAACCTTGTAGCCTTCTGAAGAGTTGAGGTCTTTTGGGCCACTTGTACACCTTTCCATTAATTACCATAACAACATTTGTTTCTTATTTAGATTGAATGAATAAGATATGATAAGATAAGAGAGACTCAGTTTGATTCATATTACAGTCCGGGTCAGCTGTACTGAAGCTTTCCCTGGATATACATATAGTTGATCTGATTTTGTTGATCAGCTGTTAGTTTAATTCTATAGGCACTAAACTATGAGCCATGACATTAATACCATCTGTTTAGAATTTCTTTGGCCTTACGCTAATCTTTCAGGGCATGACCTTCTGTGGAGTCTGATGCTGACATGTTGGCAGGATCCAATTGGATTAAGATTGAAACATACTTGAATTGGACTTGTCCTCAAGCAACATGTAGATGCTCAACTAGCCAAAGATTGAATGTTGGTTCATTGCATTGCGTTTCATGACTGTTATCATCTTGGTCTTTTGAAGTCAGAAGCAGTCATATTTTTACAAGATAGTGGACCTGGAGAGAGAGAAAATCACATATCCCTGAGCCCCAAAATCTACTTTATTAAAACATTGAATTGTTTTCAAGAACAACACTGTGATTAAAATGAATTAACCTCTGTCACTAACAATATATGTGCAACATTTAACAACTTGGGTTTTATTTTCAGTAGAGTTTTAAGAAAGTGTTTTTTACACAATTGTTAAGATCATGTGGTTTTGCCCTTAAAGGATTTTTAACCACTAGAGTTGACCAATCTCATTTTCCATATACTCTACATCAGGCCTCCTCAATTCAGTCCTATAAATGCCACAATCCTGCAGATTCTCAATGTGTCCTGCTCCAACACACCTGACTCAAATGAAAGCCTATTAATGCCTGCACTCATTGATGTAAGTCAAGTACAGTATGTTTGAACAGGCAAACAGCACCAAACCGAGGAGCCCTGCTCTATAATCTATTACTGTAGCTGATTGGTGCACAGATGCGAGGTATTATCCATCTCCCTGTCTAACTAAGCAGAAAAGCAGAATGTAAACCAGCATTTTAATTTTAACAACATTAAATGCATTTTACTTGCTAGAACTGACCCTGTGATGTTTAGGTATGTTTGAAAAGAAACCACATGCCCCCAGATCTTCAAAGTTTGTTTGCAGAACTGGAAAATCCACATTTTTCTCCCCAGTAATGACATCTGAGAAGTCCCCTTATGTATTGTACTCTTGTTCGTAGACATTAGTTTCGGTAGCGTTAAAGAAAATCAGGAGAGGTCTGAAATAACCAGCTATTTACTCTATATTGGAAACATAATGCAGAAAGAAATATGTTGCCACAATGTCCAGCACAGCACTTTATGACATGGTTTATCATGCTGTAGAAAAGAGTGGTGCAAGTAAATTAATCTGAGTGACATAAAAAGTTGCCAAAAATGACACATGCTGCACACTACATAAATCTCCTGCTTTGTTTAGTCTGTTTTTCTTTTGTTTGTATGCTGTTGTTGTTTTTCTTTTTTTCCCCCTATATATAAGTGGGTGTTTGACTTAGTTCTTGTTTTTATCCTACAGTCTGTACTTTAGTTTCTGGTCTTTGTTGAACTTGTACCCTCTGTGTTGTGTTTCCTGTTTTATTTGTAAAGCTTATCACTTTGTGTTTTCTACTCATTTGACTTTTTGCAACCAGATTTTTTGTTTCCTGATCGCCATACCCATCTGTCATATTGCAATCAGTCCAACAGTATATGCGTTCCTGGTGGTCTTTGTGTGTTGCCAATTTAATGTTTTGTTCCTTGTTCTTTGTTCCTGTTTTATTCCTTTTATTATTATTTTTTATTATTCCTCTCAGTCTGCACTTGGGTCCTACCTCCTTGACACAATATAAATATATACAATTTAACCCTCTTTTCTCCCATGGATTTAATGGGAGCTTTGCCTTGCTCAGTTTTAAAAGAAAATGCTTCCAATGTAGAAAACAAAATGCATGTTTACAATACCATGGCAACATGATGGTTTCCTTGTGTGTAACAACACTGAATTCTTGGCCTCTGATATCAAACTCATTACTCACAAAGATCTGGGGCCAAATAGCTGAGTGACAATGTAATAAAGTTCCCTTTTACATTTTATTCCCCTCCCTTTATTTCTCCTGCTTCTTTTCTTCTCTTGGAGTAATTTAAAGGGATACCGTGTCACTTTTGGTCCAAACATTAGCACAATGTGGTATGGGGTTGGATCAATATACAGCGACTGATGCCTGTCAGAGCTCCGAGAACGCTGCCCTCTTCAGAAAACACACATTGTAACTTTGCAGGAGCAAATCCATCTCTCATGGGATCATGGGACCTGGAACGCTTTGCTTTACGTCTCTCTAGACATGGAGGGCTTCTTTTTTACTCCTCTTCAAGCGATAGTTTGTCACGGCTGAACAATATAAGAAGGTGGAAATGGTGCCTGGGGAAGCCAGAGAGAGAAAGTGGGAAAGGGATAACTTCAGAGGAAAGACACGAGTCAGAGGAAAGACACTCCAATGAATTTGCTCATTGGAGTCTGCTAATACGAAACAGATTGGATACAAAATTCACTCTCTATTTGCCTTAGTATTATTAGACTGCTAAATGAGCTCTTTGTCTGTTGTGCAAATGTATCAAAATGTGGTGTACAATTTTTACATCTTTCAGCCACCATTTATTCAAAATAATGGCATTAAGTGCCCGATGAGCTGCAGAACATTGCAGTACATGTCTTTATTTTGCTGTTTAGTAGAAGCTAATTGGCTACAGACCAAAGCTAACGTGGCTCCTGAAACCTTTCACAAAAACACGGATGAAAACTGTTTAATTTTTCTTTTAATTTTGCGACAGTGTCATGTGACCTGTGAAAAGTTGCAGGTTTAGTAAGCCTAGTGGCCAAAAGTTACACAGTATTCTTTTAAAAACAAAATGTTACAAGTAACTTTATTATGCAGAGGAAACTTTGTCAGTCAGGTGCATAGATGCAAAATGAGTAATAAAATTGTCCCAAAAGCTATCTCCCAAAGCTATTGGTGTCTAAATGTGAAAAGAAACAAAAGAGGCCGGTCCTTCATAAATACCAGTTCAAACTGGCTTTTTGAGGTGTGAAAACAATTTG
Source organism: Telmatherina bonti (assembly GCF_933228915.1). Classification (NCBI taxonomy): domain Eukaryota; kingdom Metazoa; phylum Chordata; class Actinopteri; order Atheriniformes; family Telmatherinidae; genus Telmatherina; species Telmatherina bonti. Next base: position 22,654,090 of record NC_136625.1, on the reverse strand, counting down.
TAACCCTCTGCACTGGAGACAACAAGCCTACTGCAGATGAATCATGCAGCAACAAACCATGACACCATGTCCTAAAACAGTCTTCCACACCAGCAGGCTGCTGCCATCCTGGGAGGTCACCAGAATGCCAGTCATTCATTTAGGCCCCAGCATATGTGCCCCCAGCAAATAGCTGTGCTCCTCTGATGCTGAGGCTGCACATAGCATGTGATCTGATGGCTGGCTTTGGCCAGCGGCACCATGGAAAGAGGGCGAGAGAGAGGCTCTGTGTCTGCATACGAGCTCAGCAGCTCTGAAAATGTACCAGGGGCTTTCCATGGTCCAGAAGCAATGATGGGAATGTGGGCTGGGACTGTGAGTGGGGGGATATATGGAGGATCAGTGGGAGGTGAACAGGTAGATGATGTGGCTGTTTGAAGAGTGATGGGATGTGGTGGAATGATGGGAATTTCTAAAACATTTATTTTTGCTGTAAACATTGTGGCATTCATTACAATTTTATTTAGAAAGCAGATTATATTTCAAATTTTGACACATGGGAGCTTTAAGCTTTTTAATCTGCAGGAATAACGTCATAGTCAGATTGCGCTCCATATCTATCTATCTATCTATCTATCTATCTATCTATCTATCTATCTATCTATCTATCTATCTATCTATCTATCTATCTATCTATCTATCTATCTATCTATCTATCTATCTATCTATCTATCTATCTATCTATCTATCTATCTATCTATCTATCTCTAAATGCTACAAGTATAATACACTAATGTAAGGATAAATAGGAAAACTTCCCATAGTAGTATCCTATCTTACAGGATTGTTTGACCGGAAATATATTTTTTGAAAAATATAGAAATATTACACTCACATCTATCCAATTGTAGAAAGACAAACCAGTGAAAAATAAGCCTTTTGTGGTGCCTAAATGCTTATTTGAAAAACCCAGAATAGTGGTTTGTCTTTTTGAGAACAAGCTTTCAAGCGCTTGAAGTAAGACGCTGAAAAAGATCGAGGCTGTGATGTTGGACTGTAGACTTGAAAATCAATGAATCTCAAGTTAGATTGTAACTTTCTGCTAAGTTGTTAAAAATTTTTGTCAGAGTCTGGTAATCAGTTATCATCCTTAAATGACAAAACCCTCAGAAATGTTTTTAAAAATTAACTCCCTCTTTTGCAGCTTGTTGATCTGCTTGCTATATGCCTATTATGTAAATCAAACAATTTCAACTCGGCTAAAAAAGAATTTCTATGACTTCCAGCTTTGTTGGCACTACCAGTAAGTGATGATGATTCAGCTGTAAGATATCTTAATGGTTTCAACTCAAGGCTTGAATGTGTCTGCTGACACACAAAGTCTGTATTGTGTTAACTAAAAGACGGTCATTGTTGTATTTTATACAGATGGTTTATTTTTAGAGCCCAGAGAGAAGCCAGAGTGAAAATATGTAATCTGCGATTAATTTAAATCATCAATAATATAAAATAGGATGGGAAGGGGGGGCCTTGAATAAGTTTAATGAAAAGTCCCATTGTTCACTGACCCACATAGACAAAATTGTCAGTAGATCTGCTGTGTCTGCACTGGATAGTAGATGTTATTGGAAAACAGGCAGAATCGTTCATATGTTTGTCGAGTGGACTGATGGTCATTACATCTACTTCCATTATCTGCATCATGTAATACAGTGGCTTTACACAACCATTTCCCCAACAACATGAGTGTATGAGTTTAATTTTTACTTTTATTCTATCTTGACACAACAAAATGACCAAAAAAAATCAAGTTCTATTGAAGTTTCATCAAACATCATAAATCACAACTTACAACTGTGAGAAATAGTTATCAAAAGAAGTTTGTTTCTCTTGTTTCATTGCTACAGTTTGGCTTGGTGTTGGTGTGCTTGTTCATGTTTTTCTCAGTCTGTCTTCATATAGGTGCAATTAATGATTATTTGATTCTTTTTCCTATGTAAGCATAAGACATATTTTGTTAAGTTTCTTTTTAGCTGTAATAGCTCATTTTCTTTCTTTCTTTATTTTTTTTTTGTTAAGATTGCACAGTGGTTGCTGTTATTTTCTAGTTTTTAATCGTCTCTCCTGCCACCTAGATATGTAATTCAACAATAACTGAAGGAAAAAATTGATAGTTATGCATGTCCAAATACTGAACTAAACTTAAGTTTGTTTGTTTGTTTTTTTTTGTTTTTTTTTACTGTCATGTTCACTCACTGTGCTCAAGTATCCATAGAGTGGATAGTTTTAGGATTGATGGCAAGATAATGAGATGTAATAAGTATAACACAATAACCTACAAGGGAAACATGTTAGTAAGCAATTTCTATCACACTTATTCACCACCATGTAAGTAACATAAGGGCTCTTTTGGAGTGATATTCTTAGCAGACTTCATGAGCTTGAGTTCAGCATTAGAGCTAACTCCTGTTAGCTCTGTTTTGTTGTTAAACAGTTCCTGAAACAGTTGGGCTTGTAAATGCTTCACTAAGTTAAATAGTTAATGCTTTGTGCACATTATAAAGTAGGTTTATTGACTGTCCTTTCATAGACAAAAAACAATATGGTTAATGTTTTCAGCTTGTATAACAGACTATATTTACAACTGCTGATGGCATCTTCTGTTGCTTCTGGTTATGTGTAACAATCTGTGAATGTCATTCTGTGGTTGAAAAAAGTCTCATCAAGCTTGGGCAAATTAATGGTCGTGTTTCACTTATCACACCTCCTCAGAGTTGTAATACCTGTAGCTGATAAGTATTTACCAAATCCTTCACGATGAGGAGGACAAAGAAAAACATTTTAACTTTGCATCAAGCAGGTCTTTTTTCTCTGCATGTGAGTCACTGGACACAATGACCAATATTTAGATAAGAGTTATTTTGAAACATATACCTTTTTGGACACATAGTAGCTGATTATGAGTAATCAAACCACTTCTGTCTGCACACATTTCCCAGCTGCATCCAACTTCCTCAAGCAGCTGCACTTAAATCACTTCATCCACAGAGTCACTGACTTGAAGAGGAAGGCTTGACTGTGTTCATACAGTCTGTGTTGAAAAATATTTCAAGTATAAACCTTTGAATATCAATATATTAGATGCATTTCTTTGAGTCTCCCCCAAGGTATGAAAGTAATGTGATTAAAAGCATTAATTCCTTCAGCTACTGAGCTAATTGCACAAAGCTAGTTGTTCAGCTAAGCTTTTGTGAATTTATCTTTTTTTTATTATAGCGACACCATTAATTCTAACTCTATGGCTTCACTAAAATCCCACAACTAAAGAAAATATGGTCGTCTGAAAAGGTGTGTTTTAAGATGAGATTTGAAGGAGATAAGGAGAATGGGACTCCTTTATGTTCAGCGGCAGATAATCCCAGAGACGGTGGGCTGAGCGGCTTAAGAGTGTCGACCCCACGGTGGATGAGCCAGCAGGTAGGAGAATGACTTGGATGAAGAAGGAGGAAATGAAAGTATGAATAGGTATGGTGATGTGGAAGAGCTTGGTGATATACAGAGGGGTGAGGTTGTTGAAGGACTTGAATGTGAGCAGTGAGTTAGACAACACAGAATTTAATTAGAAGCCATGGGCTTGCTGCTGAACACCCTGACTCTTAACCTGGGGGACTTTGAAACAGAGGAATTGTCAGTGGGAAAAGAGGGTGGATTTGGTGCCAACGAGCAAGACCTCATGAGCTTGGTGTTATCTGCATAGCAATGAAAATGATCACTGTATCTATTAAATATACTACCAAGGAGAGGAGGTCGGGAAAGATGAGGATGGTAAGGAGTCCAGAATCAGCAGCCATGAGAAGGTTATTTGTGATGTTGAGAAGAGCAGTTTCTTTGCTGCGAAGTTGGCAGAAACCAGACTGGAACTGTTTATTTAGTTTACTGAGAGAAACATTGTCATGAACCTGAGATGAACCAGTTTCTCCAAGATACTGACAAGGAAACAAGGCCTAGAGATAAGACACATTGTTGAAATTGTGGTCTGCACTAGGTTTCTTAAAAATTTGGTTGGAAAGATGAAGGAACAATAACAGAGGTGAGAGGAGAATGGACTTTTTAGATCGGCACACAGTCAGAATGAACTTTTCTGCCCCCACTGTACCAAAGATTCCCACCATGATGCCCACCATCTGCAGTCCTTTTCCCCTCATCTAATTTTCCGGTGGGGGAAATGATCACAGGGGACTCAGTTAGTGCTGCCGTCCCAAAGCAAGAATGCAAACACCCGAAAAGCTCTTCCAAGAATTCCCAGTTGAGGACTTTTCTGGAATGTCCTAACAAGCCCTCTCTGCTGTGTTTACAGTTCCAGACCGGTGGCAACCCTGCAATCTGCCCTGCCAACGTGTCATTATCTGGCCTCCTCAGGGGGCACAGAGGAATAGTTAGAAGTCAAATCTGCTTTCAGAACTGACCATCATAAAGTTAGCAGAGCATGAAACACAGAGATGCAACCTCAGACCATGACTTCATGGGTTCAAATGAACAGTTATAAACCACTTTGAATGCAGAGGTGTTGCTGTCTGGTCAGTTAAATCCTGCTGTATTGGAGTTATTCAGCATGCTGGCTTGTAGCAGCAGGGAGAGAAAAAAACCCCCAAAAAACGCATTGATTTATTGAAAAAAAGAGTGCTTAATGTTTTGGACTAGAGGCCACTATCAGGCCAGAGCTTGAGCATGTCAGAAGAGGCACTGACATTTTACCTAAAGTGGAAACTTGTTTGGGAAGAAGAGGGAAAAGTATTTTGGCAAATTGAGAAAAAGACTGTGGTTATATGTGTGGATGTGTGTGTGTGTGTGTGTGTGTGTGTGTGTGTGTGTGTGTGTGTGTGTGTGTGTGTGTGTGTGTGTGTGTGTATGTGTGTGTATGTGTGTGTGTCTGTGTGATTGTTGACATAGTGTTAACCCCCAGCTAACAGTATGTTCTCATCTACTTCACTGAGATCAGGAACACAAATAAAATCTTGGACCTCACTGACTTCAGACCATGCTTATGTAACTCAGGAATGTTGGCATTGAACCATCTCACTAAATCAAACAGACGAGCAAAGGTTACTAAAAAACTTTAGATTCATTCCAATCCCACAGACTTTTGGTGCTTGTAAAATTCATTTCAGCTTTCATTTCAAAGGTACTGCAGCAGAGTTCTTAGGTCCTTGTCAAGCTGTGGAATTTAAACAAGCAATAATAATAATAATAATAATAATTTTGTTTTCAATGTATTTTTACCTTGTTTTTTAAAGCCCAATGATATTTCCAGAACTTTGCTGGTTGTGTTTTGTCTTATGGGGAAATTGGAAAATCCGTGTTACCTTTTTGATGAGTCTATGGCACTAATATCTGGAATCCCCAATCCCCCTCAAGAAATGTGTATTTGTTCAGAAAAAAAAAAATTAAGGTGGGGTTCACTGGCTTAGTTGTGACCTGGTGGCCCTCTATCAAGTTATTTATATAAAAAGGTATCTGTTATGGATGGGCACAACTAACCGTCAGAAAGCATTGCTCAATCCCAGTTTGTTTTGCAGAACTGCTTCTCAAAAGAGATGAAAAGATTGTCAACAACCTATCAAGAGAGATAGAAATTTTTCAAAATTCAAATGGTACCACATTAATGAGTTAATGGATTTCCCTCTTTGGGAATGAAAAGAAGTACTTTTCATTCATTTCTTTGCAATAAACAGATTTTGATTGTGGATCCAGATCAATAAAAAGTGATCTAAGGTCTCCAAAACCCAAAGGCAGTAAAGACGCAGCAAAACTTCCCTCATGCCTCATTGAGCACACGTCTAATTAATGTAATACTTATCTCAGAACTGCTCAGATGTATCTGCATGCGTTAAAGGAAAATCTGCATGCAGATTGTAGAAATTCTGTCCATGAGGTGTATCAGGCCGTCCTACTGACTCAGAAAGGTCACAGCACCTTATTCTGAGAAAGTATCGAGAAACTAGTTTGGACTTCCCTGTTTATATCAATAAATCTATTTAATGTGAACTGCTCAATATATTATATAGTGAAAATAAATAAATCCTAAAATATATTGGGAAAATGTGGCCACCATACACATAAGAAGAGCAGCAACATAACCAACATTGAAAACCATGCAAATGCATACATTAATATTGTTGTCCATTTATAATCCACATAACATTGAACTATGAAGTAGTTTTATAATTAAGTTATTTTTATTATTGTGCCAATGAAAATGTACAAATGATGAAAATATTCCTTTATTTGAGGGAGCTTATTTTAATCCAGTGAATGCCAACTGCAGCTTTTTCCTTTTGTTATGAACACATGAAATTACATCTTGAAGCAAGAAACTTGTTTTTGGTGTGCATGTTATGTAGAAGAATAAGCCTGTCTCGAGATAAACTAATGATGGATAACTAAATGGTTAACTAAATGTAGCAATCAACAAATGACAGAGGAATACATAGAAAGAACACAAAAAGCTCTACAAGTACAACATTTCAAAAACAGTTGAAAGATTTGCCAAATGGGAAGAGCAGCACAAAGGGTTATGACCCGATAACTAGGAGTGTGGTTTCAGTACATTTGAAGAACATCATAGATTTTTATCCAAATGATAGAAACTCTAGGAACAGCATGAATCAGTCATAGACTCCTCAGGCTCCCAGGCCTCTAGTAGGGAACTACAAGGAACAAACTACACTTCCCACAAGGGGAAAATAACTAATCAGAAAGTCCAGCAGTAGCTCCAACATTTATTTATTCATTCATTTTCCAAACCGCTTAATCCAATTCAGGGTCGCAGGGAAGCTGAAGCCTATCCCAGCAGTCTTTGAGCAAAAGGCAGGGTAGTAGCTCCAACAATCAATCAAAAATAAGGTCAGTGATCCCTTTCACTTGTAAGCAAAATGTCTGTAGTGGGGTCAACAGATGTTAAAAGATAAACGATGAGAATACAGCATTCTGTACATAAAGCAGAGCAGCTGGATGAAACATACTGTCACTGAAAATCTGTACATTTGCAGATTTCGTACATTTAAAATTTTGGTTAAAAAATATCATCTGGAACATTAAATAGCTAAGTGGCAAAAAGAACCACTTTCTGCTATGCAATGTCATGCCAAACAATTGTGGGCTCCTCACAGCCTTCATCCTGTCCACAACAATGGTAAGAGCAGAGTGAGGGGTCCTGCCTGGAAGTTGTGCAAGTTTCAACACTCCACACTAGCAGTTCCCGGCAGGAACACACACGGGAATGTTGCCCACAATATTAAAAAATAGAAACATTGGAGTAAAAGATGCCCTCAACGTGGGAATTTCACCTATCATATTTTTCCAAGAATTCTGGGCCTGAGACCAACAGGATGTGTGTTTAAAAAGGAATTTAACCTTGTGACTTCACACTGACTGACAAAGAAAGCTGGCTGCTCACTTTCCAAACAAGAAACTCTCATATGAGAAATATTTTCCAGATAAAGTCTTGTCAAATAAACTTTAAAAGTATTTTCACATTAGTTTAATGAATCAGTGAGAAGTTTGCTGGGCAAGACTGGAAACTCATCATTTTTAACAGTGAAAACAGGCTCCAAATACATACTATGAACAAAAAAAAGACCATGACTCAAGCATTATGTGATATACTATTCGTGTTCTTGACCTTTCTGTCTCATTAGACATCTTCTAAGAATGTGGTGAGCCAGGGAAAATAATATTTAGACCAGAGAGGAGGCGTAATGTAACAGAGAAAGAATCTAGACTATAACATGGTGCAGACTGATGCATAGCATTCTTCAAGTCTGCACTAAATGTTGCCAAATGCTTTTATCGCATGCTAAATCATTTTATATTTTTCCACTGCTATTCGTTATCTGAATTTGGAAAGAATGTTCAATTTTCTGTGTAATGCAGCTGTGCAAAAAACCATTTAGGGAAAAATTCAAGATAAAGATACAGAAGAATAGTTATTCACCCCTACCCATCTGACCCAGGTTTAAAAGACCAACACAGCTTTAGAAACCCCCCTCAATATTGCACTAGAACAGCTAAAACATGATATGGCAAGCAGCTCATTGAACTTGCTATCTGAGTAGCTCCAGAGGAATGTGGACTTTGGTCTCACACCTCTTGTCACTGGAAGTTTTATAGCTATAGAACTTATTTTTCAGTGAAAGTAAACCTGTGGGTTTGATATCTGTTGAGCTGCAGGGATTCACGTGAACTCAAATGGTGTTGCATGATCAAATGTCACAACATATAAGTTATGGGCAAGAACTATAGAACAAATAGATGAATGATGACTATACTCCTCTGATAGGAACATTCCCATTTTGATCAAATTCTACATTAAAAACATACCTATTTGTAGAGAAGTAAACTCAAACAGTCAGCTTTCCATCTCACCTCAGTTTATTTTAAAATAGGTTGTTTGTGGAAGATTTTTAAGTTTGAACTGTGGATGTAATAACTAAGTTCCTCACAAGTTCTCCAACTGAACTGATTATATACAGTAGGTAACAACAGCTTCCTGTACAGACTTCTACAGACAGTAGGAGGAAAACACAACTTATATGTGTCCAAATAGAAACAAAATGTTATTACTGAGTGTTTTTTTCGACAAACCATTAAATCCATAAAGTGGTGTAGATGGGAGTGTAGGCAGGATGGCTTGATGGGGAGTCCATTTTAATGGCACAACACAACTAATCTGAACTGTGACATATCAAAAATGAAATGTTGTCTTTCTTCTGACAAAAATCTGGGTAATTTCCAAACAGCACAAATGTTGTTTGTTGAAGGAAATACTTCCTCTTATCATTCAACAATGGTTACTTCATGAACATGGTCTAGTGAATTTCTGCAGTGTTTAATTGCATCTGTGTCCAATGTGAGCCACCTTGTGGTGAGTATTTCAGGATTTTTCTTTCTTTCTTCTTTGTTTTTCGCTAAGCAGAGGATGCTCTTGGGAAGTTTTATCAACTTTTCCGTGTGGTCTCATGTGGGATTTAACTACAAATAAGAAAACAACAGTACAGCATAAGTTATGACTGAGGGAAAAAAAAGACATTTCAATCAAGAATTTAAATCAATGCAGGCATATTTTCATTCAAATGGAGTGTGTATTATTTTTTAGTTACTAGTTTATATGGATTATGAATTAAATAAACAAATTTTCTAAGCCATCAACACTGCTGAATTTTTACTTATTACAGATTTTGAGGCAAATTTATATCAGATTTGCATTCCTCGCCGCATGCATCCCTTTTTCTTTTAATGCCTTATGTGAATTGTTTAAGAGTGCTGATTGATAAAAAAAAAAAAAAAAAAAAAAAAAAAAAATTGCACAAGCACAGAAACACACACTGAGGAATTTTCCCATTCTTTGTTTTGAGCTTGTAGGAGCTGGGAGCCATGGTAACCAAATACCGAAGAGAGAAAAATCTTTGCACTGCCAGGCTGCGCTCCATCCTACTGGCAGTCATGCTAAAACTCATGAATCTCATGACAAAAACAACATTCCCCATCTAAGTGATATAGTCCTCAAGGAATTCCTGTTAAACAGAGGCATTTCTCAGGGTACATACCTCACGGTATTGAAACCATCTGGTATAATATGTGAATGTGAATTCTTCTGCATTCCCAAATCGACTTGGGAAATAGCTTCATGCTCACTTGGAAGTTTGCACTTTATTCCCTACCTCTGCACATACTGTATACGCACATGGGTGTACTGCTACAGAATTTTCAACATAACTAAATGCTGACATGGAAGTAGTCGGCTTTGTTCCCTGCTTTCTCTGCAGGTGGACACGTGGCATGACTAAAAATGTAAAAATGCAACATCTGTGCGTATTCCGGACTATCTTCAGAATCATGACAAATGTTAACAAAGATTTAAGTTAAGTTTTTGTAAACTGTTTATGCAAACCCAGTCTGGCCTGAGAAGATATGTCTGTGGCCTGCTGCCAGTTCTCCTACGTCAGCAATGACCCCAGTCCCATTCAGGAATGCTATGAAGCTACACTGAAACTTGAAAAAAAAATTTATGTTTGATTAAATGTAAGATCAGAGAGAACAGACAAGAAGACAAGTAGATTTTTATTCTAAATCTTCCAGATGATCGCAGCCTATTTTTTATCAGCTGCTTTGAATACATTTTCAGCATTTCTGTATTGAAATATAGGCTCTGATTTACGGAATGTTTTTCACACTGTATCTAGCACTGTATCTAAGGGTACTCCGAAGATTTTTCTGTGGTTTTGTTAATGCTAGATGTTCTTGAAAATATGCTTTTATAATTAAAAAAAAAAAAAAAAAAATCCAATTCAGGGTCATATGGAAACTGGAGCCTATTTGAGCAGTTAGCAGAAATTGGGTACACCCTGGACAGGTCGCTGGTCCATTGCAAAGTGAATACAGATCACTTTCATCCCTGGGGAAGATTTAATGCTCAATCAACTTAGCATTAAAGTGTTTGCACAAAGCTGGAGTACCTGGTACACACCTGGAAAACTTGCAAATTCCACACAGAAAGAAACATTTATTTATTTTACATAATAAGCATCAAAACAGCACTTATGTGACTTTGTATTTAAGTCATCTACTTCTATTTAGTATTTGTTTATGCTATTTGCAGGCCTGGTTATGTGTCACTGGTAGCATCCCTGAGAATCTGGAAGATCCTGAGACATGTTGTGGAAGGCCCACTGCAAGATGCCATCAATGGAGTTCTGCTGCCATAGAAAGAGCAGAAACAATACAGTAGGGTCAATATTACACACAACACTGAGCCTCGGTTTAACTGCATAGTAAAAATGGATTCATCAGTATTTATATTATTGCTAAGCAAATGTAAAAAAAAAAGTCATTCTACGAAGTTATCGAACCTCAAAGCTAATAGTCTGACATACTTGGTCATACCATGCTTCATTTAATAAACCACAAAGTTTCCATCCATAAAGACTTAAGTAGAAATCACAGCCTCAATGAAGCTGTTTAAAGAGCAAATATTTCTCTTCAATTTAAATCTCACATTTGGAAAAGGGTACAATGTTCTTAATATGGTCAGATAAGCTTATTCCCTTTACTGACATTTCATCAAAACTATGGATACTGTGACTTTGCATGTCTAGCACAATGATTATTACAGTCTTTTGGAATGCTGCAGACACCCTCCTTTACTACTGATAGCAGGAAGTGTCTTGCAGAAACTGTCAGCAGGCTTGGAAGAGGATTTTCAGTCCATCTTAAAATCTTAAATAAAGGCCCCACCAGCTCATCTTTAATTCAGCTGCTGGTTTGCAAATAGCAGTAAACTTGGTGATAGTGTACAGTAGTGTATCTAAAGTAAAACCAAAATTAACCTCTGTACATCAGAGAGAGAAAGGATATCCAAAACCCTTCGTCAGAGACCACTATCTGACAAAGTGCTCCCCATTGCTTATTGATTTGCCCTCGAGGCTGTATGGCAACTCATCTGCTGTCTGTGATGAAAACAGCAGCAGCCATCTTGTGTTTGATATGCTTTATTTCACTTGCATCATGTCTACATTTGTAGAATGTTTGCGAACCAAACTCACTTCTCCAAGTATGGGGTCCAGTTCATCTTTGTGGATGATGGGCTCAGAGATAGAGACATTCTGATCATGAATGAGTGTGTTTTGAGCTGGTGGTGCAAACTAAAATTACAGACATAAACAGGGAAGATTTCACAGATTAAACTATGTATATTCAGAAAAGAAAATACTTTATATCTCTTTGTGTAGGTGCTTGCAGACCCACCTGCACACCTCTCAGCTCAGCCTCTTTCTCTGCAGAGCTGCCCCACAGCCTGGAGCAGGACAAGCAGATGGACATCCCTCTTAAAAACACACAAAGACAGTCAGTCAGGCTGCTCATATCAGCGTATCGTGTTTCTGTCAATCAATACACAGTTCAAAGGTCATAGGGGAGGAGCTTCAAAGCCCATCAGCAGGCAAATTACACTGACTACACTGGCTGTGTGACATTATTATTTTGGGTTATGTTCACAGAAACACAAGACAAAAATATTTGGTGTCCGCATCTCTGGTATCACTTTGCAAAATTATTTCCTGCTTAAGTTATAAATCAACTACTCAGTTGTTGAGCTCAGATCATATTTCATTAGCCAAAAGTTCCTTGATAGTGATCATTATTTGTGCACACCAATTAGTGCATACAGTGAATCGGTGTCAAAATAAACAGGAGGGAACTTCCAGAGAGATACAAAACACTTTTTAAATTACATGAAAAAGTATCAGAGAGAAATGGGTGGTTGCCTTACTTGGTGAAATGGCAGTTTGCATGGAAAGACTGTAAACACTGTAGGCAGCGAGACAGATCTCCAGTGAGATGACAAACACTGCACACTCCCCTCACACTGACATGCTCCCCATCTGAGCACTGTAGAGAATTTACAAATGCAACAAGTAACATATTTTTGGGTAAACAGTGAATGAATAAAGGAAAAATGACAGAATAGTTGTTAGAAAGATGAATTTACTGTACATTATTACATATTAAAATCTCCCTTTTTGTTCTGCTTCACTACATTATAGTTGTGGTTTATCACATATTTTAGTATGAGCTGATAAAAGTTCAGAGCTACAGCTTCATTTTCATCCTGAAAGTATTTGTTCCTTTTCATTTATGCTACATGTCATCTAGAAGTGTTTCAGGTAGAGCCTGTGCTTGCAGAGAAATTCTTTCATTATGGGGATGCAATTTTAAATTGGAGGCAGAAACAGGCTCAGAAATCAAACACTTTTAGGGGAAAGAAACAAAACAGAACATGAGTGCTTCACCTGCTTATTTCTGCCACTGGACACATTTACAGAGCTTGTGACACTTGTAAGGGAAGATGACATTGCAGAGTAAAACGAGACATCAATGATGGAGTTACTGGAGTTTGTTTGTTGAGGCTGAGCGGAAAGAGCCTGGGTACAAATGTTTCAGAACATGGTTAACATTTAAAAATATATCACATTTTCACTCAATCCAAAACTAACCATTTTATACTTGAATATGCTATTTGCTATTGTCAGTAAGTTTGATAGCTCACATTGTCCCTCCTGTATATATGCAAATTAGTGGAAATATTGAAGAAGCAGATTGGTTTCTTTCCTTAGCTTTGCCGTTAACCTGAAGCTATGACCAAGGCAGGGATTTTACAGTAAAATAAATTATGCATGTTTGCAAATATTTTAATACAAAACTAAATCTCTGACACATACTTGTAAAGGTATTGGTGGATTCTCTCTTTTCACTCTGTGTCCACTGCACCACTCACACCGCCAAGAGCCACTGCAGAGTGAAAAATGTTTACAACTTTTAAACCCTTCTGCTGCAGATAAATCTATCTTTAAGCAAAAAACACTAATACTAAAAAAGTTACACACTTTTTGCCCTTTTATTACTCACTTCGGTATAGAGGTCAGCGGGGGGTCAAGGCAGGTCAGGTGAAAGGCTCTAGGACAACCATCGCAACAAATCAGCTCCCCTCCATCCTTACATACCGCACACTCGTCATCATTACAGTGAATCTATACACACACACACACACATATTATGAGCTCATGCTGTTGCGAAAGGATTCAGGAACAAAGTCTCAAAGTCAGTCTCTTCCAGTTTTTCAGACAGAAGGCTGCTACCAGGCTTGTGGCTGTCTCCCCCTGCTGGTGGACTGTGGTCTTCGTAGACTTGGATGCATCAGAGTTTGTCTCTGCTGAGCCTTGAGAATAAAACCCCTCAGCAACTTTAATGCACTTTCTGGTGGACCCTGTTGCACGACAAGAGACTTCACTGTGGCACATGTCAGATCTGATTTTGTCAATCTTTATCAGAGGAATGAGGGATGTTATTAAATTGATGACAATAAAAAATTATATTTAATTTTCTGATGATTTCAAGAAGTGTCATCAGTATTTTCCACAAAAAAACTGAATTTTCATGACTCACCATCGGACCTGTATTCCTGCTTGATTTGTATCTTCTCTCTTTTCTCATGGCTCACGGTCAAATCTTTAGCAAAGGCCTTGGAGGAGGAGGAGGAGGATGAAGGTGGCATTCCTTTCTGAACTGAAGAAGACACTTGTACACCTGTGGCAGACATTGATTCGAAATGAACGTGTAGTTCATTTTAGTGATAGTAACTCGCTGTGATGAAAATACTATTACAGTTTCCTGATGGCAGCAGTGGAGCTGGAGCGTCGCTCTTTAGTCTGTACAGCTTCATTTTATTCCCTGGAGAGAAAATTAATAATGCACAGTTTGTTCTTTTAAAATGAATACATAAATATTGTCTAGTTAAAACACAAGTGGCATGGCTCAATGAAGATATTCATTTAGCTTGATGAATGGAATGATTTTTCTTTCTGAAAATAAAAAATTAGAGATGTTTTTTTTTGTGTGTGTTTTCTATCGAGGCAAAAAGTAAACTGCTGTAGCACTGTTGGAGGAGAGAAACAGAAGAATGAGGGACATAACCTGCTCCATCACTTGTCTTGGCATGATACTCTGACTGCTGTGAGTTTGTCCTTCTGTCCCCATGAGTCCTCTTCTTGCTGTGAGTAGTTTTGAAACTTCCAAATATGTTTTCACTTTTGGAACTTGCAGCATCCTGTCCTGCCATATGAAATCAACAAAAATATAAGAAACTACAAAAAAAAAACTGTAGACCTGGATACACATGTCCTAATATCAATACAGTTAAGAAGTTTGATTGAATTTAGATGTCACATACTGGAGTGCAAGTTAGCAAGCAGCGTCTGTAGCTTTGGGTAGCTGTCAACATTATAGTCTTTGGATAAATTCTTCCAAAAAGCCTGGATTGTGGTTCTGCTCTGCTCTAACAACCAAGACAGGAGGAAGTACATGGCCTTGTGGATCCCCTCACTACCCTCCTTTTCCAATGTCTCCTAGAAAACAAATCGAATACATGGGTTTTGCGGTCTGAAAAATTCTTACTAAACAGAAGAGAGAAGTCTGGAGTTATTTGATGAGTAAAACTGCCTTACAATAAGAAAAATCTAAATCAAATAATTGAAAGTTATTTTGGAGAACAAGACAATGACTAGACCAAAAGAAACTAATAACAAGTTAAAGGGTTTCTAAATAACTTTTATTTAAAATTAAAATTGTCCACTTTGATTTCTAAAATCTCTTCCTTTTCGTACCTTCAGCAGCTGCTCAGTGATGATGTTTTTGTCTGCCAAACCAAAGACAAGAGGGAAAGGGTCATCTACAGCCATGGCGATGTCTGTACGCAGCTCCCTCAGCAGACAGCGAAGGTTTGTGTCTCTTTGAGCCTCCACTCTGGACATGATCTACTTGGAGTAAAATTAGATTTGAAGTGACCTGACCAGACCTGAGATCGTACAAAAAGTTCTCCGAGTTCAAGAGGTGTGTCCTTCTCAGGGAGGGAAACACTGTAGAGGTGCCCTGGTGGATGTTGCTAGGTTATCGTATGTATCTTAAAACAACTATCATTTATTTCTTTTTCTTCTTTTTTATAATTATGCATTAAATATTCCTGCCTTCACCAATGTTTATGTACAGTTTCACAGATTTTTAGTACATATTGTACTCCAGAAAGGGCCACCGCCATAGGTTTGTGTCTCTTTGGAAATCATTTGTCTACTAAAAGCACTAACCGCCTCCATCCAGGGGAATACCTGTCCTCTTACATCATCCAAGCTCAGGTAAGTGACCTGATGTGTTGCAATGACAGTTTTCTTCCTAAAAGGTTCTTTCCACTTCAACTTCCCCTCACCAGTCAGGTTTTCAGACACCTCAGGGAACTCTCCATTAGTGTGATAATTATGACTTTGCAACGGACAGGCAGAAGATAATCAAAATGGCAAACAATTTACTGATTGATAGATTGAATGTTCAGACATGTTTCAGCATATATATATATATATATATATATATATATATATATATATATATATATATATATATATATATATATATATATATATATATATATATATATATATAAATAATTATAGTAATATAATAAGTTTAGAACTTTTACCCAGGCTATTATAATTAAGCCAGTAAGGCAGTAATGCAGAAATAAGTCTGTAAAATGATAACATTCACTTTTCCAGCACATTGATGCATAAACAACACAGTTAGTACACACACACAAACATCAATTTATGTTATCTTGTGCATCGTAGCTCAAAAAATTTGAGAACCAGTGATTTGTACAAGCCTGCTTGATTGAAATTTTACCGAAACATCCCAATATTCTGTATTAGGATTAATATAATATCTAAGATGCAATAGAAACAGAGCAGACCATCTTGCTGCCAGGTGAATATAGATGGTTAGGAGAGTGAAGCCCTTTAATTTTTAATTTATTAATCATTAAACATTATTACATTATTCATACGGGTGAACAAGGACCACTTCTACAGAAGGACGTTCACAACATACATGTTACATTATTATATACAGTGCAGTGCATTACAGTGGATTGTTATATGTGTATTACTGAAATGGAGGGATGGGGAAACTGGAAGGAAAGAAGGTTTCAGGAAGGAGAGAAGGAAAGGAGGTGGGTACCTGGAGGAATAGGAAGTTGTGAAAGCAAGTTGACTTTTTATTTTTTCAACCACAGTATAGTTTGTTTTATAAAAGTTAAACCCATAGAGAGAGAGACAGAGTGCCACATTTTCACAGCTACTTTTAGGTGAACCTACTGAAAGTTGACTCTTGTGGGAATATCAAATGACATACGTTTTGTCATGAGATGCTATAGAGAGATGCTATAAAACATTCTTAGATGGTCAACCTCCTTCCAGAGTGTGGAGACCCTGGAGGGCAGGTCAAAGGTCAAAGATCAGAACAACGTGCATGCGTGCTGCAGACATTCAGACATGTTCAGCCACCTGGAAAAATGGCTGACCTTTACCCCAACGTTTTCTCCTTCTGTGTTTAGGAATCATTTTTGGTGCTTTCCCTTTTTATATATAAAAAAATACAAAACATAACAGCGAAAAGAACTCCATTGGTTGTCCTGTTTTTTCTCCATTTTCATTTTTCCCCTAAACTTTTTTTTTTTGTTAGTTTTCCTTGCAACATGTGTTTCTTTTGTTTTTTTCTCCTTCAGTCACTTACATATTGACAAAGTATACAATATTTTACAACTGAACAAGACTGAAAGATAACATTTGATTTGTCCAATCAGATACAAGGCCCATGATCCTATATCCAATTAGAGAAGTCAACTGGAAGCTAGCCAGTAGTAAGCAACACAACAAGCCTATGGTGTGAAGGGAGCTGTCTAAATGCAGCTCTGCATTAACACGAGCACCCGCCCTCAGGAACAGTGGGCTCTGCTGGTTTGTCTAGCTTGATGTCGATCACTGGGAAGAGTCATGTTAGGGGAAAATCACACAGTTGAAAAACTCAAAATAAAGTAAAACATTAGCATGCTGCAAGTCACAGACAAAATCATCAGTCAGTCCTTCATACTTTCAAACATCCACCGTCAAACAAGATGTCACTTCTCTGACGGCCACTGTGTGGCGCTGTACTAGTGCATCCAATATTACCCAGGCTCTTTGCATTCTTTCTCTCTTAAGCATAAATGGTTTAATGGCTGATGCCTCTGTAGACAACTGGCTGGACTGTCTATTTGCACTGGTGCCGGCAGCCACTAAGAGATTAAAAGCAAGATGCCCATTTCTCTGCGTCTTGGCTCTCAACACAGTGAGTCACAGCAGCTGTAAAGGATACTGCCTTCGGGATTTGCGTCGTCCAAGCTTTCCATTCCAGGTAGGGCTGCTGCAACTCGACGAAACAGCTAGGATGAATGTAGAAAATAGAATAAAGACAGAATAAAAAAGATAAGGCCATGTCAGAATAAAGCAATGAGAAGATGCCAGAAGGTTCAGATCTGTTCAAATGTGTATCAAAAGTCCTTGATATGTTTTTTTTAAATGTAAACAGACAGTAATTTAAATGAGTGCTGCTCTCTTTCACATTTCCTCTTATATTGGAGGTGGCTAATTATTACATATTTATGTTAAGATTGAAGATTGGTAAACTTTCAAGGCTTAAATGCTGCTTGAAAACATTTTTGGTAAGGACAGTAGAAGTATTATGAAATGATCAGTAATGTCACACCATGCAGGTAAAATCTGATCAGTAGTTCAGTTTAAAATGTTAATAAAATTTGCAACCACCATAAAATGTGTTTATAGATTCTGCACAGCTCTCATTGGGGTGTCCTGTTGACTTAAACTGGTGATGTTAAATAATGTTCATTAACATTCAATAATGTTAATATTCACCAGTTTGCTAATGTTGCTAATATTTGTTCATATATTTTTTTTACATTGAAACAAAACACAATGTCTCTATTTCTTTTAGTTTGTCTTATTGAAGACTAAATTAAAACATATCTACAAGTTTTTCATTATTCATCTCATTTAATTAATCTAATAGTGAAGCATACATTAAGTATAGAAGTCTGACCACATTTAGGAGCTAAAATCTTTCATACATACAGCAGTTTTTTTTCCCCACTGTTACACACATTTATTTGCATAAATCATATTTAGCTACACTGGTAGCCTGGTCACTTTGGAGTGAAACTGAGTTTCCCTAAATGCTGTAAAACATGGCGAAACTGCAGGGATCACCTGTTTGACATTGCAGCCTGTCTTGGCACTGGTCTCGATGAACATGACGTTCAGCTCTTTGGCTCGCTGCTCTCCTTCCTCAATAGTGATTTGCCTGCAGGAAAAAAAAAAGGGCCAGATTGAAAAGCTGTTGCTTTCAATAGCTTCATGTTTATCTCACAAAACAACTCCATCTGCAGCAAACTGTTTGAATTGAATAAGAGCCAGTAAGTTGTTACCTCTTCTCCTCAAGATCTGTCTTGTTGCCTACTAGCATGATGATGACATCACTTCCCCTCTCTGTCCTGACATCATCAATCCATTTGCAGGTCTGCTGGAATGAATTTACATCTGTGGAGACCACAGCACCCATTTGAATCCAGTCTCCAGTTTCCATCTCAGTGGTGTTAAAACCAACATGTCCAAACACATATGCAATGACAAACAGTGGGAAGGTTACTGCTTACTTGTAATGTCATAGACAACTACAGCCACTGTAGAGTCTCTTATGTAGCTTGGAATGAGGCTCCTGAAACGCTCCTGTCCAGCTGTATCCCACAGTTGCAGTCTTACCTATATATGCACAAACACACACTTTCAGTAACTGCTTTCACATTAACTGTTACACCACACAGACTACACAGAAGTAATGGCCATGCCCACGGGGATAATCAGCTCATATGCAGGCTGGCAGAGGATAATATCCTGACATAGAAACAGCATTAATACTTGCTAAAGAAGATGATGCATAAGTGAGGCTTATTGGGATAAGAAAAAGTCAATGCTCCAAAGCTATTACTGCTAGAAATAACCATGGGATAATCATGTTAGTGTGTGAAGAGAGCAGTAATTAAGCAAATCAAATTAAGGATTTGTCAAAATAGAGAAAATTGGGACATTTAAAGCAGTAGGCACATCAAAACTAAGTGTATTTATTTATCTTAAGGGGTATTACTAAATGCAAAACTTAAACATCAATCAAGTAGTCCTACTGTCCGATCTTCCAGGTACATGGTCTTTGATAGGAAGTCAATTCCAATGGTTGCCTGTGTGAGAGGAAATAACAAGATAGGTTGTAATTAAATAAAAGCAAATACAGAAAACCTTTAAGCACAAATATCAGATTCCAGCACTAATTCAATTTGTTTTGAGCCAGAACATTCTGTATAGTTTTGTTGCTGCCTCAGTCTGCCTCAATATTGTTGAACAGTTGGAGGAAAAATAACCTTTCAGTTCATAGTTAAGTTAATTACTGACCAAATCTATCATTAATTAAAATTTCCCAACAAAAAACATGTTTTTATTGTTCTCTGAGTCTCACCTGATATGTGTTGTCAAAGCTGTCATACATGAACCTAGTGATGAGAGATGTTTTCCCCACTGAAAGAAAGCACACAGATGTTAATTTTGTTTGATGTGATCATTGAGACTCTTTACACTTTTCACATGGTGAAACTGTCATAACTAAGTGATTGTTAAAAAAAAAAGAATACTATACATATTACTGTAAAAATGATTAATACTAAAACTAATTCATTTAAAAGTTTCAGACTAAAAAAAAATCTAAACAAATGATTTAACAAAACATAGTTGTAGACCTACTCCTCAAAAGCTAGCAACTTACAGTGTGTGTGATAATTAATTAAATGTATTGGACATTACCACCAATACAGATCCTGGCAAAGACAGTCTTTTTTTGGTATTTATTATTATTATTTCTATTATGAGGCCATTGTAGTGCACACATGTAAAAGTAGCAAAAAAATTAACACAAAACTGCCTAAAACTGCCATATTACTTTGACAAAACAACTCACTGAAGTTCTTTAAAAGCAATAGAAAATGAAGTAATTATGTTTTGGAGCTGCAACTGTGTTTTTAATGTTGAATCTACCCTCGGGAAAAAGAAAACAACAAAATACCTGAGTGAATCCTGGAAATTTACAATTGTTTTTCACCAAAGGATCCATCAATTACTTTTTTTCCCCCGTTTGTGTGAATATATTAAATAAACATGAGGGAATTGAGATTAAAGTACAGATAAGAAATACCATCAAAGAAAATACATGTCAGCAATTTGTCTCTTGACAATAACATCTGCTTGCTTGATCATATATGGTAACTATGAGGTGCGCCCAATGAACTCTGTCTTTATTTCCATCAAGCCAAGCATGTTCAGCACAATCTTATATCAGGCCTCCACATGAGTGAAGGAGGACAGGGCTTTTCCTACAGGCCTCTGCCCTAAGGAAGAGTCCTCTGTGCAGACAGCAGTAGTTTGAAGCCGATTATGGGCATTGGCCACACAAGGCCCTGTTTCAGCACCGTGGACAGCAACATTGCAGTACAGGCCACACAAACACACAGAGACTTTTAGTCGTGATACAGCCATCTCATAGACATGCAGCACACACACTGAGGAATCACAATGTAAAACTCATACACACTACTGAGACTGCTGTCCAATAAGCCGTAATTATTTAATAATTTTTTTTACACCTCTCTGGAGGTCTAATATCTGAACACGTATTAAGGCAGCTGTATAGCGCTCGACCATTATTGATCCATTCCTTGTAAATGGTGCCATCACACCAAACAACAACCATCCACACCCCGCACAGACGGGTTATTGAATACATAGTATAATGTTGTGACTCTATAAAACCCGTTTTTAATTTGGTTATTTATGGTACCGACGAGGAGGCTGCGTGGTTTGGAGATGGTACAGACAGCGCCAGCCTTGGGTGTGTCCCGAACTGACACATGGGGGACTGTTTGTTTCCCTCTCTAAAAGAATAATAAGAAACCTCACTGGTCGAAGAAACGTTTACAAAAATGAAGGACCTGGCATATTAGAAGTGAGAAATGTGGATCAAATCAGCTGGTTTTATATGTATAAAAAGGACTGAACATTTTTGACGGTCACTGCAGCACATCAGAACATCCACATTCATATCGCCTGTTTTGACACGAATCATGTCCATTTTGTGGCAGTAAAACAATCCTGAATAATGGCACATTCATTAAAGTTGGCACTTTAATGTTACCAATCGTTCTAGTCGTGCTCAATTCTGGTGTTTAGTTCATGTGTATGCGGATTTTTTTCTTTCGTTTTTTTTTTCGCCTCGGTTAATCAAATTCCCTTCTGCCTCAGACAGTGCCAGAAGCAAACATGGGCGTCACACACAGCAAAACTAGCCCGGCGCCTCTTCTGGATTCACTTTAACCTCTAGAAATCAACGCAGATTACATACATGGCCTTGAACAAATACGCATGTTTGATGAGGATAACCCAAACATCCCCGAAGACTGACTCACCGCTCTGTTCTCCCAAAAATACAAGTTTAAATTTCCTCAGGGGATTCCCCAAATCTCCTCCAGCTGACATTGTGGCAGAAAAAGAGCTCAACTTGGATTATTTTATCTGTTCTTATCGCTTGCGCCTCTTTCTCCGTCGTGGATGCGCAGGGGGATCCTCCTCTACTCACAGAATAATGGGAATGCAGCTCAGCATCCCACTGTCAGTTTAAGGAGCTTGTGCGCCTGCGCGACCTCACCTATTTCGATTTCTCACCTTTCCTTTCGACCAAAGGAGAGATATCATATATATATACATACATATATATATGTACATATATATATATGTGTGTGTATATATATATATATATATATATGTACATATATATATATGTGTATATATATATATATATATATATATATATATATATATATATATAATATATATATATATATATATATATATATATATATATATATATATATATATATATATATATATATATATATATATATATATATATATATACATATATATATATATATATATATATATATACAAATATAAATATCTGTGTGTGTATATGTATGTTTAATTTTTTCTTGTATTTATTTGTACTTATTTGTGGATAACTTTGTGATGATCTATAACTTGAAAAGTTCCATATAGATGAAAATGTACTTAATTCATTAAAATTTTATTCAGCAAATTATGAAAATGTAGACTAATCTTAAGTTTTCTGCAGTCTTGTTGTCAGTTAAGAAAAATATCATATCGCATGTCACAATGAATACCTCAGACATCTTGTGTGTGCATCTTCAGCAATTTTACCAGTTTTACTATTTACTTTTACAATACCATACAATGATAATGCATTCTTAACTTTCTCCAAATGAACACATTTGTATAATTTTGTCCATAATAATTGCATTTAAGCTTAACGTTCAAAGTCAAAAAGCTCTGCCTCCTTCTCTTTCCAGAAAGCAAAGCTGCGGTCTATATATTTACAAATTTCTTCATTGTTGAAACAGGAGAAGTCTGTGTCGCTGCCACTCTCATCTGGAGTGGCACTTTGTACTAGAACCTTGGGGACAGATTTGGAGACTGGTAGCAATGATGATGACGATGGTGATGATGGGCAGTAACATGGTCTTGATTCTCCAAAGAAGCTAACTTTGAGGTCTTCAAAGCCATCGCTCCACTGTCGCCTGCCAGACTTGATTTCCTGGAGAACAGCCTTGTGGAAATCACGAACCTTCTCCCAGGGAAAGCAGCCAACATGATCAAAAACTTCAAAACAGAGGAGATGTCTCATTTTCCTCTCCTCAGGTGACAGCTCCTGCTCTAAAATGTGGAAGTAACCTAGCATAAAGAGGTCAAGCGTCAAGCTGTCATGCGTCATTGCAACACCATCCACATCTGGCAGGAATTGCTCTGGGGAGTAGGTAACCTGGGGGAGTGAATTTTGTGAGAGGATAGATGAGGTAGACAAACAGGACTTGTGAGCATCTCTGAGTTCTAGTTTATTCCTCCAGGAGTTCATCATTTTGTCCACAGCACCTCGTTGTTGGCAGAACTGAAACATGGAGGTGATTTTCTGTTGGGGTTGTGCTGTCGCCACTCTGCTCGATTCTGTCATCTGTCCCTGTCTTTGCCTCGCAGCTCTCACTGATATAGCATAAGCAGACTTCTTCCAGTGGCTCAGAAACAGAACAACTATGCGCTCTTTTCTTAAACTTGTAGTCTCCATTACAGGTGCACATCTTTTAGAAACATCATGGCTGAGGCCTTTGTTTACATTATGGCTGTTTATTCCTGAAGGTCCAACTTCATACTGACTCATCAACCCCTGTTCTCCTTGTACAACACCAGCAAAAGGATAAATGCCACCAATCTGACCCTCAAAGTTGGACCTAAGGTTTCTTACTGACACTCCAGACTCCTGGATCTCCCTTACTACCCTCTCTCTTCTTGCTCTGCTGTAGCTGTTGCTTTCCAAACGATGGCTGAAGGCAGATGCCATCCCAATGTGTGGTATCCTGCATCCACTGGATGTCTCTGCAGGTTTCTGTGCCATCTCTTGGCTCCGTTGCACCTGGTCTAAATCAATTCCAGTAGCATCTCTAATTTCCTGCAAGCCCTTCATTCCTTCCACCATTCCTTCCACCATCCTCCACTCATCCTCTTTTTCTGATGCTTGAGTCAGATTGGCGACCAACAGAGACATACTCCTCACAATCTCAGAGACACGGCTGCACCAAACAGGCAAAGCCAGCTGCATTTTCCCCTCAGAGTCCAATTGTTGTAAGACCTCCTTGTTGAGGGAAATGTTCACTATAGGATCAGGTAAAATTGCCCTTAGCTCCTCAGTCAGTCTGGTCAGCTCTAGCTCATAGGCCTGGCAGCGTTTCTGCAGTGAAACTGACTCAATCTGCTGCTGCAGGTAAACCAGGTCCTCTTCTGTTAAGAGCTCACCAAAGGGCCCCAAGACAGCATTGTGGGTCTGGGAGTACTTCCAACCATCCACTGGCACATAACCATTCACAGTATCCTGTTAGATAACAAAAAAGATATCAACTAACAATATAAAGAGATTATTTTGTTTAAGGAACAGTTCAGCACTGAGATGCCTTGAGAATTTTTGCACAGTCTCAAGGCACAAATGGGGAGTACCTGTCTCCTCTGCTCCTCTTCATCCTGAAGCCTCACCTGCAGCTGCCGCACCATCACCTGTCGTTTCCATTCAGCTATGGGGCGGCCTCTTTCATCATGAGTGGGTATAAGGGAGTCGATGTCAGCAAGGATCACATCGACAATTGGTAACTCCTCCAGCACGTCCTCGCTTTCAAGCCGCTGTCAGTAATCAATAATTTAAGTCAGAGTGACACTGCTGACCTTTCTTTTGGGAATTAAAAGTGTTTGGATTAAATCATTGTCATAAAATCCACTACAATGTATTAAGTGAAGGCCTTGATTCTTTAAAGTAGACTATGCCCAATAAAACTCATATTTTCAGCAGTGTGATGCTTTAGTAAGACTCCAGCTGGTAACATGGCCTGTCTGCAGCTCAGACCTGCCACCATGTTATCAAATTAGTTATTAATAATTATTTATCATTTTCAAGTGTTTTGCTTCCTTAAAAAAAAGCAAATCATTTTGAAAAAGAAAACAAAAATCTCAGTTTCAGTATTTGATGTGTTGCATCACATGTAATTGAGGATGTCCAAATTAAAACATTTTTTTATTAACCCATGATACCAGTCTCATCACAGTAATTTAGGATTGCGTATTGGTTGATACTGAATCTCGGTCCAATACGTGTGTTCTGATGACAAACTATACACCACACATTTAGTAAAGAAAATAAACATATAGAATTACAAATAAACTAAATGGTTTTTAGAGATGTAGGTCTGTATAATCTTACAGAGCGGAATGAAAATTTTCAATGATTTAAAAGCTCTGAACATATCTCTGTATTGATAGCTGTGCCATCGAGGTAATGCTTCTGCTCACATTGATCTGTTTGTCTGTTTTTATTTTCCATCTTTAAACAAAACTTTTATTTAACTTTTTTTGTTTGTTTGTTTGTTTTGTTTTTGACAATGTGTCTTAGTCAAGTTTAGATCCCATTAAATTTTGGAAGTGATCTTGAAGGAATTGTGGACACAGGAATTTTGAAAGGATTCTTCATAATATAGGTGGAAATGAAGTGCTTGGCAGAGATCTGCTCTCTCAGAGTGCTTTTCAGCTGTGTGCTAACTCTGCTGTCCCAGCTGACTTAAAAAAACAGAAACTGAGGAGTGAGCTAAACTTTATGATTCTGATAATCTAAAACACGGCACAATCTGCAGCTCAGTCCAATGCTTATGATAGGTTTATAGCCACATCATTTATTATTAATGATTATTCAAGTATAGAGTATGTACTGTGTAGCTTTGGCACAGTGTACCGACTTGTTTCTAAATGTAGTGTCACAGCCACCAGTATTTAGTAATTTAGATCTGTGGTCTATGATGACCAGGAAGTGCAAAACAATATTACAGGAAGAGAAATGCTTACATTTTCATGATACACATTTACATTCACTGTGAAACCTTTACATTGTCGCATTTGCTTGACTTTCTGTCATGTGTATTTGGTGAGTATCTCCCACTTCAAAATATCACGAATTACCAGACAATACCTTCAAACTTTTAAGCATCCTTTATGAACTTCCCTGTAAGAAACCAGCTGGTTTAAACAGTGTCCAACTGGAGGAGGAATGTGTTGGACTTTGTTGGTATGTTCCCGTTCTAACTTTATACAGTACTAAAATCTCCTATGCCTATTTATTTATTTATCTGTTTTTGTGTTGATTGCTGCCATCTTGACCAGGACTACCTGGAATAAGGCATTTTTAAACTCATATGGACCATCCTGGTTGAAAACACTGGTTCCAACATTGTCGCACCAGTTACAATCTGAAGTCTATTTGTATTTTTGCTGAAAGCCTCTTTGTAAAAACAATAGTTTAGCAACTATTATGCAACTAATACTGTTGGGTTTGTCATTTCTCAGTACATCTCAGTGGCTACAAGGCGTTTGTTTCTTATGAGAGACAACAGCGGTTTAAAACTTTATGTGGTGTAATGCTTGACTTTGAAATGTGTGCAGTGCTGCTCACCGTTTGTCCAGTGAAGACTGCAGTGAGGCCAGCATGCCTCAGTGACCTAATAGCCTTCATCTGAGACATTGGCGTGAGGTCCCTCTCCGGAGGCCTCAGGTGATTGAGTGATGTGACCACTGCAAACAAATGCACCAAAGGTAAACAGTCAAACACCAAGTTTTTATTTTCTTTATTAAACATTATTTGAAATTATATATGATGTATGTAAATATATATTCTATGTACACTATTTCTAAATACTATGCTCAGAGTTGGTCAAGTGTAATCTGCATAACATGAACTAACTCACCTGAGGAAGCCACCTGTACATGCTGGATAGAGTTTGTGGGTTGTCTTTTTGAGGTGGTGGTGGGGCTCATGGAGGAGATCACAGGTAATGAGGTGGGGTGACGAGGCAGGGGGAGCACTTCCTTCACTGGCTGCTGGGGACACACACGTTTGGCAAGAATGTGCAATGTTTTTAAAAAAGAAAAGTTTGTGTAGCATTTACTTTATAAATTTACCACAGTCTATTGTTTTATTTTTTAACTTTGCTTATTTAATTTGAGGCCCTGACCACAGGGCGGTTGGAATTTGTTTTAACATGTTTTTTAACTAAATCATTTAATTCATAAACCAGATTCTCTGGTACATTATTTTATGTTAAATTTGATGCAAGTTTTACAACTCATTACAGTTACCGGGTAGACGTGTGATGAGCAAGCCATCTTGTCTGCTCTGAACATTATTTTCCCTCCTCCCATGAGTCTCCCACTGCTATGAGTAGGCATTTTAATTCAATCCCTATAGTGATAACTGGTCACCTTGTTGTTCTCCATGTTGAAGCTGCTTTTTCACACTCTTTCAATGAAGGAGGAGCTCCTCTTTCTGAAATTAAAATGAACAAAATGTGAGACTGATAAAAACAAGAAATAGAGCTGCTGTTCAGCAGAAATGTGAAACAGATCACACAGCAGTGATCGACTCTAAAGCAATCTGCTAAGAGGCTGAGACCCCCCAATGGCACATACACACACACACACACACACACACACACACACACACACACACACACACACACACACACACACACACACAATTTGAAATTTAAAGACGCAGACCCCAGACAAAGAACGTAACTCCCCAGAGTACAGGTGCAAGCATCTTAGAGTTTGCGGACATGATTCAGATAACCAATCTGAATTATAACAGTTTTAACAAGCTGCATGATGTTAAATAGCCTGAACACTAATGGGATGATAACTACCGTGTACAACAGTAGAGAAATAGAAGTACAAGCCATTTTAAATGTGAAGGCTTTCTTAAAATGCATCACTTTATAACTACTCAGTGTTATTTTATAGTCCACTTGATTTCACCTGTAATGTTTTTTTTTTGCTTTTACCAACATAAAAGCCCTCAGTCCTCTTACACTAAAAATAGACACTTTCTAATGTGCTCTTATTGTTATCTTTGAGGAGATGATTGAAAGTTATCTAATTAAATAAAGATAAAGAATCTGTTGGAAGTTCAATGACAAGGTCAATCAGTCCATCTGTATTACTAAAATCAGCAGTCTTCCAGTGTAAAATACTTCACATATAAAATAACTAAAAACTAAAAATGTTCTGATTCGTCCCATGTCACTCTGCAATAATTACAAGGGCAGTAAGTAGAGTAATAACTAAAATCTATTATATACTCACATTTTAATCCTGAAAGTCCTGTAACAACACAAAATGAATAGTGGCAGGTTTCAAAAATGAAAAAGAAAAAAGAAAAATACCATTAAAAAATGAAAATGGACAGAAGGTTCTGAGGCTGATGCGCACGCTTCACGCAGTAGAAGTTAATAAACAGAAAACCAAGGAGCAGCATCACCTGGACCCAAACCTCAGATAGGGGGCCTTCTTACTGTGCATAATTAAAGGGGTGGGATAGGATGACCTGGACCTGGAAGTATAGAACGATAGCTCTCTGAATGTACAGTATATGACAGACCAAATACTGTATAATCCTGGACACGTGTGCTCAGACGTTTGTGTTGAAGATATAAGATGGCAGTCATATTATGCAAACTCACTGCTACTTCCAGCTGCTATTGACATGTCAACATTAGTATTTTCAAACACCAACAGGGTTTTTTTTTGTTTGTTTGTTTTTTTGTTTTTTTTTTATTGTTTCTACGGTAACCCCAACTGCAAACTTTCTTCAGTAATTCAACGTGACCCCCAATCTAAATGACTATTGATAGTTATTTTTTGTGTTTATGTGTGACCCACGATGGTATTCTGTAAAACATCACTCATACAAACAGAGAGAGAAGAAAACTCTTGAACATTTCCACATTGGAGCAAAGGTTGTCTCCCATTTCTGGTTTAACAGCTAAAAAAATATTTATGAATGCTAAAATACATTCTTTTTACAATAAGACCCTATTGCTGGTTGCTTTGTTTACACATGAACACAATATTAAACTTACTTTGCAGTGGGTTTAGACAACAGAATATGTTAAGGTTAAATTAAATCATGGTTGAGGCTAAAATCGCTTTTAAAATGTATTTAACTATTACCTTGGATCAAATTGTTATAACTCATAGGCAGCTGCTCCCAAAATGACAAGTACTAGAGTGTTGTTTTAATCTGTTTCTGATAAATGTGGAAAATTTGTTTATACTTTATTTTAAAAATAAAAATAGTCATGTAAACCAATGAAATAGACTGCAGTTATTCCCACAGTCAGTCAGTCATTTTCAGAACCGTTTAGTCCAATAAAGGGTCGCAGGGAAGCTGGAGCCCATCCCAGTAATCATTGGGCAAGAGGCGAGAGGCAGGGTACATCCTAGACAGGTCAACAGTCCATCGCAGGGCCTAAATCGCGCAGTTTTACATACAAAAAGTATATAAACAAACACATACTTTGTTGAAAATGCTGTAAGCGGACATTGACAAGAAGCCAATGAATATGTGCAATCCTTGAATTTTTTGTTGTTCACAACATATGTGTGATCAGCATTTGGTTACAACGTAAATTAGTTTGTCTGATGTCATTTCAGAAAATGATGCCTGCATATGTGAATACTGTCAAACACCTGTCAAAAGGCACGTCACATAAAAAATGACCAAAAATTGTAATTCAGAGTGAAGAATTTTTTTTTTTTTTTTTTTTTTTTTTACATTTTTATTCTTAAATACACAATTATCTTGGATGACAAATCAAAACAGCAAACCAAGCAAGCTAGGCTAGCTGTCTCAGACTAATGTATTTTGCTATAACTGTTGGGTTGACTAATTTCTTTCTACTTTTTTTTATCCTTAACATAAACACATCAATTTAGAAAAGACAAATACATTACATTTACTTATGTCAAGCAAACTAATAGTTTTGTCATTTTTTTCCCCAAAGTATTTAGTTTAACCCTACCACTTTCCCCTTTCTGGTGTCAGTCGTAGTTTAGTTCCTTGTCCTATAATATCAATATTGCTATAAATTCATGTCTTCAGATGTTGTTAAATGTGTGCTGTTCTTGCTTTAAAGTGTATCATGTACGGATGGATTCGGAAAGAGAAACATGAGAGGTGAAGGCCCCTGACTCAGTCCACGGCCTTTGTGTTGAGCCCAGTATTCCTGCCTCTGTTAATAGGGCATTAGTCTGACTGGCCCCACTGTGCTGGAGAACATGTTGAGTACATAATCAATAATGGAAGGCTGCACAAATGCAGCCTCACACAGACTGGCACATGTGTTCACCTGGAGCAAAAGTACAAACTGTTATGCAACAGACATAAGAGGAGCATTATGCATTAACAAGGTTGCTTTGTTTGAACAAACACTGTCCAGCTGTGGTCATAATTTACCACAGTTCTTAGATAAATAATGAAATAAAAATAAAAATGCCTAAATATCTGTCTCTTACTGTCAAATCTTCCTTAACATACTAAAAATAAGAAGTGGAAATTAAGGTTTGGAGTCAGGGAGTGTGTTATATTATGCCAAGGCAGAATATTAATTAAACTGTAAATAGTTTTTCTAAATGTTAAAAAATGAGTCTAACTAATCTCTGATAATCTAACTATTAGAGATTAAGATTACTGTTTTGAAGCATCATTTGTCAACTGTGCATATGGTGCTGTTTATAGCTTCATAATTAAATAATGACAAAATAATTTCAAGTAAAGAAGAAATCAAAGCTCAGATTTTTAACGATGAACTTCTTTAAAAATATGGACAGCTTTTTAAATAGATGATGATGTAAGCATACTTTGGATCTCTTATGACTGTAACATTAATGATAATGTTTTATTAGCATAACTATAATTTCCTGGATCATTTACCACATGTAAATAATGTTGTTCAGGAGGACACAGTTGATGGCAGGGAACCAGAAACGGGGACACACTGATTTTCTGTGTTTCTCTTTGAGTATATAGTGTTTTTAAGTGTGTGGAAGAAAAACTCATGTTGAGAACAAACCACATTTAGATGTTCAAAGTTTCAACACTCATTTATTTATTTATTCACCTTATTTTGTTTTCTTGACAACTTCTGTTATGTGTCCACAGACATGAGAAAGAACTCCAGAACACTCAAAAGATAAATGTGAGCATTGAGATTAAGATTTAATCGCATGTTTAGACTTGTCTGCTTCACTCAACCAGCTCTGAGCAAGAGTGCAAACCAGGATGCATCCCACGATCCAACACAATGACCTCATGCACACTGAGAGGAAGATATGTTCAAAGATGATCCCTGATCTGCACTCGCCACACTCTGGAAACACTTGACAAAGCAGCAGGTCCGGTTTTCTTAATTTTCATGGCATACAGAGGAAAAGAGAGTTTTAATATCTGTGTGATAAGACAACACAGAAATCTCCATTTATGTACAAGACAGAGGAAGGTTTCCAGTTATCATTACAAGGATCATGAATGACAATACTTTACAAGCAGCACTTCAGGAGTGGAAAGCTGTTGTCATTAGCGAGTGGTAAGGCAGGAGAGAGGGACAAGGCTCAGCAAAAAATGTGTAGACCTGCATGCTTTGATCCACAGCTATGACATTTAAAAGCAAGCCAAATGTAAAAAAAATTGACAAGATGTATCTTTCAACAATTACTGGCTAGCACACTAAGACTCATTATATCTTTTTATTATGATATCCTTGAACTATTGGGACAAGAGGCATTGCAAGCCAGTTGTAAATGAAAACCGGGCTATGCAATGAAAGTGGTGGCATTTTGACTGCTCACACAAAGCTTTTTTGATCTGCTTTTCCTCATAAAATCTGGGCTGTAAGAGTAGTTAAAAACAAACCTATTTTTTTCTAATATTTAAAAAATGTCAGCTTACAAAATAACTTTAAATAAAGATGCTTTGTGCATAAGTGCAATAGTTACATAACATAATGTGTGCTTCAAAATTTCATAAATAAAATTTTCTATTTGTTTTCTGTACCAGCAGACAACACAGCATACAATGACATATCTGTAAGATTAAAAAACAAACAAACAAGGTAAGTATACCAAGATGACCCAAAACCTTTAAAAAAAAAAAAAAAAACACAGATAAATGTAACAATAACCAATAATAGTGATTTCTGTAGGCAAAAGAGTTAGCGTTTATACACAGTTTTACTATTTAAGGCTGCATTGTTCAACAGGTTGGCCGGCCTGTCGAACTCAGTCCTTAAATCTGTCTGCTTCCTAACTGTAAATTAAGTTTGCCAACAATAATGTCATTAACATTTCAGACTTAAAAAATAAAAAAAAAACTACAGAGGTAGACAGGCTGGCTGACCATGTCTTTCGTGTAGTTTTTATTACTGGAAAATGCTTTATCCACCTTAATATATATGGGACCCAAAATTATAACAGCTGTTTTGTTTGTTGCTCCACTTAATTCTGTCTTTCTTCCGACTAAGCAGAAAGTGGCATTTAGGGCCATCTTGGTACAATGCACAGACAAAAGCAATAATAAACCATCCCTGGACATGACACTTACAACGACAAGGTAATCATACAGAACTGCATTCTGACACAAGCGTCAAGCCGTCAAATGTCAAGAAGCTACAGCACGAAAGCTATGAGGGACTCTGCTTATAAAGGCAACATTTACAGTGAGATATATGCTGTACTGTGCTGCTACAGGAAATTACAGACTATAGAGGATTGCTGATCATAGTCACTACAAAAAAAAAAAAAAAAAGACAGATCATCAAACAAATAAAGACATTAGCTGTTATCATTACTCTTTATAAAAATGTAATCTTAAATACTTAAAAAATAACTTTAAGCAACAGCGTTTAAGATGATGAAAGTGGGCAACAAGAAAAAAGGTGAAGAAAGGGAGGCACTATCTGGTGCATGAAGAACGCTATAGTTCACTGAAAAGAACTGCCCTCAACCACAGGTCCACAGGTCAACTTCATCCTTTCTATTGAGCTACAAGAAACAGTGAACTTATCAAATGGCGTCTAGTAACTGCTGGAGCATGACCAACAGAATAAGTGCTCGTTTGATACACAATTAAAACAGTTTGTCATATAAAATACCATTGCTCAATTTGGGTCTACTAAGTTTGCTGGGAATTTATTAAACTATTCTTTTAAATCTGAGTTACTGTCTTAAATCGCCTGCTAATACGACTGCACAACAGAAAACTTAAAAAAAACAATAAAATATAGGAAAACAGTGCTTTGGTTAAAAACAGTAAATGATACAATAATTTGATAACGACATTAAAGTGCCATGCAACAAAACTGTCAGTCTTGTCACAAATAAATAACAGTGCAAAAAACGTACAATAGCAATGATAAACTTTCCTTTGTGGTTATACCAACAAAGTTAAGGAAACACAAAACAAGCACCAGACAAGGACATGTTATCTCTCAGTGTAGTGGATTATTTTTGCCTTAGTCAGCCAACACACTCCGTTTTCATTAAACTAGTTTAAAAAAAATAGCAAAGGAACAACAGCTTACAATTCTGTCCTAACAAACAGCTTGTTATGCTACTTCTGAGTTAAAATGAGGACTGATAGCAATTCATCTCTTTGCTATCTGAAACCTTTGCAGTGAAACAATACACTAGAGAGCACCAAGCCGATCCAAACTGAGGTAATGGACAGTTTACATATGGTAAATGCATATGGAGCTGTCATACCTGTACGTAACACAGATCTGTGTAGAGAAACATCCAGTTAAATGTTTTTTTCCTTTGTCCTTTTCTTGATGCAATTAATGGTTAGTGTTTGGTTTACTACTGCTTTGTTTTTTCTATTTTTTGTCTTTTTCAGTGATGATACATAAACAAGGGTCAGGCCACATACTGTTTTCTTACAGGAAACTAGTAGCCTCACAGATGATTCCTACTTTTATATGAAAACTAATCAGAACTAGTCCCAATGCCCAGCAGAAGGAAGTTAACTAACGGGATTAGATGGTTGGTTTTTCCAATGAATTCATCTACAGGTCAGAAGGGAGCACACCATGCAGGGTTTGACAAGTTGACTGCAAAAACAGACAATGGATGGGTTTTGGCGGATTTTCAAAAGAGCAGTTGGGGCGGTCATCACATGGAAGAATATGTTTGTTAATATGGTTTTTGTTCATCAGAGCAGGAGGCTGAGCTGAGCTTTTAGATTGGATTGTTTATTTGTTGTTTTCCACCAGACTGGTTCACCTCTCACATCCTCTGAGGAGACGGGACCGACTGGACTGACTTTCGTCTGGAAAGCTTTGACCTGAAAGGAGAGCACATATTTGTGAAATGGACCCATAGCATAAAAAAAGCAGTACATTTTTTTCCTCTGCCACCCACCTGATAGTACCAGCCAACAGAGGGTTAAAAGCATACAGCCAGTCGTGCATCTCTTTGTCATTGGTGGCCTGCAGCAGTATCCCACGATGCTCAGTGCACACAGCAAACGTGTTTGGAGTCTGTGAGCACAAAATACTCAGATGTCACCAAACTCTATGCAGATATTGAGCTAGAAGTTTCACTTTTACACTGATGTTTGTTCATACCCGCAGTAATGTTTGCTTGTCTTCACTGTATTCCACCTT
The DNA here is from genome assembly GCF_933228915.1 of Telmatherina bonti. Lineage (NCBI taxonomy): Eukaryota > Metazoa > Chordata > Actinopteri > Atheriniformes > Telmatherinidae > Telmatherina > Telmatherina bonti. The sequence goes on along the minus strand of NC_136625.1, from coordinate 22,619,427 downwards.
AGCAGATGACAGGTTGATGACAGCTCTCTCAACACTATCCCGCTCACTGCGGTACAGGTACACATAGGGCCTGCGTACCACCACGTAACGCCTCACCCAGCCGCTGGTGTGGGGTTCAAGGAAGTGCAGGTAGCCTTTCTTTGACACAATGGGGCTGAATTTAATGAAATAAATATATGTCTTAGAACAAAAGCTTGCTCCCAGAGGGCAAATGGAACTTTGGGGATTATTCTCTAGGGAATTGTGCAGCGTGTTTTGGAGCAACAAATGAAAAAAAGAGGAATGGTTAAAGTCTAATACCTCCAGAAAGTATTACCTGAACTAAAAAATGTATAATCTGAAAATGGTGATAACCAACATGCAGAGAAAATCAGATCTGAAGTTAGATTTTCCTTTATTCCCACTTCAATATCAGAAAATTATTTAATGAGTTTGTCAATCAATGCATTGCTACTTTAAAACACAAGTCACTGTCCCTAATACATGTTAAATAGTAATTTATTATTTAGATGTCGTAGAAACCACCAACAGTAGATGGCAGTCAGAGCTCTCTCAGGTTGAATCTGGATGATTTAACTCCCTGACTAAGAGATTTGTCCAGATCTTTAGTGTTGTGAATTTTACACCTTGTATCCTGAAGCTGATGCACTGCAACTCAAAATTCATCTTAAATTCAGTTAGTCTGATCCTAAAATACTAACAGGAATCTAAAAATAACTTTAAAAAAATAGAAAAGTACAAAAACTTTTATTTTTATTTTTTCAAAACTAATATAAGAAAGAATAGAGTTCTTTGAGATCTTCAGTGTTAAGTAGCTTTCAGTGTTATTCCTCAGTCAGAATTCCTGTCTGTTGTCATACTGGTAAGAGAATGACTTTCCATAAACACTGTGCTAAATTTTGTTTTAAATAATTGCATCTAAACACTTTTACAGTCATCCAAAGTGAAATATTTTGTGTTTTCTGACCTGACACGAATCTCCTGTATATCAGGAACAAAGGTGCATCCTTTGAGAGTTTTCTTTCTGTCCACAGGACTGTATGGGTCCAGGTCTGGTGTGGATGCTCCAGAACTAGGATCAGTGAGCCTACACAACAAAAAATACAGCATTTTCTGTAGTCAGTAAGGTAAAATTGCAGTTTTCAAATGTTCATTTAAGAGTACCCAGTATATTATAGTACACTGTTTATTCATATATACAGTATGTTATGAATTAAGATTTTTTTTTTTTAAATTAAAAAAAAAAAACCTTTAAACTAGAACTAAATTATGAATAACTGCTCAAAAATGCAAAAAAGATGTATTTACTGATGCAGTTAAGATAAAATGGGAATTATTTATTCACCTCATGTCATAATGTCCATCAACCAGTGAGGGGCAGGTAGAGGAAGGAGTGAGCGTGCTCAGTCCCGAAGAGGATGATTCTCTCATGAGGGATGCTGACATCTCAGAAAGCTGAACACACCCATGCACACACACGCAGAGCAACAGAAGTAACAGGGACATACAACACAAGACAGACAAATACAGATACAAACAAAACATACCAGCAACAATTAAGCAAGGACAACACAAACATGCATTCAGAAAACAACTCAATCAGAAGTTTGTCATTTTCCAGTAATGTACTGCAGAACCGACACTCAATCTCTCTGAGAGCCCCTCGCTGATTAGCAGAGTAAATAGGACATGCAGAGTTATTATGTTAGTGGAGGCTTTGCACTTTCTAAAGAGGAGGGGCAGTGAGAAATTAGGTCAGGAAAAGAAGGGGGGGATACTTAATCATGAGGAATAACTTGTGAATTGTGGCTTATAGAAGGTAGGTTATCAACCTGAGTCAATAATATTCTGAAGGAAATCCAGCATACATATTTCATTCAGCAGCTTGAAACAAACTAGGAGGTACCTGAGAATAAAATTTCACTCAGGTCTGCTGGGCACTAATATGTCAGGACAAAATGTTTTAGGAGATTTAGGTATTATGAAAATAATTGGTATAAGGTAAGGTTATGGGGGAAATAAGGGAAAAATCTCTACTGCAATATTTAGGTCACAGATAGCTGTGTAAGAAAAGGGGAATGCAGGTCTGAGATATTCAGTGAAGGTAAACATTAGGTTCAGAGGGATTTATGGGCCGGGTTAGAGGGCCTGGGCTGGGGCTCACCTTGCTCTCACTGGCACTGCTGCTCACCTGGCTGTACTCTCTGTTGAAGGTGTGCATCAGCAGACGCAGACACTGGAAAGAGGACAGTAAAAAAAAAACAAAAAAAACAGAAATTGAACTTGTGTCCAATCAAAGCAAAAAAAGGAGTAAAGTCAGTACAAAGGCCTCAGACACCAGCAGTCACCTTCGCAGCCAGCTCCCTCTGCCTCTGGCTGGGGCTGTCAGGGGTGGGGGCAATGTCCGCACTGTGGCTGAGGACAGGGCTTTTAGCAAAGTCGCTAATGTTACTGCTCTTGTACAGCGCCTCCTGTCCAGCCTGCAGAGTCGCCTCAAGCTTCTCCCTCAGCAGCAGGTAATGTCTCGTCTTCTCCACCTTAACAACCAAAGCACATTTTAACTCACTAAACATGATCTCAAAACAAATCTAAACAAACACTTCAGGAAATGAAGGACAGTGGTGTGCATGCTTAAAAAGACATTAAAGTATGAAGGGGTATAGTACTTAATAAAGTAAATAATTTACATAAATAAAGGCAGCCTATATACAAAAAAGAAAGAAATCTGTGTGATATATACACCAAAAAAACAGCAACATTGTCGCAACAGATACATTTCTCCACCATGCCAACAGAATATCACACGTCTTACTGAAAAAGCTTTAGGTTGCTTCTGATTTCATATAATTTCTTTCTGTGTCACAGCAGTGTTTACAACCTCCTTGGTGCAATAAACTAACCTCCTGCAGTAAACTGAGTTTCTCCAGTTCCCACTGGTGATCAAGAATGAGGCTGTCACTGCGAGGCCTCCATCCAGCCAGGTTTTCCTCTCCTCGCACATACGCCACAGAGGTGTCGAGCACACGCCTGCGACGACGCTGCATGCCTGATAAAGAGCAATAAACAGTTTGAGCTTTAGATACATCAAAACACAAATGAGTTTAATGAGTTTTTATGGATATTTTCGATCACCTGGACTTCCGTTGTCTGCAACATGGCAAAGAGTGAGTTCATAAACTCCTGTCACACGGTTACTGAAAGAGAGAAGGACATTATTGCTGCTGTTAAGAAGTAATTTCTCATTTAAATAAAGATCCTGTCTTTTATGTAGAAATAATTAGTTCAGAATGTGTGTATCCATGCATATCTACCTTTCTGATGGCCGGAGGCAGCCAGTGCTGAAGAGATTTCTGATGGAGCGGGAAGCTGGCAGCTTTGTGTCACGTGAGTAAAACACCATGCAGAAATCTTTGGTGATGACTGTCGGCTGGGTGCAGTTCTCCATCTGGTCACAACATGAAGAACCATTGAAAAACACAATGATAGGTGTCAAATATCTGGCTACAAAGGTGCCATCCTGCTATGATTTCATGAATATTTCTTCCCACATATGTACCTCTAGATAAGCAGAAAGGGTAATATAGATCTTCTCCCCGTATGGAGTGACTCTGTTTAGAAGCAGAGAGTTGTGCATGGAGCTGTCCCATGCCGCCTCGAACCGGTAGAAGGTTCTAGGATGAGAAAAACAATGTATAATGTATACAGGTGCAATTGCTAGAAATATAGCTCAATGAAAAGCATTCAAGCCCAGTTTGTTATCAAAAATAAGAATACAAAAGTATACAAAATAAAATAGATAAATTAAATTAAAGAAACTATAGAAACTATACCTATGGTCAACTCCCAAGGAGACGCTGCCATTTATAAAGGAAAAAAAAGAGAAACAAGTTATGAATTAGAAACTTTTAACTGCAGCTGTTAAAAGTTTGAGGTCTGTAAACAAAGCAGATTCACATGCAAACTGAAAAACGCTTTAAATGTGGTGCTGGACTGTAAAAAACACATGAATAATATTTTAAGGAAATAAATACTGGAAACTGTAATGTCCTGATGCAAAGCAGGTGAGTCAAATAAAAGCAGGAAGGTGTTATTTGAATATCAAATCAATAAAATCAGAATAACAAAAAGTTGGTTCGGAAATGTAAAATCAGAGGAAAAATCATACTTGTCATCATGTTTTGGCCAGAAGTATCCCGAGGACAAGATGTTGAGGGAAAGTATGTTGGGATCTATGATAGTCTCATCGGCCTCCGGAGTGTTTCGAATCCGACCTGTAGGGACATTTGTGATAAATTCTGGACTTTTTTTAAAGGAATTTCTTTTCATTTCTGAGTAACATTAGCAGAGATGCTACTAACCAATAACAAGCTCCTTGACCTCTTTCCACTCAATATCATTTCCTGTTTCGTGAGCGATTGTAACTGTGATCCTTCTCTGAATACCCTGCAGAGTCACCAGAGGATGGGAAGTGAATGTGTTTGTCTCAGTCAAGAAGAGAACATCGTATATAAACAACTATCATATAAACAACTGGATAAATGATGGCAGTATGTAGAAATATAGTCAGACCTGATGTAAGAGGAATGTCCCGTGGCATGGCATCCCACCTCTGTGGTCAACAACAGCTGGGATGTAGCTGCAGAGAAATAATCAACATTTTCCACTTTCACTTTGCTCCTGATATCCTTCTGTATGCACTTACTGTTGTCATATCGTGTTACTTTTATGGTAATCTGGTAGCAGCATAATTAGATTGTACTCACTCTCCATTAGCCTCGAGCTCGCAGATCTCAAAGAAGGCCATGAGGTCGTATTTAGCATAACAAGGTCCTGCAGTGGAGCGAGTCAGTGTGTTCAGCTTGGTGGCTGGCACTAAAACAGACCAAGGGAAAATCACATGTGTGAATAAAGGAATGTAGACCAAGCAAAACTAAAATAAGTTGCTGCTGATAGTGAAAACCAATTAAACTATATTTAAGTAAAAGTAATAAATGCCACTGGACCAGAACTGAATATCTCTGGACTAAACAATAAACTGAATGAACAATTGAAAAAAAAAAAAAAAATCCTGAAGATTCATTGGTTGTTGAGATTTTTGCGCCATGAAAATGGATTCTTAACAACTGCATATTTGACTAACAGTGTGTAACTGTTACATATCGTTAGTTACAGGTTCATCAACAGTCAGATCAAAATTTATAATAAATGACAATTTAGGCTCTGAAATCAGTCAAAAAGCTGAGAAGTTTAAAGATCTGTAAGCTGTACGTCAGTGCGTATGTTACTTGTACTTTAATGCTTGTGATTGCTAACCTGGTTTGGATAATGGCATCACCCGTGGGAACTGCCTCCTGGAGGGCCTGAGTGGGCTACAAAATAAAAAATAAATAAATAAAAAAACATAAAAAGACACATCAAACCATGACTTGTAATAAGCTTTAAAAAGTGAAAACTCAAATCCTCTCAGACCTGATCAAATCTTTACAGAGTTGGGGGAAAGGCTGTTTCTGATAGTGTCCGAACACTTCAAAGACAATGGGCTGAGTCTTTATGTACTCTGTGAAGGACTTGGTCACCTCAACGGTTATCTAACAGAAGAAAAAAAAAAAAAAAATTCAAACGCAATTCAGACTTTGTAAAGACAGGAAATCACCTTCAAACATGAAAGAGAAGACCTTGTATGGTGAGTAAAGTCTGCAGTAGAAGTGTTCAGTCATATTATTTCATAATAACACATAATTGTTTACTGCTCACATTTTGTACATGATAGAAGCCCAGCGGAGGTCCTCTGCCAGTGTTCTTCAGAGGCTCGGTGGAAAAAGCTTCATCATGGCGGTGAATGAAGCTGAAAAAAGTCACATTTATATAATGTGAGCCACGTTTGTTGGTTGTGTCAGTCATCCACAGAAGTAGAAATTGCCAGAGGCATTCAATAAGAACTGTAAGGAGTATAAAAGACATTCAAACCATCCATAAAATATAATGTAATTTTCTGATGCTTATCGACTTACTTAAACTGACAGAAGATGTCGGCGTATTCTGCTGAGATGCTGGAAACCTGTAGGACTGTGACTCTGAATGTGAAGGTGCTGCCAATCTTCAGGTGGGAAAGAGCTTTCTCTGGGGATAGCTCCAGTGGAAGGTCCAGACCAAGACCTAAACTCTTCACCGGGCTGCGAGGAACCTCCAGCGTGGCTGCATGGCACAAAAGGAATAGATGTGCAATAATATTTATATTTAAACAAGTTTATTACAGCAGATGGGCCTGCCTTGAGCTATATGCAGTGTGGAAATAGAGAGCTATGTAACCAATGAAAAAAAATTGTTCAAAGGCACATTATGCAGTCTAGTCTAAGTGGATCCTGTTCACGGTTCCTCTCACCTGCACAGGTATTGTTATTGACTTCATCTGCTGAGATTCCAATCTCAACAGTTTGTCCCTCTCCCTCCACAATCCGCAGATCTTCCTGGGAGGTGTTGGAGTGTGGCAAACCACCTTGACACGACTCAGTCTGGAACTACAACATTGCAATATCAGGTATGCCACATTTTTACAGAAACATGTGACTCCAATCCTCTTCTTTAATTTTCTACATCTGACATTAATTTGAAGTGCAGGACTTATTTAGAGAAAGATCAGTGATAACTGTGTACAAATACCTTCTCAAATTGTTTGTCTTCAAAGGAGATCTTGGCAGTGCCTGACTGCCTCACCCCAGAGCCATAATCAGGAGCCTCCTCATCAGCTAGATGGAGACAAAACAAGATGTTGCACTTGATCTTTGCAACCAGTTCCATTAAAACAAATGTAAAACATCTATGATGACATGTTCAGCAGCTATTATGAGACTATGAGTAATATTAGGTACCAGAAATGGCCTGCACAGCCACTCTAAGGAAGCCCTTAACTTCTCCCTTCTCACTGACGATGGCCACGCGGTGCACCAGGGGCACTGGGTACAGTAGGTTACTCAGGTACACAAAAGCCCTGAGGAAAGGAATCAATGTATTTACAGGTGTTTTTGGTTCTACAAGCATTTATTGAGCAACACCATAATAGAATTTAGTTTCAGGACTCGCCTGCCAACCAGTCGGAACCAGGGGAAGCGGTCATAGAAGGGGTCGCCCCCTGTCAGGGCGTGGTCACAGTCTTCCACTGCACTGCTGGGCAATTCTGCAGCACGGTCATACATCTCTCTCATCAGGTCCAGCCTCTGCCTACAGGTGCCACCATAAACAGAAAAAAACAAAACAATCTGAGGGTCACTAGGTGCTGCTTTATTCAATTAGAAATAAAAACTAATGAAGTTAGCATAAATGACAAGAGATTATCAAACGTAGATGTTATCTTTTGCTTGCTTTGAATAAACATTGAATAAACATTAAATAATGTTACAGATAAATAACTGAGCGTATACACATGAAGTGTGTTGAGCCATAAACCTACTGCTTTAATCACTGAATCTTCAGTACCTCAGTTTTTCCAGTGTCCAGTAATGTGTGGCTCCATTCTTTTGATCTTGTACTTCAACTGCGACTATTGTTCGAGGGAAAGGTCGTCTTTCCCGCTCTTTAGCCACACAGGGTGGCAGAAGGTCCGGCGGCAGTGGAGAGTACAGAGTGTCTGTCAACAGGACAAACTGGAACTGCACCTGTCACGATACAGCATCATTTTAACATTGTGTTTTCTTCTTTACATTCTTCTATTAAATATCTTTATGATCACATCTCACTATTATCAATCTATTTTTTTCTTTATTTTACTGCAGAGCCATGCTGTTATTTTGCTAATTTAGCTGATAAGCTGATCAGAGCATTGTGGCAGGTTCTTCATATACAAGCATAAAATGATACTGAATTTGAATTTAAGTTAATATTCATGGGACAACATGCAGACAAATTTAGGTAAAGCAGGTCAGAATATACAAACATTAGATGTAATGTTTTAGGAAACACTGTCAGTAGAACAATAGTTTATGTTTTACAATAATTACAACTAACCTTCTTCTTGAGCTCCACACTAATAGCATTGGCCTCTTTGAGGAAGATAGCATTGCCCCAGAGCAGATCCCTAAGGGAAGTGAACTGGTAGAAACGCCATTTTCTGAAAGCCCACAATGCCAGCTCAGTCTCACGCTTTGTCCATGGCACTGAAGAAAAATACAGGAAACAAATAAGAAAAAACTTCCAACAAATAAACACCAGCACAGAGATGCCTATCTTGTAACTTTCTAACAGTAATAAGTAATGGTATCACCTTCCTCCTCAGGCTCATCCTCTTCCTCGGGTGAGTCCAGGTACCGAGAGTCCACTTGTCTTTGAAGGGCCTCTAGTTTACTCTCATAGTCCTGAATGAGAACGTAGTTTGTTTTATCACTTTGCGATGATTTAGCACGTTGAAAGCTGACATGTATATGACTGTTTTAACTCACAAGCCTCTGTTGCTCAAGCAGGTTACTGGCTTCTTCTCTTTCTTTACGATACTGATCTTCAAGTTCCTGAAGCCTGGAAAACATGAATTTACTTAATACAAGCAAATTATGTAACAATTTATTCTAAATAATTCACATAACTATGACCAAAATAGCCCCAAAACTGGATGTAACCTAATAAAACCATGTAATATAATGTATCTTATGTTATAATCGTAATCATCTTCATAAATAAAGAAAATCCTCAACACCCACCTCTGCTCCATCTCTTGCTTCATATCAATGCCTTGTTTCTCCAGCAGCTCCCTCTGAGCAAACGCCCAGTCCACCGGCTCCACAGGCGTCTCCGCACATGGTGTCCTTTCTCGCTCCAAGCGAGCCTGCTCTGGGTCGTTAAAGCGAAACACGTGGCTCTTGCCCATGATAATACGGTTCCCTTAAAAATGTAAATGAAAGCATGAAATTTCAAATAACCATCATGCCATAAAAGATGATATTAAAGCTGCTGCAGGATAAAAAATTACATCAGAGATTAAATTGTAGAAAAGTCTAAATTTATCACCGTCCCCATTGACAAGTTTGGTTTAGAATGAAAACTGACATGAATGTTTTTTTTTCCATAATTTTTCTGCCAATATGTTTTATCTTGTATACTCTGCAAAGGACAGTAGTAGTCTTCCTACACATGCTTCTAATGAATAAGAGGATTTATTCTTACCAGAACGAAGAACAATAGGTGAGGTCACCCTCTTGCCATTGACATAAGTTTCTGCTCCCTCACATGGCTCAAGGACAACACATCCTGATCAAGAGAAAAGGTTTATAAACACAAAAATATTAGACAAAGTATTTTAAATTATTAAATTATTATTAAATTAATTCTATTATAGGATATGTATGAATTGGCTCGAAATGATGTGTATGTTGATTCGTGTATGTAAAGTGCCCTGTGACAACATTGTTGTGAAGTGGCGCTATACAAATAAAGTTGAAAAGTTGAATTGAAATTAATAAGAGTCTATTAATTTGAAGGACCATCTAGCCTTTACCTTCTCCCTGGGGCCCAGTGGTGCTGCTGAAGGTGCAGTGTTCATCTCTAATGAAATGGCCACTGAGAACAATGTCTTGGCGAGTCTTGGCATTTTCACGGCCAACCCTGAAAAGGAACAGCAACATTCAAATGATTAAAAACTACAAAGTAAGTAAAGTTTAATCTGAAAAAGAAATTGTTAAACCCTCACTTGGTGATGCCATCCTTGATGTAATACAGCAGACACTCAGACATCAGCGGGTCCTCGTTGAGGTTCACCAGATGAGGGGTCTAAGTGGGAGATATGGTCGTGTTGGTGTGAGTTGATGTGACAGATTTATGAAAAACTGAAATCAAATATTGACTATTGGGTTGGAGGAGTGTACATGCGCTTTGTTAGTGTGTGTGTGTGCGTGTGTGTGTGTGTGTGTGTGTGTGTGTGTGTGTGTGTGTTTGTGTGTCAAAGAGTGACACAACACAGTAAGCTTTGAATTTTTAAATTATTGTCTTTTTACTTTGGTGCAAAAGCTTTGTATTTATTTTTACTAAATATATTTTTTAACAAGCACAAATTGTTTTTCTTATATAAAGCATTTCTGTGTAGCTCTTTGTATGAAACGTGTTTTATAAATAAAATCAAATAAAATTTGTTATGATTTATTATCTTCATGGGCTACGCAACTGAGATAAACATTTTACCTTTTTGGGGGAGAAAACACCCACAGTACCTCCATCTTCTCTCATGGCAACACCCATCTCAGCCAGAAGGGCCTCTCTGCAGATATCAGGCAGAGATAGAGTCATTAACAATGTTTTCATAAACAACAAATTTATTGGGATTAAAAATGGTTGTGATATGATTAGCAGTTATTAAGTGATGTTTTTTTTTGCCAATGATGATGCTTCTATCAGTGTAAAACTCTCAGTGTCTTCTGTGTGAATCACAAAAGTCATCTTCATTAACGGTAGATTTACAGTAAGAAAGAAATTATTGAAGTTTACTAGTTTTAAAATGAACAACTAAATAATGAGTGAAACACACAATAACACTTTGCAAAATACCAACTTCAGCATGTTGATGTGGTCATAAAACAGTTATGTTTAGCAGATTCTCTAAGTGTTTATGTATGTTTTATCATGACTTCATAGTTTACTTGTTTGGGTTTTTTTTATAAAAACAGTAAATTTAGATGAAATGAAATGTGCTACATGAAATTTTGACAATGCCGTTTGTTAAATAGGATTACTTAAAAGGAAATATTCTGTGTCTGTCACTAGAAGGTGAAATGTGTCCAGAGGTATGTGTGTGTGTGTGTGTGTATCTGAGCTGAGTGATTGCCTTAATAATATGACCTGTATCTGTCTGTGGCATGTTGTTTGTTGCTTGATCGACTGCTTAGTTTACATAAGTCTAGTTCTGCTATTTCAAAGTAAAAAACTGTATAAAAAAGTGAATCTTTAACAAAGGGGGTAAATTAAAAACAGGGAACTCTATCAAGACTCTTGCTCTGTATTGGATTTAGCGCATCTGACAGACCCCTGTAATCGCCTCTGAGCGACTAATTTTGACGGTAGCATTATTGTAGATTTGAATTCAGAAAGTGTTTTCAGCACAAAGGCATTTTACACCATATATTCACAGATGTAGTTAAGGCTGAAAAAACAGAGGCTGATTTTGTGTTTTAGTTCTAGTTGCTATAAAAAATAACAAATTCATGACTAAATGCATACAAATGTATTTAGTAACTGAACTGTTTTGGTTTAACATATAATTATAGTATACTTTACTTTGCCATTTTTGTTTTTAAAACTATGCCAAAACTACAGCTGAAGTGGATGAAAATGTCCTTAACTTTTTGTAAATTTTATATTAAATCAAATCTGTGATCAACTTGAAAGAGTGACACAGTTCAATAGTTTTTTTTTTTTTTATAGTCTATATTTAGGGGAGAATTTTCAACCAATTGCTATGACAACCGATGTTAACAGTGCTAAAAAAAAACACAGGATAAGGTCAGATGATCACCAAAACGCACAAATACTCAAACTAACCTTTCCATACGAATGGCCTCAGTGCGACGTAGCTTCTCTTCCCATGTTTCATTCAACTCAGCAATGATTTTCTCTGTTTCCTGTTGATGAAGGAAAGGCGTATTTAAAAACAGCCTACAATGACAAGAGTTTTTGAATCATATCGTTATGCTTTGTTCTTCCCTCATCCTGTCTGTTATACCTTCAGCCTTTCAATTGCTTCCTCGCTAGCAGGGCTGAAGATGCGATCATGAAGGTTGCTGATGGAGCCGGTACGACTGGACAAAGCAGAGAGCGAGGGGGAGGGACTCATTCCCGTCATGGCGTGGGTCACTGTGGAGAGATCACCCCTTTGATTGACAGCCTGGCGATTATTGACAAAGTTTTTGTAATCGCACAGGTCTGCCAGAGAGAGAGGCGGTGCATGGAAGAGAACGAGGAAGGAAGGAAGGAAGGAAGGAACATACGCCAGGTATTCAAGGAGAGACATCAGGGATTGAGAGAAACACGGAGAGACATGGATTTAAAAAGAAAAAAAATAAGGGACCAACAGGGAGGAATACAAAAAAAGAAGAGAAGCTCAAAAATGGATCGGAGAAGCACGCACTTTGCTTATTAAAGCCATTGCAAACAGAGAGCAAACGCAACTGACAAAAGAGCACAAAACAGGCCTGGTGCTGTTTTTCTGGCGCTAAACTAAATGACACAATGAACAAGCTTGCAAGCAAAGTGATGATATGATAAACCTATACAGACCTAATACAGAGTGTGTGAAAAACATAACTGAATGCTTTTAAATAGTTTTAATTTTGGTTTTGTAGCATAGCTGCTAGCAGCACAGCCCTCCAAGCATCTGACTCATAGCTTTTATTACAAGAGCAGCACACAGAGAACCAGGGTAGACACAGTAATCTCAAATATCATCTCCTGGCTGGGTGTTTTAATCTCTAAACTTCTGGAAATATCTTCTCAATATCTTTATTTTTGTAAACAGCTAAATAAGTACATTATGAACAGATCCTCCATAGACATGAAGTTAAAGCTCAATATTTGAGCTTATAAATATAAATATTTGAGTTAACAAATTATTTTTGTTTGCAAAATTAAAAAAAAAGAAGGAAGGAGGAACTGTGTAAACGTGTAGATATCACAGGAGATTTTTTTTTTTTTAGATCCTAATTGACTTTGTGGGGCTACGACATTCATGCAGTCATCATCATGAAAATTATTCAAATTTAATTGGATGAGAACAACTTTGGCTGCGTAAGCACTGGAACAACCTAAAGAAGCCACAAGCTTCTCTATGTGGCAGCTTTGCAGTCTGCATGTTGCTATGCCAGGCTGAGTTCTTAAACATGCATTTAGATGTCAGGTTGTCTTTTATTACAAATGTTTTGACAGAAAGTTATATTCCTGCATGCCATTGCAATAAAGTTGCAAAGTATAAAGAGTTGTCAGAACAACTCTATGAGAAGTAAAAAAAGTTATGAGCCACAAGGCAATATGAGTGAAAGAAAAATAAAAAAAATAGGCAATTTGGGATAATGCTTGAGAAAAAATTACTCCAACGTGTTTATGTTGCTCCACATAATCAATAAATCTTCTATATATTTTTTTCAAATCTGTCCATCCTCAGACTTTAGAAAGCATTATTTTAAGATTATAAATTTGGTCTCTTTGGTTGTGGAGGAGAATTTCTTTTTTCTTTTTGTTGCAAAGCACAGGCTTGCTAGTTAAACACACATTTCAAACCAGTGATTGTGGGACCAGCGCAGCGATACACTGATAGGACAGAAAAAGAAAAAGACCATGTGTGAGAGAAGTCCTCATTTCAAGTTAATCTTCTGTCTTCGACAAAGTGAGAGATTCTAAGATTAGTGTTTTTACGTGTGACACTCACTTTCTATGATGTCTCCCAGTCCCTGTGCATAAAGTAGGTCTTTGAGGCGAGCCACCTCCTCTTTCAGCTCACGCACCAGGCGGTTGTTGGGGTCCTCATTGATCACAGCATTGCAGCGGATCTGTTTGGCACGATCAGCATACCTGGAGGGATGAGGACCATCAGGGTTTTAAAGCCATTGAATTACATACTGTAGTTCACAATTCTTCAACCTCACCACAGCAACCCTGATCAGGTAATAATTATACTGTATCAACAGCTAACAAAAAAATACTGTAGAAGTAAAGCTGGATGCAAGTCTGTGCTCAAAAAAAGTGCACAAGTCCCTCATAGTTACAAAAATAATCCATTGTCCCTACTAATATGCAAATACCAGAAGGAAAAGGTCCAAAATCATGAGTCAAAGTCTACAAATCAGTTTAAGTATTTAATGTAAATGGATCATTTTCACTAAAAATACATAACAGGTCAAACCACTCAAGATGATAACATTCACAAAGAGATTTTTTGACATTTTCCTCACCGGAGAGTACTGAGGGTTTCATCATAGTTAATATCTGCAGGGCTGAGAGCGGCCACCATGGCTGTGCGAGAGTTTCCACCTAGAACATAAGTCCATTTTGATAGAAAGTGAATTTACACATGAAATATCCGATGTTTTAGGTTTGTGTGTGTGTGTGTGTGTGTGTGTGCGTTTGGGGGGGGTAGGTGTGTGTTTGCAAACCTAAGTTCTCTCTCAGCAGCCAAGTCAGAACTGAATCCCTGTAGGGAATGAAGCTCTCCACCTTCTTCTTTTTCTTGTTCTGTGCAGAAAAACAAGAAAATATGTAAATATAAAACATTATTTTTACATTTTAAAGCCACAATAAATTCTACTTTCTGCAGAAAACTGTGATTTATATGCAGTTAGTAATCCCACAAACCTTGTTTGGTGCAGAGTCCTAAGAGTTGAAAGAGAAAAGCAAATGCTTGTTATTTCAATTTTATCACATGAGCATTTCAAGCCAACAACTGTTGAGTAAACTGTAAAAATCCTACCAGTTCAGCCAGAGCAGAAATAACTTTCCCCAGTGTGGTCAAAGATTTGTTGATGTTTGCTCCTTCCTGAAAAAGGACGCGACTTAAAGTCAGTCATTTATGCAGCCATCAGTGTATCCATGAGCACATTTTAGATTTAAGGATTGTTTTGAAACCTTAGAAGATAAATCCCCGCCTTAGTCTTACAAACACTGTTAAGAGCTGTTGACAGTAAAATCCTCTTACTTTCAGCCTGGTTCCTTTGGCTCCAGTTGAATCAGCCCTCTCACTGCCAGCCAAGTCCACCAGACTGATCTTACTGACCTAAAAATGCAGAATGAATGATCGAAGGATTTAACATTTATCACAGTTCATGTAATGTCATAAGTGGAGTATCTGTTTCTTTTCATTCATGTTTTTAGATTTCAGGTTTTGTAAACATGATAGTGAGCTGGGCTTTGTTGCAGAACCTTTTCTGATGTGTTGTCCGTCTCCATGTCGTGTTTCTTCTGTGTGAAGATGATGTTGAAAACAGCATGAGAACGGCTGCTGGTCTCGTTCATGTTGGTGGCAGCCACAGTTCTTAAAGAGGAAAAGGAAAGAAATTCACATTCATGCATCCAAGCACAGACCAAACTACTGCTCTGTCTGCATTCCTTCCACTGGTTCGCTGTCCCCTTGGTTACCTGGCCTTGTTTCCAGAATCCATCAGATCCTGAATGTCGTTATAGGAGGTGACAGCCAGTTTGGACAGATCTTCCACATAGGGTCCCAGCAGCGGGTGTTCTCTGACACGCAGGTTTCCCTTGTTTTTGGGATTCAGTAAGTCGCGCACACGCTCACAGTAGATCTCCATGTAACTCACCTGAGAGGAGGCAGTCATAGAAAGGTTTCATGTCTTACTGACTGTATTTCATGAACACCTAAAGCCACGACAGACTCAAATGTGTGTTTCTGAATTTATGATTACATAACATCACTAGACCTTGTAACATTTCCCATTTTAGTTAATTCATTTTATTTAATTCTTTCACTCACCTCCACAGAGTAAGACATGCTATTGTCATTATTGCTGTCATTGATCTTGGTGAAAAGGTCCTCACATAGCTAGTAGAACAAAGACACAGCAGTCACCATCTTTATCACTCAAAACACAACCAAAAAAGATCAATCCTATACCTTTGTTTAAGTCATATAAATCAGCTTTCTAAGACAGCCTGTTGTATTGTTGGTCTGAGGTGTATTCAGCCTTACCAGAGGAATGATACCCTGCTGGTCTTTTTCCTGCCGGCCCATCATGGTGTAACTTTTGCCTGCTCCAGTCTGACCATATGCAAATATGCACACGTTGTAACCTTCAAAGGCATGGAGCAGCATCTCCTCTCCAATGTCCTTGTACACCTGCATCTGGGATGCATAGTTGATGTCCTCAGGCTGCAGAGACCGTGAGAGTGGAAAAATTATCATTCTGCACTGCATGAATACAGACATCAAAAACACACACATGCCGAGGAGAGAAAATGTTGATCACTTTGATACAGTTGAATAATTCATTCATTCATTCATTTTCCGAACCGCTTATTCCAATTCAGGGTCGCGGGACAGTTAAATAAGTTTAAAGCAAATCATTGATTACTTGTCAATAATGATATCGATTAATAACATAGTTTTATTTGCTGAGAGCCTTGAGACTCACCGTGGTGTGTGACCAGTAAGAAAAGTCAAAGTTGAAGCTCTTGTTTTCTTTTGGCTGCTTTGGGTTCAGGATAGCTAAAAAAAAAACAAACAAAAGATGTAAGTTAAGGGTGTGAAAAACTGAGACGCTCCCAAAAGCTGCATTTATTGACACATGAACACTGAGTGAATTGTTTTGTATTTGCACATCCTGGTCTCCTTTTATTGCACTGAAGTAGTACTTTCCCTCTCTCTGCTCCTCTCTGTAACAGTGTCTGTGAAAGCAGGACGCTTACGCAAGACACCAAGCAGCTACAGTCCAAAAAAACAAACATGTATTCCAGGTCAAGGTTACATGCGTGAGGGAGTCAGAGTAGCTTAAAAACATTGACGGGGGTGCTTCAGTCATTCCTTCATGTTTCCTTTAGGAAATGCTGGATTATTCTTTATCAAAGAAAAAAAGCTAATGCAAATCATTGTAGCACAACTTTCACTGATTGTAAACTTTGATTTTAATGTAAAAAAAAATATTCCACATTTATACTTTTTTATTTTATTTACTTGTTTCTTTTTACTGTCTTATTTTGGTTTCTTTGTTTTTGTGTTAATTGCCAACCTTGACAATAAAGTAATTTTCACACAGGGTTTTTTGGCACTTTTGCAATGTAAATAAACTAATACCTTGATATGTGAGAGGCAAATACAAGAATGAAGTAGATTACAACACAAACAAATATATTTAAAAAAAATAAATGAACAGATTTAGCAAAAGACCTAAATCTCAACATCTTCATGATCAATTCAATTAAGTGTTCTTGTTCTGTGCCAGTCACGACTGCAAAACTTTAGTTACGAGTTACAAATAACTGAGATCAAATGACTTTTAGGATTTGTAAACAAAAGACAATACTAAGATATGACTTTGACAGTTATTTGAACCAAATGTCCGTAACAACTTGAGATAAAACCAGCACTAAGCTGTCTGTCAAAATGGCTAAGTCTGGATTTAACCAGAACAACGAAGCCTTTTTGGTCCTCAAGCGATTGCTTGATCCTACACACACGTATTGGCTTCAGCCCTCAATGGAACTTTTGTTTATTTCTCCAGCTGCAGAGACATTGCAGGCCTCCCTGCCCACCATTACGTAGCTGCAGGGCAAAGCTGCCTACGAGACAAATAATTAAGAGGAAATGTTCAAACTGTCTCAGTGTAGGCCAGACATGTATGATCAAAACAACAGAAGAGCACCACGGATTTCGCAGGTTTTACTCTGTCAAGTGTTATTTTAAAATGTGGGGAATGAAGTTATATCCTCATCAACAGTGAATCAAACTTTCTTAATCATTCAGAGAAAGATGTTGTTACTGAGTTGAGAAGATAGCTGACAGCTTTTTTTCCCCCCAAGTATTTTTTTCAAATTTTCATGGCCTTGAAAAAACATAGGTAAAAATATTTTCTTCCAATTCAATCACTAACAAGATAAATAATTACCATTCGAGCTAAATTGACATTGCATTGATGTATGAGCATTACTGTTTTATTAATGTTTTTCTTTCTGGAATTTATTGCATATCAGTACTTTGAGTGTGTTCTTATGTCTTTCACTGCATTTCTAATGAAAAATATTTTACATTGTAAACTATTAAAGCACTGAAGCATGATAAATCATACAATCAGCTTTAAAAATAAGGTGTTACTTTCAGCCCAAAGTCCTTTTTATTACAGACATGTTGTGAAAACATTAGAAAGTATTTAGCAATTAAAAATCATTTTGAAAAAATCTAAATCTTTTGTGTATATCCTAATTGCACATCCACTTTTCCCACAATGACAACACCTGAATATATATGTAAACATGTTTCCTGACTCAATGAAAAAGTTAAGTCTTCCTATCAATAATAAGAGATTTAAAACTCTGTTTCATGTCATGTTTTGAACTGCGATTGGCTTTACTACAAGACAACTGAACCTCCACAACTTGATGGGGATTTTTTAAATTAAGCACCAGGTAATTTTACCTGTATGATTTTTTTTTTTTTTTAAACTAAAAAAATTAAACTGAACAAAATGAATTTGTTACTGAAGCTAAAGCATCGTAAAAGAAGCTACCTAAAGCTATTTAAGATAAAGGCACTTTAAGTTACCTCTATGGAACAGTTGGACTTTTTTTTATTTTTTATTTTACAGAAACTGGTTTTAACTGGACTTTGAAAAATATACCAACACAATTTTAATAATGATGTAGTCCTCATAAGTAAGTCTGGTTCTGGTAGCCATGTAAAAACAGGATGTAAATGTTCAGAAGTCATTCAACAAGCTGAGGTCAAACTCACTCGTAGTGTTTCCTGACATCTGGATGATGCACTTGCTTTCTTTCCCAATCTCCCTGGAGTTGAAGGGACGGACCCTCACCGCCACCTTTACTGAAGCCCCCGCCATGTTGTATGGGTTGGTGTGTGAATGAGCAGAAGAGCTGGAGATCTATGTCGCTACAAACACACCTGCACAGGTAGATTATGAAATGAGAACATCAACATCACCTGACAACATTAAGCACAATTTATCATTTTGACCTTATAACTCATATATAATTAAGTCTACCAAGTTGAGTATCTGATAACTGTATTTAAGTGCAAACAGAAGAAACTCTTGTTAGTCACAAACAGCACAAACTTAGGGATGAATTAAGTCCTATCTATCGAAAACTGGCATGACACATACTCCTTTTTTAGAAGCTCAGCTTATCTATTGAGATTAAAACACAGTCTGTTAAACATGCTGACTAAATGGCTGTGCCATTACTTGGCAGGAAGATCATCAGCATCCCTGCCATTCTTCAGTAAAATGGCTGCTTATTCGTAGAGCAGCATCCCCACCATGACTCAAGGCCTTGTGATGAAACTGTATCACCTCACCGCTCAAAGAAAAATAACACGTTGTGCTTTACAGTGCGTTTTTTAACATAATCATCTAAATAATCTGCAGTTTCTCTTTAACTCAAGGTAGATTCGATCTTATACCCCCTCCCTCTCAAATCTACAAAAGGATTATGTAAAATCTGTTTTAGATTTGCTTCATCAGTCCGGTGTTTATCCATCGCACATAAATCGACAATGAACAAGAATCCACCATGTTTAATTGGAAACCACGATTAAATATGAGGGACAAAAATGACACGTTTTCTGAGAGGAGAACTGCGTTAAATGCTGTGTATATTTATCCATGTGAATATCGCCTCCATCTTGCTTTCCTTGCCGCACCTCAAAGGGAGGCCGCGTAAACACACACAGCTCAGACGCCACAGCATCCTCCACTGCGTCAGAAAGGAGGTCAAAGCGCATTATCGCACACACCTTTTCATGGTATGAAGATGCTCACACACGATTTTTGTCTGATTAAGCTGATGTAAACGTTTTTAAAAATATTAAATTGAGTATTTCAAACGCAGCCTGATCAAACGTCAAACATCCTGACGCAATGTCCCACAGGCCCTGAAACCATCAGCAACAAAATTACCGAGGCGAGAAATCCATCATTAACGATACAGTGGAGTGAAAAAATATCTGTTGTGTCTTACCTTAGCGACTCAGACTCGACAACCACAGGGGGTGAATCTACTGTCCATTCAAAACGGCGGTGCCTCCTTCTTGAATCTCCTCAGCTGTCTGTATTTTCTCTCTGTCTTTGGTTAGGCTACAGCATCACTTCCCACGGAGCATCCATACATGGAGGATCCGGCCAACAAGAAGAGGGAGTGTGTCTCAGCCAGCAGCAGCGGCGCTGGGTGGGCTGAGATCTGAACACAGAGGTGCGTCAGTGAGAGACGAGTGGGAGACAAGAGAGGGAGGGACGAGCGACAGCAGAGCTGATAAACAAGAGGATGGGTGCGCCGCCAATCCGTCCCTGGGTCAGTGTGCAGGCAGGGAAAATGGCGGTGCAGCTATGTGAGGGATGCTGAGAGGGAGAGATGACATCAGCATCAGCATCATCAGCAGAGGAGGGAGAGGATGGACCATAACATATAGGCAATTTAGAGACAAATATGGGCGACTATAAGAAGGAGGGAAGAGCTTTGACAATTTGAACAAACAACCCGGCAAAAGGATTTCACTGTTACCCGGATCAGTGTCCAACCTTTAAAAGAGAGGATTGCTTTATCATCTTTATTATCATAAGCCATTATGTTTCAAACTACTTTGATACGTGCTTGCCTCACATCCATAAAACAAACAAAAAGAAAGGAAATATTAAAAAGAAAGAAAAGATCATAACGAATATATAGTCTTTCTTTTAGAAATTATATTACAGCTAATTAAAGCAGCATGTTAAAGCTCACATTTGAAGGTACAATACATGGGCATTACGAAAGATAAAGACATAAACACACAGCAAATAAATATGGATTAATCAATTAGATACACCTTGTTTAAGCTAAAGGACCAATATGTAAGCAGTCAATATGAGGAATTGTATTTCCTTTATTCAAAAATAACAAAATATACAGAAAAAATGTTGGTGGATCTGATGGCAGATCTACACTGAAATGACTGAAAGGAATAAACAGTCCTGAATATTGTGAGTGCAAGTTTTGACAAAACTACACTGTGACACATTTTAATCAGAGAATAACAAACAATCACAATCTGTTGGAGGAAATCTGCAACCGAAGACACAGCTCAGGAAAAAATTATAAAATGACACATATATTCTGTATAATACGCAGATTAAAAAGACAAGTGAACCAATATAAACAGTCCGTGGGTACACCCAGAATGGCAAATTACTCCCACAACTCTGTGTGTTGGTGACATTCAACAGTGGCTCTCATACATGTTAATGTGGGACAAAGGAACAAACACATGTTTTAAACTGGTGCTATTATTCAGTGGCATTTGGAGGGCAGGTGCTCAGTGAAAAATAAAGGTACCTTGTGCAGTGTGTGGAACAGTTCAGACTGCCTTAGCAGTGTACTGTCTATTTGAGTGATTCTTGGTGAGTCAGTCAGTGAATTGTGGTACTAAGACCTCAAACCAGACTGTAACTGTCGAGGCCCAACTTCAATACTCTTCTACATTACTGAGTTCTGCAAACACATTTTAATTACCAGTAGGTATTGATTGTTGTCAAGTCCACTGATGTAAATACAAGATTACTGGAAGTGCAATGACATAGAAATCATTTCTGGTTGCTACAAAATAAAATATATTGCTAACATAGCTTCATGACTGATTTTGTGTGACCAAATCACTTTGTGGACAGCTTTTAAGATATTTCAGTAAAATTAGAAGAACGGCTCCATTTTAAAATCTGAGCTTGACAAAGCCCTAAACAGTTAACATGACTTATCTTTACTCTGACCGTTTTTCTTCATCATCTGCCTCCTCATCCTCCTTGCTGCTTGACAGCTGCTTTATACAAGAAAGCAGAAAGTGGCATCCCATACTTTCCTTTCCTTCCCC
This sequence comes from Telmatherina bonti, assembly GCF_933228915.1. Taxonomy (NCBI): domain Eukaryota; kingdom Metazoa; phylum Chordata; class Actinopteri; order Atheriniformes; family Telmatherinidae; genus Telmatherina; species Telmatherina bonti. The sequence goes on along the minus strand of NC_136625.1, from coordinate 22,597,883 downwards.
CATATAATGCTTCCTTTCCAGGCATGCTGCAACTGGTAAATGAAAAAAGACCAACAGTATGAATAAGACTGTGACATTACAAGGCAGACAGCTACTTTTCTGTTGGACATTTTAAAAATAAATTACTTTCTGTTTTTATTATGTAGCCTGATGTAAACCTAGACTGTTGTGACTATCTGTCTATGTTAAGGAAATGAGATACACAGTTGTCTATCGGTCATTTTATCTGGTTTATTTACTTTCTGCTCCGCACGCTCACACAGTCTAGCTTCTCAGTGATCACGCCAGCATGCACCACATGCAGCACAGTCTACGTATTTTTATTTTAGAAAAAAACAAACAAAACAACTTAAACTTTAATAAGGGCACTTACTCTGTCCAGAGAGCAAAGGTCAAGTACTCTATCACCACCTACTGTTTATCTGTGTGTGCCACTGCTATTACTGCTTGTATGTGGAAGTAAAGCTTGTTAAATGCTCCATGAAAAGCAACAACTTTGTTCTTGTTCTTAAGGATGCAAGAACAAAAAAAAATGTTTTTTTGATCTGGTCAGTTTTGGACTATATCATATTCACACGTCCAAATTTCAGTCTCATAAACTTGACTTCAATGCATTTTTAGTGACCCTGCATATTTATATTCAGTAGATATGGTTACATTTAACTCCAATTCTAAGGTAATGAAAACTACGTCTGCCCTTAAAAAACCTACTTTTAATCTTCAAGGATCACATCTGTTGTTATTTTAATGTCATATTTTATTTAGACATTTTGTAAATGTTCTGTTTTATTAATAAATGCATTAAAAAATACTACGCTTTTCTGCATTGACCACACCCACCTCACATTTGAGGTGGTTGTTGTTACAAATCACACAATACTTCTAAGAGCCTCAGAGACGAAAGTTCTGCCTGACTGATGTGTCGAGAACAAGCAACAAGTCGCCTAATCAAGTCCAAGAACAAAATTATGTTTTTTTGTTCTAGTGGCCCCAAGAACAAAAAAGAGGTTGTCTCTTTTAGAGTAAGCAACAAGCTTCCTGTTACATACAAGCAGAGAAGAGAGAACACTTTGTTATTTTCTACAACAGGAAACTGAATACATGCTTGCCACCTCTGTGTAAGTGTACAGCAATTAATTGTGAAATTGAGTGCTTCTTTTCATGTCAAGCTAAAAAAAAAAAAAGGCCAATGGAGGCCCATGGCAGCCCAAAGTATGAATAGTGTAGTAACTAAATTATTAAATAATTATCAAACATAAATCAACATTTTAAAATTTAGATATTATGGTTATATTAGGATGACTTTCGACAAAAAAAAAAAAAAAAAAAAATTAACATGTAAACATCATCATTGCTGGCCAATGTTTTACTATTCTCCTTCTCTTCCTCTTCTTTTTGGGCAGATTTTGAGTGCTGAGTCAAGAGCAACAACCAGTAAGAGAGGAAAACCAAATCTTACTTATTTACCAGCAGTGTAATTATTCACCTGACCACACTCAGAGTAGAACACCTTCTGCTGACCTCTTCATGACACAACAGTTAAGAAATACAGTTACGTTTTGTTCTATTATAGATAACATTTGGTTTTGCTGACCTTGTGCAATTCCTACCACCCCTTCAAACTCTTATCTAATTAGCATATTAAGAATTTTTCTTGTTTGACTGTTTGAAAAATGTTGTTCTGTGAAAATAATAAGTTTGAACATTTTGGCACATGGAAATTGATTTTACACATTTGAAATAGTTGTTTTTTAATAATGAACACAAGTGAAACAAAATTGGCCTGCCTATATTTGCTATGTTTGTCTGCCCCCCTTCTTCCTCTGAGAAAGCAGATTGGCTCTGTGAGAGGAGACTCCTCTTTTACAACTCAAAGGCCACTGTGACTGATGAAAAGGACAAAATCAACAAACCGCCTCAAACCAACCAACATCAACTGGTTCTAAGCAGCCAAGGGAAGGACTTCCCTCTTCTGTTCAGTTCAAGAGTCAAGTGCTATACGGATCTAAACCAGAAAAGTGTCACCAAAACCAGTTATGCTGGGCCAAAACTGTGAGAAAAGTATGAACATGCACTTAAAAGATTGTTTGCTGCGTACAACAAAAGCTTTCAAAGGTTGTGTATCCCTGGGAGACTGAATGAAGATGACACGCAGAATTGCTTAAATAAAAGTGGCATCTTATTTTTCTCTTTTTTTCTACGTTGCTTTAACACATATCAAGGAATAAGAGCTCTTGAGTGATAAATTGGTCTATTTAAAAGATGACACAATGATCCAGAATTTAGGTGCCTTATATGAGTGAACATGTTCTCTATACGTCAAAACTCATTCGTTTTACCATGACATTTTGTTGTGAGATTGTACACCTTGTTGCGTAAAATGACGCACGCCAGCCCTTGACCACCAGGTCAAAGACCTGTTTGTTTTAAATTTTCACTCAACTCACAGTGAGACGCAGTCTCTTCTTCTGTCAGAGACGGCTGTAGCCCTTGCAGGCTCCTCAGGAACAGTCGTGATGCAGCGGGCTTTGTTCAGCCGGAGCGCGTTGCTTGCCCAGCAGGCAGCAGCGGCGCTCGACAGTCCGCTCACCGCAAGGAGCGCATCAGTGCGTCAGCGCCTGGACCGCTCCATGTCCTCGGTCACCATCCCGCCACCGGCATGCATGCTCCGACCGCTAGAGGCGCCTCTCCGTTACCTTTTCGGACCGGGACCCTCAAATGTTCCTCCTCGTGTCTTGGCCGCAGGCGGCAGACCCATAATTGGTCACTTGCATCCAGAAATGTACGAGGTAAATGTTGTCGAAAAGTCAGGCTCAGGATGTGTTATGGTGGATATTTCAAGAACTGTGAGATGGAAATACACTTTATTTAGGCACTGAACTATGGAAACATGAATGGGAATGGTAATTATGCATCTTATTTTACTCAAGCCTTCTTGAAGTACTAAACTGAATGGCCTACTTTATCTAGATTTTTTTTTTTTTTACCATTAAAATGTCTTTTAATTTGTCTGTCATGTGCAAACACACGTAAACACCCCTGCCCTGAGATTATTGTACCTGAAAACTCAAAGTGAAAAACTGTTTTAACATTTTGTTATAGATCATGAACGACATCAAGAAAGGAATCCGGTACGCCTTTCAGACAGAAAACAACATGACTATAGCCATGAGCGGCTCCGGGCATGCCGCAATGGAGTGTGCTATGTTCAACACGGTGGAGCCTGGAGAGAGCGTGCTGGTGGCCATCAATGGCATCTGGGGAGAGCGCGTAGCCGAAATTGCAGAAAGAATGGGTAGGAGATTATACAGGACTTTCCTCAAGCAAGGGTCTTCAAAAAGGACAAGTCATAGTATTATTTGGCTTTCAACATTCTATATAACTTAGTTTTATTCTATTTGAATACTACTATTTTCTTATGAGTCTTTCTTTCTTTCTTTTTCTTTTTTTTCCTTCCAGGTGCCAATGTACACAAGATGATAAAAGAACCTGGAGGATATTTTACTAATAAAGAAATTGAAAAGGTTGGCACTACACCTCTCATTCAACTAACTATAAAAATGACTGAACTTTACTCAGTTGAACACAGTTGTGCCACAGATAACAAGAACACAAGTGTGACTGAACTTCTGCTTATGTTTCTATCAAGGCCATAGAAAAACACAAGCCTGTCTTGTTTTTCCTCACACATGGGGAGTCCTCAGCTGGTCTCTGTCACCCAGTAGATGGCATTGGAGACATATGCAAAAAGTAAGTCTGCCACCTTGCATGTCTGAAACAAAAATTAGGTAAACTTCTTGCTGCAGCTGCCTCATCTCTTGCAGACATAACTGTCTATTCCTGGTCGACACAGTTGCTTCACTTGGAGCAGCACCTATTTTTATGGACAAACAAAGTAAGACTCTGTTAAAAGATTATGCTCCTTTGCGATGTAAAGCCTGCTAGAGGTTTATTATGTTTCTCATTGTTTTCTAAGACATTGACATCCTGTACACTGGTTCTCAAAAGGCTTTGAATGCACCTCCTGGCACAGCACCCATTTCTTTTAATGACAGAGCTTGGTAAGGAGAGCCACTGATTTATTGTTTTAACTCGTGCTTGTTATACACAAAAGCTCTAATAGCAATGACCAGAAATTATTTAAAGATGCACAATGTTTCTGTTTTTTTATACAGCCACAAGATGTTTAATCGTAAAACAAAACCAGTATCATACCTCTTAGATATGACACATTTGTCCAACTACTGGGGTTGCGATGGTAAACCAGCCAGAGCGTAAGTAGTCTTAACATCCTTAAACCTTAACTTTGGCTTGTGACAGTAGCAGCCAAACGATTAGTTTAGTATAAATGCCTTTTAAGTTTTTCAGCGAATAAACCAGATGGCATTCTATTGGGAAGATTCACAAATGTCAATTACTGTGATGATGGTGTTTAGTGTTTGATGTAAAAATTATTAAAATAAATATACAAATAAATAAATAAAATGACAATATGTAACTTAATCATGTATACTCTGGAATTTAGATATCACCACACTGGTCCTGTCTCTGGATTCTTTGCGCTGCGGGAGAGTCTGGCAATCCTTGCTGAGAGGGTAAAGGAATATATTCACTTGTTTGTTTTGTCACACCAGTATATATACATACATACATACATATACATATATACATATACATATATATATATATATATATATATATATATATATATTTTTTTTTTTTTTTTTTTTTTTTTTTTTATTTTTAAATTATTGTATTTTTTTTTTTTTTTTTTTTTTTTTTTTTACAATATCTTGCTGAGGTTGCATTTAATCCAAAATAATCAAGATTAGTGGTTCCTTTAAAGTGTTCTACGTTTATGATGTTTTAGTCTCTAATTCAAAAAGGGTAAGAAGGTATCTAATATTTGTCTTGAATGAAGTCAGTCACAGTTATTGCTGCAAATGGAGATGAAAATTTACGATTACTCAAGAAAGATGAGTACAAAGAATTGCTCTCTCTCTTTTGTTGCTTGTGAGTTTGTACAGTTGGGCATGTGAGTTCCGGATTAACAAGAGGTGTGCAGTCTTATACTTCTGTTGCAAATTATCCACTAACTTAATAAATCTTTGTCTCCCTCTAGGGGCTGGAGGAGTCGTGGAGAAAACACAAAGAGGTGGCAGCCTACCTATACCGAGGACTTGAAGATCTGGGCCTCAAACTGTTTATCCCTGACAAGGTCAGAGCAACATTTTTCTGCCAACATGAAAAAAGAAAAAAGAACAGTAACAGTGATTCACATTATGCTTAGCTTAGTTAGTTTTGTGTCAGCCTACTTCACTAATGTATCCCTCTTTTTAAAATAAAAACTAAAGCAATTAAATGACATATGTCCTGCAGGATATGAGACTCCCTTCCGTCACCACAATAGCCATTCCTGAGGGTTACGACTGGAGGGAGTTGTTGGTCTACATCATGAAGCACCACCACATGGAGATGACAGGAGGACTTGGCCCTTCCATTGGCATGGTAGGTGGATGCTAATATTTCAGCCCAAAACAGAAACAGATGCCAAAGTAATGTTAATTTCAGTTAACTGAATTAATGCAGCTCTCTGAATCATCCTGCTGAATCACTGCAGGCAATGTTCTCATTAAATGTTGTCAAACTCTGTTTCAAAGGTGATGAGGATTGGATTGATGGGATACAACTGTGAGAAGGCCAACGCTGACATGGCACTGCACGCCCTGGCAGATGCTCTCAAGAACTGCAAGAAAAGCAAGGCTTAATAGCTGAAATTCCCACATCAGTGACTGTCTGCTCATTTATTAGGGAATGGAAAATAAATATCCAGTGTACCCACATGCAAGAAAAAGTGCATATATTCTGAAAGCCATCATTGCTTTTTACTACACAGATTTTAAACATTTTTCATGTATGTTCTAATGAGGACTAAGCTGAGGACACTGAATATGTCAATAAAGTTTGCTTTAATTTATTAAATGCTTCTCATGGATTAATGTTTCAAATCAAGACATAACCCGTTGACATCTCAATATGTCTTTTGACACTGAGCGTTATATCCATTTTCTTAAAGATTTTCTATCTTTTTATCAGGCACGTCTTAAGGATACTACATTTCCCAGGATTCCTCACTGTTGCAGTAAGAGTCATGTCAAACCGACGCTGGTGCAGTGCCCCTTGACTTGCGAATTATTTTTGCCTTTAAACATTTTGTGGGATTTATCCTCCATCCCGTGAAACAGACCACATTCATGGCGTGTCCTGTCTCTGGTGTTGGTAGGTTAATTGTTTACCAGTCATTATGAGACGGCTTTGTCACAAAGTGAAAGTATTTTTCACTGCTCCACGATCATGCTAGCTGCCGTCTCTGCTTGCTAACAAGGTTATCTTAGAGAATTCAGTTGTTGTTTCCAAGTTAATTATTGGTAGCTGTTTATATGTAAATAGTAATCTGTCCTTGAAACTGCCTGTACCCTTTTGTTACGTACAATTAAAGTAAGCAAGCAATGTGTTTCTTTCATTTAATCGAAGGCTGTCGACATTCACTGCAGCATCAACTAAAACACAAGACAAACTACGCTGCACGTCCGCTGCGACATCTGTGTGTCAAAGGACTATTTGTCATATTTCACAAACGAAATAAAACAGTTTTGCTTTAATTTAAAGCGGAAAACAACACTTCCTCCTCTGCCGAAACACACATCATAGTTGTTGTTGCATGACTGCCACCATCTGGACTTTATTTGAATAACAAGTACTGTCGTCAGTAGTTTCTTTTAATGCATCGTTTTGGCAGTGCATTTTTATTTAATTTAGTTATTTTCATACATTTTAATGTAGACAAAATAGTGTCTAAATCAACTCATAAAAAGGTTAATCAATTTCAAGGAGGAAAATAGGCTTTTTATAGCTATACACACACACACACATATATATATATATATATATATATATATATATATATATATATATATATATATATATATATACATATATATATATATAATTATGTCATTTATTTTTAAAATAAGCATCAGAAACATTTTTATTTAGACAATCTTTTTTTCCCTTTTAATACAACAGCGAGTGCTGTATGTTATATTGTTGGAAGGCCTGATTAGTCACCATTATACTGAGGTATAACTTTATTTTATAATAGGATCATAGTTTTGGCGAATGAACAACAACTCAGCTGAATGTGTGGGTAGAGAACCCTATTTTCTTCTGTGTGTTATTCTTGTTTTGAGACTCGTGCTATCAGGTGTCTGTGGTGGTATCTGACTAATATCTAATTGATATACAAACATCAAAATGAGATTCTGGAGCCAGTGCTCCCATATCATAACTCCATCCTTCAGAATGGCAACACTCCACATCATGGCCTGCTGTGAGTCCAGACCCCTGTCCAATTATTATTATGGTCGCTATTTTATTTTATTTGACAGGGACAAAGCATTTAGCCAAAAGGCTCATTCTTATTGGTTGTCCTAGGTCGGATCTTACGGATGCTCCCTGGATAAAAACAGACACAGTTTATATTACCATTATTAAAATCTTAACACCTACACACTTGTGGGATTAACTTAGGCATTTTGCTCATGATAGACCATCACTACATTTTCTGTTCTGCCAACCATGTTGTTAACTGACTCATGAAACAAACTGTTCTATGTTTCAAGATGTAGTTTTGAGTTTAAAAATCATGTTCTACACAAAACTACATTACTGTATATGGAGTAGCTTCTATTTTCAAGCTGCTTCTATTTAATTGTGTGTTTCTTGTAGCATCAGTGGAGCTGAATCCAGCTGTCAAACCTCTAAGCTGGCTACTTGGCACCTGGGAGAATGATGAGCTTGGAGAGGGCAGGTTTCCCTCTATAAAACCTTTCCATTACACAGAAAAATTGTACTTCAGTCATGTGGGGCAGCCAGTCATCAACTTCATGTAAGTACTCCAGAAGTTAAACTTAAAGTTTTTTATTTTCAAAGTTACATTTTTTAGCATTTAACTTCACGCCTCCAAAATGCTTCCTTCAGCCTGTTTCGCAATCATTTCTTTTGTCTTTTATACAACTGATTTTTCATTATTGCGTTATAGGTTCAATGCATTTCATGCAGACTCTAACAAGCCTCTGCACAGAGAATGTGGTTTTATACGAATGCAGCCAGAGACCAACAGAGTGGCATTAATCATCGCACAGAACTCAGGTAGGCTTTAAACCACTAAATGTATACTTGATTCTGTTATAAGGGATCACGTCTGTTCTGTGATTCTGTGGTCCTAGGATTGCCGGACTGACATGTTTTGCTTAAAAGATAAACTACTTGTCTCTTCATTTAGAAATTTAACACTCAACATACCTTAAAAATGATGTATTCTGTTTTATGACACATTGCAAGCATGCTGTGGTATTTGTCTCTGCAGAGAAATCCTTGTCTGGTGTTCCCTTGTTTTTTGGGCAAGGAAGATTGAAATAAAAAAAAAATTCTTTATTTATTTATTTATTTATTTTAATTTTCTCTCTCTTTTTTTCAAATTCAAATAGAGGCTTACAAGGTCTGTTTGTGCAGGTCTGGTGGAGATTGAAGAGGGAGAGCTCACAGAAAAGCAGCTGAACCTGCAGTCTCAAAAGTTGGAAAGAGTCTCTTTTGCCAAGGAACCGCATGTACAGCAGGTAAAAACTGTTCTGACAAATAAATGAGCTGATCTTTGCATTCATATTGAGCATTATCAAATAACACTAAAAAAAATGTGATAATGCTGTGTTTTTCTGAAAAAATAAGCTTTTAAATTCCATGAAAGCATTTTAATATGACTGGCATGGGAAATGGGGAAATTGAAGCTCCTGACAGAGGCCAAATACCTCCAACATGTGCTGATTTACCTAAACTCAAATAAACCTGTGCCTACAATACAAACGCCAGTCTTCAGTATTTTTAATACTTTGTAAAACCAGACTTTCTATGAAGTTGTTCTCATTTGCTCTTTCTAATTTACTGTCTCTTTTGTCAGATGTTTAACTCCATTCAAAATTGCGACCCAACAGTTGCCATAATAAGTTTGTGTCAGCTCACAGTCACATAAAGAATTTCCAGATTATAATTACAAACACATTATTTTAATAATGGTTTTTTGTTTGAGAAAATCACTATATAAATACTTGAAAGGTAACTCCTGTGCAGGCAATTCAAGTATATCTATGTGTTTGATAATATCTTAAAAGTTTCCCAATGCTGTTTCAAAAGGCTGACGGTCCAACTTAAGAACAGTGTTGCCGAGGAAGTGTCTCAAGACCTCGACTCAGTTTAGATGTATTACTGCAGAGCAAAATGAGACTTCACTGTCCATTAAATTTTTTTGTTCAACTTATTTTCATAAGCTTTACTGCTTTTGGTCTTTAACCTCACGTGGTCTTTTCCTGCAGATATGTCGAGTAATTCAGCTGCGACCAGATGGAAAGCTTGAGCAGACTGTTTCCATGGCAACAGACAAGCAGCCGCTGACTCAACACTTGCACATCACCTATCGTCGGTCATCTTAGTTCATCTGTCAGCGTTCTCATATGCAGCAGTATGTTGTTCCAGAAAGATGAAATATGTTAAGCACTTCATCAATAATCAACATCAGGTAGTCATGGGAACATATGTACAGTTCTCTAGTGGTGTAGTTTGATTGTATTGGTAAAGAAGTTATGCTGTCATACCTCTAATTACTTGAATAACTTAAAGCATTTTTTGTATATCACATATTTTATATATTAAGTTTGGGAATAACGGCTTTTTTTTCTGATGAATTAGTTCAAAGATTGATATAAATATGACAATTTTGCCTTTCAATCATGTTTTTGCACTTAAAAATGTAATATTGTAAGTAATATTGTGCAAATATCTGTGAGCTGTAAGTCTTTTGTGTGTGGAGTAGCTATAAAACTAAATTACTATATTTAATTTTGTTATAAACTAAAATAGACACGGTCTTGAGTTCAACACCTGATCAGAATGAATGATCACAAGCATCTTTAGCAGGCTGAAAAGCAAAACAACTGTGATGGTCCAAGCAGAAAGGAAACTGACAAAAAACAGAAAATGCCAAATTATGTGACGAATATAGCCACAGTGTGGACTCTGCATGCTATTTTACGTTTGAGTCATAGGGATCTGTTACACTGGGTGGTGTTTCCTTACTTGTGTTAATACCACACATTGAAAATCCAAATACATGTCAGAATTCAAATCAACTAACTCCAAGTAAATATATAAAGATAAGAAAAGCAGTCTCAATGCAATACAAAAACAAAACTGTTTCATTACTGTGCATGTTTACCATTTGTTGAATGTAATTAAATTAATTGGGAACAAATGATGACAATGTTTTATTTTGAAGTCAACTGAATGCAAAACTTTGAAATGTTTTCAGTTGCTGTACAATTTATAAAAATATGACTGACAAAGTACATTTTCTACAAATTTGCTTCTTCAAAAATGCAAGTAGAAAAATCTAAATTTATAACTTGTTCAAAGAGTAAGAAATTACATATTTACGACATAAGCATTTCTCTCTTTAATGTTAGGGTTTTGGCTGTGCCTAATTGGCTTGTTGACAGTTGAGCAATGTCTCAGCGTGGCATTTAAGTACCCCACAATAAAAATGGGGCATTAGCCACATTATATGGAGTATCTTCATGGTTCTGCAGGTGACATTTTTAAACCCAGTCATTTTCTTAGAAACTTTGGCCAGTTAAGGGTCAAGGGAAGCTGGAGCTTATCTCAGCTATCATTGGGAGAGAGACAGGGTACTCCTTGAACAGGTTGCCAGTCCATCTCAGTGCCGCACAGACAACCTTTTACACTCCTAAGGACAAATTAGAGTAACCAGTCAACCTAACATGCATGTCTGGATGGTGGGAGAAAGCCAGATTACCTGGCAAGAACATGAAAACTCCAAAGGCCACTGTTTGAATCTCTGCCCAGTGACCTTCCTGCTGTGAGAGCAGTGGAAACCACTATTCCACCATGCAGTATATGAGCTAAAGGCAGTTTCCCCTGGCATCATTTACAGGTCACTTCACTCATGTGGGTCATCAAGCCACACACTTCCTGCAGGTATCAGACAAATGAAGGTTTAAATTGGACTTTGCATTCTTATTCAGAAATCCTGGTAGATTTTAGTCTGCTGTTCCACCCCAACCATTTTAATTCACTGTCACAGGGAAAAGAGCCCCAGCTATAGTTCCCAAGGAGAGCACAAACATACACTTGTCTTCAAATATCAAGTTTTAAGACTAAAATGTTCCTCTGGGCTTAAATCCCCTGCTCCTCCTACAGAGTAGCCCATCACCAACCACTTCATTGCCTGCAGCTCTGTCAAACCAAACTTCCTACCTTAATTCTGAGCTGCAGTCCCACACCATTTCCTTGACATGGTCCACAGTGTCCATACACCATTGCATAATCACCCCTGAACTCAGGGAAAGGGTTGCAGTCACAGTACTTTGGGAGTAGTACAAATAACCATGCTAGTATAAGCATGAGTATAGATGCACTTCATTCGATTGCTTGTATACAGCAGAGGCAGAATGACGCAAGAAAACTACCTTCCTTGGCATTTATAAATTCACCCAACACCACCAGGGCTGGAATAAGGCAGTTTGACTACGCTACTGCAAGTATAAAGGCTATGAACAGTTGTTCCAAAAGCAGCCATTAGCTATACGCTTTTCAACCACCAAAAGAATCATGCAGGTTACTCAGCAATAAAGCAGGATCAGGACAACTGAAGACCAATTCAATGATTTATTTGAATGCAAACATGTGACAGCACCTTCACAAGAAGCCAACCTTGTACATTTTGACAAGTTATGGTGGAGAGGCCACCAATACCCCACAAGCAGGCAGTACTGACCACATTCAAGTGCTAGCCAGTTGAAAAATATACAAAGTTGAGCAAAACAGAAGGCAAAGAGGTCCTGTCAGCACCACTTACACCACACAAACATGTTAGGAAAAGCTTTCCTCTTTGCTCAAGGGGTTTTAATGTAGGTGATGTTCACGTGCTGGGTCGGCGCCTGCTTGTCTGTTGTCATAGAAACAGTCTGCTCCAACTTCCCATCTGATCGTAGATGAAACACTCGACTAATCTGAAAATGGAGAAGGTGAGGTTGCAAACATACAGCATTAGAGTTTATTCATCCAAATGGAGTTCAGCAGAAGCATTTGGTGGACAGTGAAAAAGTAAGTTCAGAGCAGCCAATTTATGCTGGTGCATGAAGACCGAGCCAATTCACCTCCTGTACGTGGGGCTCCTTGGCAAAGGAGATTCTTTCCAACTTGCGAGTCTTCAAGATCAGCTGCTTTCCAGTGAGCTCTCCCTCTTCGATCTCCACCAGACCTGCACAAGACCACCTTGCTAAGCTTTCCAAGCCTGACAATATTAGGTTGCGTTAAGTGGATGCAGTTTACCAGAGTTCTGTGCAATGATGAAAGCCACTCTGTTGGTCTCTGGCTGCATTCGAATGAAGCCACATTCTCTGTGTGAAGGCTTAGCAGAGTCTTCTGGAGTAGCAGTGAACCTGTGTATATTTTAAAAAAAAACAAAAAAAAAAACGCAGCAACAGATCAGCCATACAGGTCTGATGTCTGCTAGGAGGGATTTCTGAACTAGAAGGAAGCATGGTCCTTATCAAACTATGCAACTGCACTTTGTCTGCAGTGACACCTACATGAAGTGCATTGATGGTTGTCCCATATGGCTGAAGTGTAGTTTTTCTGTGTAGCTGAAAGGTTTGATGGAGTGAAAGCCTCCCTGTCCAGGTTCATTACTCTCCCAGGTACCCAGCAACCAGTTCAGGGGTTGGAGGGCTGCGTTCAGCTCCACTGATGCTATTAGCATTAAAAGAAAAAAGAGCCACGGCATTAAACACCAGTAAACACATGTCAGAACATCTCAAACACACTAGTAGAGGCCACTTTATCATAGAGTTGTCAAAGTGACCTTAAATATAAAGATGTTCAATTCTATTTGTTTATCATTAATGTGGACAAGCCCAAACAAAACCTGACAAACTGTTGAGATCCATTTAATTTGGATCAGGTGTGTTGGGAAGGTAGCCCTCAACTTCCTGCTTCCAAAACAGGAATAAAGATGTAAAGATACTTGCTATTAGAGCTGTTTGAAACCATACTAGACAAGTTAATGTAGTAATTTATAAGTATAAGAGTCTTGTATCTATTTAGAGGTAAACCAGATTTCTTTCAGGTAAGTCATGTAACCTGGACTCAAAAGTTGACCAAAATTAGACATAGACACAGTTCTGCTTTAGTTGAAGTCCAGTAGTTAACTTACAGGCACCGTTGGAAGACGATGGCATTGTGATCTGTTGCGGGAGGATAACTGGATTCAAGCTGAGATGCAGAAGTACAAGACTGGTGCAGCTCTGCAACACTAGCCACTGATGCAGGTTGAAGCCCTTTTATAGGCAGTCCAAGCGCTCCAAGGAACCTTGGGAATTGTAGTTCACTCTCAGATACTATCAATATGAAAATGAACCCTGAGAGAAATCACTTGAGAAAACAAAATATCAACTTTTATTGCATGTTTTTCCTTCCAGATGTCTCACTCAGATGTTTAGCAAGAATGCCCGTATGTGTGGAACAAACAAATCAGAGTCTGTTTGCAGACTGACTTAGAAGATCTCCTGACTTAATAAATAATGTGATGCACAGCCTTTATTCAAGTTCAGGTAATATATTAGATTAATATGATTCTCTCAACAACTTCTGCTGATCATTAAGATTCTTTTCAGCTGCTTTAGGCAGCAAAGTTATGTTCCAACCCAACTAAAGGTGCTTATTTGTGTCGAGACCACCAATTGACACTCTTGCACTTTGTGGACCTAAATGAAATATGTACAAAATGATGGCCATATTTTTCAATTTGTAATATTTTTTATGATAAAAATTTCACCCTGAAAGATCCATGCCTCTTTTGTTTAGGCAAAGAGGCATGGATTAAGAGGCACATTCCTCCGTCATCGCTCAGGCTGATGGTAAAGGAGCAGACCCATTTAAGAATCACACATCTTTTGAAAATTAGCTCTTAAACATTCCTCTTTTTGTGAGTCTTGAGTTTCTATCAGGACACATAATGCCATGTTTGTATTAGTTTTCTCAAATTTGTGGGTCTTAAGTCTGTAAGTATAATTAACTGTGGCAGTTACAGTAAGAGTTATGAATCTGATGTGGTGTTGAAACACTTTTCTGAATCATTCTGATGAATCACTGCAGACAATGTTCCCATAGGTTTTTGTTTTTTTTTCAAATCTCCTTTCTTTTATTCAATTATGTACTTAGTATCAGATTGATGGGCTGTACTTTAGACTGTACAGTACTTTAGGGTACAAATTCCAATGTCTCATTGGTACAAGTAAGTTTTAATCACATCAATCTAAAAGCCAGATCCTTGAGTGTATTCTGAGGGTTTTTAGGTCAGGAGTGTCCAGCCTTGGTCTTCAAGGGCCACAATCCAGCAGGTTTTCCATTTAACCTTGTTCCAAAACATCTGCCTTAGATTATTCAGTTACTGTGCATAACTTAAATGACTGTTGGCTCTATTTAAAGTTAACCAGGTATGTTGAAGCATGGATACCTGAAGAACCTGTAGCACAGTGGCCCTTGAATACTGACTTTGGTCACCCCTGTTTTAGGTGATTTCCCATTCCAGATTAATTGGATCAAACAGTTTGTTGCCTGATTCTGCTGGACCATGGATGTGCAGTTCTGGGTTCTGGTCCTTGAGAACCGCAGTCCTCTAAGGGTGCATTCATATCAGGACAGTCAGCTATTCGATTCCGATTGGTGACTCAGCTTAGTATTGGGGGGGTGTATCCATTCACATAGACATTGTGTTCACGCTGCACTTTAGTCACATGAGTCAAAGCATTGGGTCATTATATCCCTATTTCCACCAAAGGAGGCTCTGCACTTGTATTTAGCAAAAGAGAGGACAAGACCCTCATGAGGAAGAAAACTCTGTTGCGAGTTAAACATAGAGCACAGAACTATTGCTCTTTTGTTTTTTTAATTTTGTCTCATCCAAGTTTACTGCAGAAATACAATGCAACAATGAAAGCCATATAAACAACAGATGAGGCAGAAGGCCCTTAACACCATAGCTGTGTATTTACCCACAATGCTACACTAAGCCAAATACAGGAAATTACTTTTTTTTTCTTCCTGTATTTGGTCTGCTTGATGCGAACAGAGACCTGCATTTGTAGGCGGACCGAGTCTGCTTCTTTGGTCCGAATCAGAATTTGTTTGGCGCATTCACAGCTCCCTAAATGAAACAGACTGTCTGAGCAAACGGACTCAGATTCGAATCAAAAGGCTTATGTGAATGTAACGTAAGTGTCAGGAGTTTCCATGTTGCAACTCACCTGACCAACATCAGACTTAATTAGCAGAGTTGTGCAGAGCTTAAGATCAAATTCTGCACAAGTGTGCTAATTGCCCATTGATTTGAGCCAGGTGTGCTGGAGCTGGGAAACTAACACTTGCAGTACTGTGACTCTGGAGTTACCCACTGTTGTATATCATCCAGATGATAAAAAATAAATAGGGTTATGAGGGGCTGGTGGGTTATAGTCTTCCTCATTATCTCAAATTGTCAAGGTTAATACAAACTTTTGTCTTTTTCATCAGCTACATCAGTCGCCCTGCGATAGACTGGCAACCTGTCCAGAGTGTACCCTGCCTTTTGCCCAAAGACTGCTGGGATAGGCTCCAGCTTCCCCACGACCCTTACTTGGACTAAGCAATTAGGATAATGAATGAATGAATGAACTATATCAGTCAAATATTTTTTGTTTGAAGTATATTTAAGTAGCACGTGAACTTGACTCCTCTTAGACAGACCCCTTCCTTACTGTTTGTGTATTTTGTTAAAGCTACAAAAAAGTCCCCTATAATTTTTTTAATTACTGATATGGTGGCTTTAAAGAGAAAAAACTGGAATTTTTCGTCAGGTATTAATGAAGTATCTTTTGTTTCATCTAATTTTATTTCATTCATTTGATAGTGATGGTAAATTGAGAGTGCAATACAGTCAGTAAATACAGTCCTTTTCTATTTCATCATCACATATTGTTTTTTAGTTACAATGTAAACACTAACTTTTGCTGCTGACAAAACTTTTTTGAATCCTATAAATCATAAAATAAGGCTTAATGTTGTCTTGAAAGTCTGGTTCAGTGATTTCACTGACCCAACACACCTCATTCAGATTTACAGATAAGAGGCTTGTATGACAAAGTGTGATTTAAATATTCCAGATGTGTCAGTGTTACTGGGATTGACTTCCCCAGACATGTAGGATCAGAAAAAAATGCATGGCAGAGCTGATAATCAATTTGGTAATTCAGCCCAGGGTTTTCCTGTATTGATCAGCATGCATTTACATAAAAGGGATGGTGTGGGCAGCACCTGATTGGTCAGGTGATTGGTCAGGTGCTGAGCAGCATACTTCAGATCACTTTGTTACTGCTTGAATGTTTAAGGCAGAGCTTCCTCAATTTGTTCTTTTTCTTTCTTACATTTCATTAAGTGCACATCTTGCTCTGGAGCAGGTTAGCCACTCAGATGTAAGTTACCATGGGGATTTACACTGGCCCCAATCTCTTGAGCCAATGTCCTGTAGTTTAAGATGTTTCTCTGCTGCAACAAATCTAGCTCAAAACAATAGGCCATAAACGGCTCAGAATTTCACGATAAGCTACTGAAAATATTCACAAAAACAGTATCTTCTTGAGTCTCAGCAGTCGGAATAGCTCCCCATTTATAGTGCATCCAAAGCTTAAACGGCTCCACATTAGGTTTAGCTTTTTTTAATTCTGCGTTGGACTGAAATGCTACTAACGCAACACTGAGTGGCAGTCTAATATTTAATGCTTTAATGATTATAGTGACCCGTGAACTCCTGCATCCCCCAAAGCAGAGTAAAGCCCTCATTCAGCTTTAGACTACTCAGATTATTTCATGTGAGAAACTTCTTTAAAAAAAAAAAAAAAAAGCCTGTGATGATAAAACAACTAATCATTGGAACAAACTTTAAGCTCATTGTTTAGGGGTTTGGTTACACTTTATTGTGGATTTCAAAAGAAAAATCAGGCGCACACATTTACAAATTAACACTGACTTTCACACCCATAACACACAATTTTAGAAAGCTGTTGTAATGGCAGTCTTTATACCGCGGCGGTTTCAGTTGTTGGTCATAAAACATTAAAAAAATGTAAAATCATAAATAAACACA
>NC_136625.1:21963072-21978072 GCF_933228915.1 Telmatherina bonti | reverse complement strand
ACCCTGTGAAGGAGGAGGAGGAAAATGCAATGCATAACACGGTTGTCATCTTCTCCAGCAACGACAGTTTCACACTAAAACAGGTAATTTTTATTTATTTGTTTTGAAGTTGACTGTTCATGCCCGTTCATTTGAAATTCCTATCGGTGAATTTCACTGTTCCCATTAGATGACCTAGAATTAAATAGTTGCTTAAAGATTGTTCCCACTTGATATGCCATTTCTGTGGAGATACTGCCAGCTGCCTGCAGGAAATGCAGTCTGTCATTTAATATAGAAGCATATTGAAACGTTAATGTCTTTTACCTTTTTGTTTAATGATTACTGAGCTGCTTTAGGCAGCAGTCACTTCAAATTTAATGTGTTTTAATCGAAAAAAAAAAAAAAAAAAATTTAATGTTGGCTATTAAATGATGTTGCTCACTTGGTTCTCCATAATGGTATCTACTTCACCCTCTGCTGGATTTTGTCTTGGCTGGGAAAAAAAAGCTGCCATTTATACTTATAAAAAGATCTCATAGGCTGGTTTTTCCAATTTGGTCATAAATGCCTTTTATGTTGCTTATCAAGTGTAATCATGTGTAAATTGGAATGACATTAGCTGCACTGCTTTTATTCATCAAGACAACTTTTGTTGTTTTGTTTTTTTCTTGTTTGTCCTAAACACTGAAAAAAAAACAATGTGTGACTATATAAATTAAAATTCATTTTATTGTGCTGGTAAGAAAACCATGTGTGACCGGGTGTCTAAGCAAATAATATGCAGTTCAGCAGTGTTAGTATGACAAACTGACTGTTTGTTCTTAACAAAGAAATAAAAAGTATTTTAACTGTTAAAGCAGGAACAACTAACCGGTTCTTACTTCATTAATTCATGTCTTTTCTTTTTTCCTTTTAGGACATGTGTGTGGTGTGTGGAAGTTTTGGTCTTGGTGCAGAGGGTCGTCTTTTGGCCTGTGCTCAGTGTGGCCAGTGTTACCATCCATTCTGTGTGGGCATAAAGGTACAACGTCTTTATGAAGTTGGTAAAATGCAGATGTGCTTCAGCTCAGAAACACATGCATAATTGTCATGTCAATTACTTTAACCCAGATCACCAAGGTGGTGCTAAGTAAAGGTTGGCGCTGTCTGGAGTGTACAGTATGCGAGGCCTGCGGCCAAGCTACAGATCCTGGACGTTTGCTGCTGTGTGATGACTGCGACATCAGTTATCACACATACTGCCTGGACCCTCCTCTGCAGAATGTTCCCAAGGACAGCTGGAAGTGCAAGTGGTTAGCAAGTCTTTGATCATCTCACTCAAATCTCCTGCAAGCAGAATATCATTTAAATTACTACTGAACTTGTGTCACATCTGGAAAGTTATGCAGATTTACTTATATATTCCTTCACCATACCAATTATGTTTATATAACATTTTGTCCCGCACAACAGGTAAAACATAGGGCAGAAATAAGACACATTAGTGGCTTGTCTTATGTACAGTGGAAGCTTGAGCCAAAGCTTAGAGGTCACAAACAGAAAAAGAGCTGGATCCCCTTCTTCAAGGTGGACAAATATGCATCTTAAAAACATAAAACAGAACTTTAAAATTGACCCTATTGTAAACTGGAAGCAAGTGCAATGATGCCAACACTGGAGTGATGTGCTAAAAATTGTGTTGGTGAGTGGTGAAATAACAAACACCATTTAACCACTAACTATTTGATAAATACCTTAAATATGTTTTTTTAAGACCATCTTTTACAAAATCAAAACCAAAATAATGATGGAAATTACGGAAAACAAATGTAAAAATATGTTTATATGTTTAGCATTTTTGAAGCAGCTTTTATTTGACCTCTGTCTTCCTCATCTCCTGCAGGTGTGTGTCCTGTACCCAATGTGGTGCCACCACGCCAGGACTAAGGTGTGAGTGGCAGAATAATTATACCCAGTGTGCTCCCTGTGCCAGCCTTGCAACATGCCCAGTCTGCTTGCTGGACTACAGTGAAGGCACAATCATTGTGCAATGCCGTCAGTGTGACAGGTATGCAGTGTTTCTATAAATGTGCCATCTCAGAAAGACGAGTTTCAACTGAATCTCTGTGGTAATTGGCACAAATCTAAACCTGTTCTCATATCCTTAGGTGGTTTCATGCCTCCTGTCAAAGTCTCCACTCAGAGGAAGATGTGGAAAAAGCTGCCGAGAGCAGCTTCGACTGCACAATGTGTCGAAATTTCAAAACCACTAAAGGTGGGGGTGCCATGATTCAACTAGGTGCCTTTTTGGAAAAGAAAAAAAAAAAAGTTTTTTGTGTGTTTCTTCCATGGAGTTAATAGAACTAAAAATGCCATTATCCCATTGCTAATCTTTTGCTTCTGCGTGTTTGGGTTGCTGCAGTTGTGACCAAGACCAGAGACATTACTGAGCCACTGGTTATGATGCCAGTTGTCACAAAGGCTAAAGAAATCGGTAAATATAAAACCTGTATAATAAATGTCCCAAAAAGAATTGTTCAACTCTGTTCTGGCAGGTGATTTGATATTGATCTAAAGGTCACATGGTCACTCTAGTGTCACACAATCTTTTTTTTTTTTTTTTTTTTTTTTTTTTTTGTCTACTCAGATTTGTCAAGGACGTACACCCAGGATGGAGTTTGTTTGACAGAGTCAGGACTTTGCCAGCTCCAGAGCTTATCTGCTACAGCGTCGCGCCGACGGAAACCTAAGCCGAAATTAAAGCTTAAGATCATTAACCAGAACAGCGTGGCAGTCCTTCAAGCACCTGTGGACCCACTTTCCGAACTCTCTCGAGATGAAGACATGGAGGACAACAGAGGTACTTGTTGCTTCAAGTTTATTCCGTTAGTTCTTTCACTTCAGTGCACTTTGCCCCTCCTCAATACTTGGATCCTAAAAGATGAATTATAATGGTCATGTTCAGATATGTTCTCTCTCTTGCTCTCTCTTTCTCACAAGACCTTTGCTCACTACAGCATATTTGGTCTAATTTTGTGTGTGTTCTATCAGTGTGTACATTATTAATTGAATAGAAAACAGAAAAGTCACACTGGAAAGGAACATTTGTAGTTGTGGGACTAGCAAACTGCATTTTAATCAGACTAATATCCTGTTATCGAGTGGGGTTTAGTTAGAATTGACCGGGGTGCTGAGTTGAGGGGCCTGGCTGGGGTGTTCTGAGCTGCAGAGCTGTCACTCATCATCAATTCTCCCTCACTTTCACAGAGGCGGAGCTCCTTGATTGTGAGACAAAGTCTGACTCAAGCCTGGAGCGAGAGCCAGTGGAGGATGACTCCAAGGGGGCCGACGGCGGCAAGAAGAGGAAGAGGAAACCGTACCGGCCGGGTAGGGCACCTGATTGGAGGAGACAGCTCCCTTGAAGCATAAAATGGTGCAGTGCATGGCTGACGTAGCTGTTTCAAAGCACTGCCATCTCACGGTGTCTGATGCACAGAAGGTTCTGTCTGGTGTTTTAATGCATTGGGTAATTGGTAGAAGCACACATTAACAGCTTGGATTTCAAATTTATTACTTCCATAATTGCAGTGGAAGTTGTATTGACAAGAGGAAAATACATTGACCGATTTTTTTCTTCAAGGCATTGGGGGGTTCATGGTCCGCCAGAGGAGCCGTCCAGGCCAAGGTCCAGGTAAAGCTAAGCGATCCCTCTGCAGGAAGGACTCCTCTGGCTCTGTGTCAGAGAATCCCATGGGAAGAGATGAAGGTATGTGCACCTGAATTAGCAACATTATTTACGCTCCTGTTTCATTATCACAATTTATGCTTGGACTTGAAGCACTTTCTTCAGATTATTTCATTTTTGTTTATGTGTTCATATACTTTTTCTTTGCAGGTTGGACAGAGGCACTGCCAGATACTCCTGTGGACGAGATGCCTCCTGGACCAGAAGTCCCAGAAAAGATAAAGAAACGCTATCGAAAGAAGAAAACTAAACTAGAGGAGGCTTTTCCCACCTATCTACAAGTGCGTAAATGTGGTTGTAGGCATGGTGTTTGACATAATCACTATTCACTTAAGCTTAGGAAAATAGAAACGGGATGTTGAGTGTTAAGTTTATTGCATATACCACCATATGTACTTGAAGTGGGATTATTTACATAAATAAATTAAAAAATATAGCCAAAAAATATGCTGATAGCAAAAAGAAGCACCTTTGATAGCGTGCAATATTTTAAAAAATGGCATAGGAAGTATTAGGTATATAAACCTAATAATTTTTTTACCATTTTTATACAACTTTTTTTTTTAATTGTATTTTATAAAAAGGCATTTTTATAAAATGTCTTTTTATTGGCAAAAAAAAAATTAAATTAAATAATTGCTTTAGTTAAAGCTACATTTTATAAGCTATTATTAAATCTATTTTGTCATGCAAATGCATCATTCATATTCAGAGGTTGTCTGTTCATGTCATAGCATATCTTCATGAAATGCTTTTTATCTCACCATTGGGAAGGTTGGGGATCCAAAGTGCATTGCCTTGAAACCATCTGTAGAACTTGAGTGCATGCTGCTTCTTTTGTAACCTTTTTTGAAATGGGAACAGCCTTAAAGAACTCTCAGTGGAGGACACTTTTCTCTGATCATAACTCTTTAAATGGCCGCTGTCTCTGTTGTAAATTGACACATAAGTGCAGATGACTTCAAGGTTTCTTGTCCCTTGCCAGTATCTCAGTCTCACCTTGTGTTGACTAAAACATAGATATGAGATGTGCATTAAGCCCACCGGCAGCTGTCAGTGCAGCTCTTTATTCCTCCACATTGCTGGGAAGAGGGTGCTGGGAAGAGTAATGTAACAGTCTGACACAGTGAAGCACATTTCATTTATTATTGACTTTACAACACGTCAGGCTTTTAATGTCTGAGCACAACACTGAGCTGTATTTTCATGTTTTTGAGGACAGTTGAACACTTTTAAGTACAGTTGGTGTAGGAAAGTTGGCGCCCACAAAGGTAAGGTCAGCATTTGTTTGACAGTTTTTGTTTAATTTGCTATCAGCCTTCAGCAAATGTTAGCTCATATCTATTTAATCAGGGTATATGATGACAGGAATCTTGTTTTACTGTTTAAAATGGCAAACTACAAATGAAAAAGACAGTAATAAAATATTTTTTTTGCTTTCACATCCCCCTTATGAAAAGTAACGTGGCAATATTTACCATTGTTTAGCTTCCCCTCATCTTCAAACAAGCATCCACTAAAACTTTGATCAATTGCTTGACTTCAGTGAGAACAGTGTTGTCCCGTTCTCTACTAATATAGGATTTTAGCTGTTCTACAGCCAAGAGGAATCTTTGTCATATTTGGGTTGAATAATATGCTAAATATTTTATTTAGCAATTGGTGAAAGAGCTAGACTTTAGGCAGGCTCACCCAGCACGCCGACTTTCTACACTGAATCTGGGATGTTGTGATAGATGCAAAATGTGGTTTAACACCGTCTGGCTGAAATTTGAAAGATCTTCCTTTCAAGGCTTATCATCTAGATGGGAAGATGGATTTGTTTCTATAAAACCATACATAC
This sequence comes from Telmatherina bonti, assembly GCF_933228915.1. Lineage (NCBI taxonomy): Eukaryota > Metazoa > Chordata > Actinopteri > Atheriniformes > Telmatherinidae > Telmatherina > Telmatherina bonti. The sequence continues at coordinate 21,972,523 of NC_136625.1, read as the reverse complement.
CATTAGACTTTGACAGTGCCTTTTCTTTCAATGTCACCAAGATGTTTTCAGATGATGATAATCTGCTGGAGGTATTAATTACTCTAAATTATGGAACATTTTTGTAATTTTACATTGAAATTGGCCAACTATTTGTTTCTGTGGTTTTATGCACACTAAATCTCTACTAAATCTCTGCCCATATTAACTTTTGAGATACTTTACCTCTCTAAGGTGCTCCTTTTTTTTTTATAGCCATCATGTTGCCAATTAACCCAATTAATGTGGTATAATTTATTGTTGAAGATTTCATTCCCTCTGCCAAGGAGGGTTTCTTCTTTCCTTCCCCATGTTTATGTCTACCTGTTTGTTAGCAACTTTATGCAGAAACTACTGATCTGTCTTTTCCCCCTGAGAATGGGTTTTGGTTGATCGTGATTGGGAAGGAATTGTGGACACTAGAATTTTTTTTAAATTCTTACCAATGTTCCAGTTGTTTAGCGATGTCTTGCTGCCATCAAATTAAAGATCAGCTATATTTTTCATGAAATAAGAAAATTATGTTTTCATCATTTGATGTTTTCTGTCATCTGCTGAAAAGTAAATATTGATTTTATGAGTTATTCCAATCATTTTGTTTTTGTTAATTACATTGCGCAATTATAATTTGTTTTTAGTATGACACATGTCAACATAGAGGTGACTCTTCCTGTGTCTTGTCATGCTTAGGAAGCTTTCTTTGGAAAGGATCTACTGGACAAAAGCAAGCAAAGTAGGCAGCATGGGGCTGAAACAGGCTTACTGGAGGATGGGCAAACCCAAGCAGAGAGAAAGCACCCCTCTACGCGCTTCCTACACTCAACATCAGACCCGCTGCTCAGTGCCTCAGCAACGTCCATTTCAACCAGACCAGCAGCACCAGGTATGTTTTTAATTTTTCCATTCCTTTTTTCATTTAAAAAAATTAAATAATTTACTGAATCACAGCAGTGTGTTTGACTTTATATCTGATATGAGCGAACGCAAACAGTATAATCATTTTTGTTCTGGTACTCAGCAAATGATTCAATCCCAGAAATGCCTCTGCCTTATTTCCTGCTATGTCATCATCCAGCAAGAGCGTTAACAGTTTTTAAATGGGCATCATGCTGCATGTTCGCTGGAAACCTGTTTAAACTTTGTAACATTGGCTCTAAGTGCTTAGGGTTAATCTTTAGTTAGTATTAAGTGTAAGTTAATCTTGCTTTGTTTCACCTTTCCCCTTTGTCTTACTCTTGATCTTTCTGGTTTTGACAAATGACGTTTACTTTTTGTATTGAGACAAATTGACATGCAGCTGGAAAACAAAAGACCACGTGCCTCTGAACAGAATAGTCACAGTTGATACTCCAGAATGAATTCATGGAAACTGTCACAATTTTTACCAAAAAATTCAATATGTGCAGAGATGTTAAGTTTGGCAAGAATGAAGTCTTTAAAAATGTTTACAATTAAACACAGCCTGTCTCCAACTAGATTCACATCATAACTCAATTTTCAGTGTTTCATCTGCAACTAAGAGATTCTACAGTAAAACTCCCTCCGGCCCATGTCGGCATATTAGCACAAGATCTATAAGTTGAAAATTCCTGTTTTGAGATGGTCAGTAAACTGCAGTTAAAAACACTGTAAGCCCACTTAATATTTGTATAACATCTTAGTGCATCTAACAGCATAAAATGTCTCAAAATGAGTTTCACATTATTTACAATAGGGGTGGGAAAATTGAATGTCAGGATTTTTTGTTTCACAATTTTAAAATTGTTTTTTTTTTTTTTAAAATAAAAATAAGCCATGCTAATTTTTTTTTCACTTTGATTGTTTTTATTGATCTTTTACTTGTCTTCTCGGGCATGAAAGCAGCAGAATGATGGTCTGGCTACTGTGTTGTTTTTTCCTAATTGAAATTAAGAAAAATGGTGAGCAAAAAAAGTTTGTACTTTTTTTGTGTGTGTTTAATCTACAAAAATCAGCAATAAGAATTGCAAGTGAGAATTGCAATTCAAATCAAATCAGCACCCAAAAAATCTGAATCGAATCGGGATGAAATTTTAAACATCCAGTAGAACATTGTTTTGTTGTTTTCTTTTTATAATGTCACCTATATATCTGCCATTTTAGGTTCAATATCTAAAATAAAAAGAGCAAAAGTAATACAGCAGACCAAGAGTCGAAATAGTCTTTTAGCTTCTCTAAAAAAAATGCCCTGGATGTTTATGTTGGGAACGGTCTTGACTGAAATAGACCGGTAACTAGCTAGTTGTCAGATACAGAGTTAGTTTCAATGCCAGTTTCTTCCAGGTTAACACTGTTGTAAGCCTCTTTGTGACGGTGCAATATTAGAGGTGAGATTGGCTTCGGTTTTGCCTTGAGCACCTACTGTTTGATCACTGGATTTCACGCCTGCCCTGAAAGTCCTGAAGCCTCTAAAAAGCCTATATCCACAATTTATTGAAACATAAGATCAGCCTTTTAAACATGTTTTTAAAACTAAATTTTGAAAATCGGTTTCTACACAAACTTCTGAATTTACTGTACTCAGACTTTGAAGTTAATGGCTTACAAATCTGAGAAACCTCCATTCAGCTTTTGATAAAATATGATACTGTTTGATATATTTTAATTGTTTCTTCAAGATCATTAACTCTCCTTTAAAATGCCCTACATTTTTGTTTTTTAATTTTCATTTAATTATTTTGTTTTTGTTTTTTATAACACTGATCCTAAAAAGCATTACTTTATCATTTTGACCATATTAGTGACTCAAAATAAGAGGTCAAATTTATTCTTATCAAAATCCTGCATATGTTATAATTGATATTAAAAATTTTTCCTTCTCTCACAGCATAACACATCATATGGACTGTATAACGCTGTGGAACGCAGCAGATTTTGACCATTTGAGTTTTTCACAGTTTTCTTAAGCAATTTCTTCATGTTATCCCAACAAATGGTTCAAAATCACTCATGTTCATTCCCATCATTATGATTTGTGACTTTTTTTTTTCTTTTTTTTTTTTTTGTTCTTTTTCTCTTTTGTTCCTTCCCCCACCCCCATCTACAGAGACGTCTGAAGAACCATTAGTTGATCTATCTGATGTTCTGAACGCTGATGCAGACATCTTGGGAATGCTCGGAAAGCCAAGCAGTGACTCTGGTGCGTCATGTATTTCACAGGCAGTCACAGTGGCAACAATTTATATAAAGTCACCCACTGTAGATTTAAAAATCAGACCCCTCTTCCCAAAGAGCAGGTTATTTTGTGTTCACCACCTCAATGATTTTCTTTAATGCCATATTCTTTAACTATACTTTTCGTTTGTTGATCTTTAGTTTTTTTCTTTCGTCAGTCATGTTTTGCTTGTTCTGTCTTATTTTGTTTCACTCATTTTATCTGGTTTTGGGTTCTTGTAGGTCTTGATTTTTGTCCCTTCCAGGTTGACAGCTCACCTCCTCCTTTTGGTAAGGGTGCTATGGCCTACTAATACCCTGCTTTAGTGCGTCCTCCTCTCTTACAGTGTGCGTCTGTTTGGGTGTGCATGTGTGAAACATAAACCTGCTTTATACTCGGCATTTTCACAATCATTTTAAATTTAACTCTCATAAACTCCTTGCTTTTCTAACACAGTCTTCAGTAGTCACTTAAATGCATATGGTGTGTCGGTCCTTGTGTTCTTGAACCTCTAAATACCCTTTCATACATTCATATTGGCCAAGCTTGTGTCTGCGGGACAGCAAAGAAACTGACAAGGACATCCTGGCATTCAAACATGAGCATTTTAGAAGCAATTAGAACCTCTGCTTTCATCCTATTGGCTTCATGACTAAAACCTCTGCAGTTCGTGTATTTCTTTAAAATAAAATGGTCATAGATGTTCCTATGATGCTATATATTTTGCCAATGCCAAAATTATGTCTTTTATGTTTTTTAATAAATTAATTTTAAAAAGTTTATCCAGCTACTTAATGTGGAGCCTCTCAAATAATGTGCAAGAAACTGAATAATTAGATGTTTTCTTGTTTCAAAGAAACTTTTTGGTTCTGGAGTTTGACCAAAGTTTTGATTACAGCAATTAATTTTCTTGGATGCACTGTTGCGCCTAACATTTTGTAGATGTAGAGTTAGGACCTAAACTTCCTGAATGTCTTTCTGCATATTTGTGCTCATTCTCCTCTTACCTGAGATTAAACAAACAAAACAGTTGAAGGCAGAAAAATGAGTGGGTCTTTGCTTTTGATTAGCTCTGATTGACAGTTGCACACTGCATTACGCGTTAGTTTTAATTAGCAACCAGTGTGCAACAGGCATCCAGTGCTTTTGATGAATAACATAGGAGAGTCACTTAACAAGAAAAATGGACCCATTGAAAGTTTTTTCTTCAAGACAAATACAGTTTCAAATCCACATGTTCTCAGTGCCAGCCCTGGTCAGTTTCATCACTCTGAGGTAACTATCCAGACATCAGTCTTCCCAGTCTCTGGTAAGATGCTAATTCCCAGGCCTTTGTCTGGTTTTTGAGTCAGATTCCATTTTTAATTCTGAAATGGCATCCAACTATGATCCAGAGCCCAGGTTTGTGCTGGAGACAACCAAACCTGAAAAGACAAAATTATTGGCAGGTTAAAGTGATCCCTTGTAACTTTTGGCTACTACTGGCTCTAAACCAGTAACCTCCCACAGGCCACACAACACTGTCCTAAAATTAAAACTGCTTCCAAAACATTACTGTAAATTATAATTTTGAGTATCAAATGAAGTAGCAACTTTGGCAACTCAACTTATTGTTATGAAATGCTAAAGCATTAGCCCTTAGCTTATGGGACATTACAGTAGTGCTGCTTCCTACTGAACAGCGTATGTAAACGATAAAACTAAACCAGGCCAGTTGCTAATCGTTCTGCCAGGAAATCCATCTCTTACATGCAAAACTGCCCAACTTGCATGAAATATTCCAGGAGTCACGTTAGTTTTGCTCTGTAGCCAATTAGCTTCAACTAGCTGCATTTAGCTTCTACTAAACATCAAAATAAAGACACAAATGTACACAGCAACATTCTGCAGCTCATCAGGCATTTACTGAAAGATGTAAATAAGAAAGAGCTAAATTATCAGTCTAATAATACTGAGGCAAACATGACTGGGCTTTGCATTCACACTGTTCTTTTATGAGACTCTAACGAGCGAATTGTTTGTCAGGGTTGACTCATATCTTTTCTCTTAAGCGATCCCTTTCCCGGTTTGTCCTTCTGGCCTCTTCAGACACCGTTTTCACATTGTCAGCCATGGCAAACTTTCATTCGAAGAGAAGGAAAACGTAGCACAAAACAGAGCCTTGTGTGTTTACAGAAGAACTGTAAACAAAGCACTCCAAATCAACATGATCCCATGAGAGACAGATCCCTCCTGCAAAGTTACAATGTCTGTTTTCTGAAAATAGGCAGCCCCCGTACATGGTATCCCTTTAAGTTTCCTTAGCTCAGGTACAGTAAAGTGGATAATCCTGAACTCAATCTACTTTAGGGACTGCGGTCAAATTATGGCACCTCTGTCAGATCTACCAATACTGCATTGAAAATACAACAGCTTAAAAAAAGAAAGAAAGAAAAAAAAAAAAAAGATGCAATCCATGCTATCACTGTTAAACAGCTGACTATCAGAAGCTCTGAAGAATCAGACTTAATTTAAAAATGAACAGGTCATATAATACAGCCAGACGAGTCTATCACAGAAGTTAAGCCAGAAATTTCACGTGAAGAAGAACGAACGGATCATCAATCTAAAGTGCATCTTTAAAGAAAAAAACTAAAAAAAACAATGTTTTTTACTTAACATTTGTACTTCAGATAAACATTTTTTTTTTCCACCACATTCTTGTTCACAGTAATTTAGGAACCTTAAGTGTGTATAGATAATGTTCAAACCACAATCCTTAAAATGTAAAACAGTGCACAAAGCTGGGAAATTTAAGTGCTCCTCAAATTTTTTTGCTGGTGCACTTAAATTAATAAGTCAGGCGCAACAGTGCAGCCAATGGAAAAGGTGAGTGTAGAGCCTTGAACTGATTGTTTGAAAGAGTGTTGAAAGACAGGTGTAACTGTGTGCAAAACCCTCACTAAAAAAAAAAAAACAGGAAGTAAAGGTAATTGTATATTGTACAGCTCTGATGGTATTCCACAGGCTAGTAAAATAAACACTGCTTTCAAGTTTGAGTTTATCTATAGGCTGTGTTATTCTTATTGTTTGCACATGTATGATATGACTTATTTTTGTATGTCTGTGTGTTTCCACAGCTGGTCTGGACATTGGACCCCTGGCAGACAATTCCCCAGTTACATCTCAGTCTCAGGCTGGCCGAAGGACACCTCGAGCAATGCCAGAGGAACCATTGGATGGCATTCTCAGCCCAGAGCTTGACAAGATGGTTACTGATGGTCAGTGTAGGAGAACAGACACTCATCTTTTGCAGTACAAGAAAAACAGATTTTTTTCTGCAGGAACACTTAATGCATTTTTTTATACCAGGTTTAAGGATAAAAAATAATTTATTCATCCTTGGGTCCATATCAAAAAATGGACCATGTGGTATATAGATATTTAATTAATATTAGGTTTTCAAAAAAGCCATAAAATGAGATATTTACTGGTTACGATATGAAGAGATATGTGTTTTTTCTGTGAGTGCTTGTTTTTCCAATCCAAGAAACCCTGCAAATCTAGGGACTGTTTTTTAATAAACTAGACGAGTTATGGTCACTACTACAGTAGTCCTTCAAGTAAGCAAACTTGTTTTACAGCCCTCACCCCTTTCATCCTACCCATCTCAGTCAGTTGCAGCACCTGTGTGAGTCAGCCTCAGTTCGATGCGTTGTGCTTCAGAGATTGTATTCTGCATACCTTGGTTATTACTAGTGGATATTTGACATGCTGTTGCCTTTCTAATACATTGAACCAGCCTACCCATTCTCCTCTGACCTGTTATATTAACAGTACATTTTTGTTGAAGTAATTATCACTCACTGCAGATTTTCATTTTCATACCATTCTCTATAAACTCCAGAAATGGTTCCGTGTGAAAATCCCAGTAGAGCAATAGTTTCTGAAATTCTCAAACCAGCCAGCCTTACACCAAACATCATGAATCTTAAATCAGTAAATCCCTCTTCTTCATCATGTTGATGCTCAGTTTAAACTTCAGGAAGCTGTCTTAATCATGTCTACATGTATAAATACGAGTTACAACTAGGAGCTTGGTTCATTAGCTGTTATGTTGACCAGCAATTGAACAGGTTTCATTACTAAAGTGGCTGAGTGTATAAAGCAGTACACTAATGTACAGTACTGCCTAATTACCTAATTATTTTTAGTGTAATGTTGTTTTTTTTGTTTTGCTTTTACATTTTTTTAAAAAGCCATTTACCATTGACATATTTCCCTCGAGGATAAATAAAGTATTTTTCATTATGCATTTAAGCAAGCACACAAATCAGTGAAAGAACCAGCTACTGATGTATAACACACAGCTTTGCAATGTTAAATTATTTCTTTTGATATATATATATATATATATATATATAAATATATATATATATATATATATATATATATATATATATATATATATATATATATATATATATATATATAAAATATTTGTAGGCGACCTATTGTAAAGCCACAGATGTTTCTATTTCTCTAATCAATCTTTATAAAATACCCAATACAATTTTTCAAATAAACTTTGTTTTTCAAACAAAGTATAAAAATGTTAGTCCTTTAAAAAGAGCATATTGCAGCATTATGCAAAATGTGTTGTAAATAAATTAGAAAACCTGGATGAGTGAAGAATAAAAGAAGTTGCAGGTCTAGGAAACTATCTACAGCAGATTAATAGTGTCTGAAAACAACCGTTCCCGCTGTTGACTGATTTTCACTAAATTCACAGGTCACTAGAATGGATTGAAAGCACAAATAAATGGTTAAAGGATCCATCTGAAAACACAAGTTCCTGTATCTGAGAGATTCACATAGTTTTTAACAAAATACAACTTTTATCAATACACTTGTTTTACAGTGCAACTTTTAAGATTTTCTTCAGAGTAATGATAATTTCTGATTGTTTCATTTTTTCTTTCAGAATCAATTCTCAGTAAGCTTAACAAAATTCCAGGTGAGTTTTTTTTTCTTTTTTCTGTATGCAAATTTTAGTAATTTTTTTTTTCATCTGTTTTACTTGTGAACAAACCATATCTAGTTAATAAAACATAAAACATTTAATGTTCTGCTAAACGGTGTCATACATGTCGGGTATTATTTTGCTATCACACTTTCACAGAGTTGGAGGGCAAGGATGTGGAGGATCTCTTCACAGCAGTCCTTAGCCCAAGCACGAGCCAACCTCCTCCACCACATGTGCCTCACCCCCAGGTTTCAGGGCCCTTCCCTGCCACACCTGGCACTAGTATGCCTCATCCCAATGCAGGTAAGTTTGTAATTACTTTATCATAGTCATACACCTGAACAGCGTTTTGAAGAATGAGTTCAGATTATTGACCTCTTAAATTGTTTGTGTAGGAAATTCAATGTTTCCAAGGATGCCAATGATCAATGGTATGATGGGACCAAACCAACGTTTCCCTACAAATCCCGGAACTGGACCTTGCATTCCAGAAAATTTTTCCCCCCTTAACCGCATGCCTTTCACTGACAATCCAAGGTAATTCGCTGTCTCCAATTTTAAAACCAAAGTTTTTTTTTTCACTTTATTCTCTTGATAGGCATTCTCCATCCTTTATTATTCTTGATGTTCCAGGGACAGAAAATTTAATCGGATGCCTCGAGAGGCAGTTGGTCCATGGCCTTCCCCTGCCCATGGCCCTGCACCCCCTGGATCTCTGCCAGAGGGGGAGACTGAAGCCATGTCAAATGCCCAAAGGAGTACACTGAAATGGGAGAAGGAGGAGACACTTGGAGAACTAGCCACCGTTGCACCTGTCCTGTATACCAATATCAATTTTCCCAACCTCAAAGAAGAATATCCCGGTGAGTATGGGGTGCCAAAGGTTCAATATGTTTTCTCTTTGATCTTGTTTGGTATGTTTTTAGTTTTGCCAATATGAGGTCATTCACATGTATCCACTGTATAATTTTCCAACAGACTGGTCTACCAGAGTAAAGCAAATTGCTAAACTTTGGAGGAAAGCTAGTTCCCAAGACAGGGCCCCATATGTGGTAAGTTTACTAAAAGTCTTGTATCTGGCCTGCTGCCTTTTGAAAGTGCAATGTGCGATCCAACCATTCACTGAGCTAATTAACACACAAAGTCCTGCATAGCCACTAGTCTCAGCAGTTAATTTCATTAAAAATAATTTTAACTGGCAGAGGCCTCTTTCAGAGACTGAATTTCCTCTTCAGTGATTTATGATAATATTAAAA
>NC_136625.1:21830572-21958072 GCF_933228915.1 Telmatherina bonti | reverse complement strand
ACTCATTAAGCAGCAGCCTGAGGAGCAGTCATTAAATCCAATCATTGAATCTGTCAGTCAAGGAGGTAACCTCATGGCCCAGCAGAACCAAGTCAATGATACTCAGCATAACTCAGGACTTCCAGTGAGTCAAACAATACCTGACACTACCACTGCAGGAGAAGCTTCTATGACTGGCTTTGCAGCAGACCATCAGGTGGGGCTGACCCCTGGAGTAGATCAGAGTGGTCTGAGCCAGACCTCGCAGACCGTGTTAAACCAGGTAATGGGTCAGCATGGTCAGCAACAGCGTCCTCTTCTGCTTGAGGAGCAACCTCTTCTTTTACAGGACCTACTGGACCAGGAAAGGCAGGAGCAGCAGCAGCAGAGACAGATGCAAGCCATGATACGGCAGCGTTCCAGTGACACTTTCTTCCCCAACATTGGTAAACCATTTAGGCCACTTCATTGTTTTTGGTATACAACACAGTGTAGATGGATAAATTTTGACCCTATCGTTTGTCTCCTGCAGATTTTGATGCCATCACTGACCCCATTATGAAAGCCAAAATGGTTGCACTAAAAGGCATTAATAAAGTCATGGTTCAGAACAACATGGGAATGACCCCAATGGTCATGAGCAGGTAAACATTTCAATCATTTACATCACAGAATTGATCTGGGACTATGTGACTAATAGCAAAACTGATAATCTGATCATTGTAGTTTGAGCACATTTATAGTTGGCTAGTAGGCTTTTATAACGCTACAAACAAGAATTGTTATTGTGCGCTTGAACACTGCATAATATAGGTGCTAATGTGTTACAGATTTCCTTCTGTTCCTGCACCACCGTGTCCTGAGAGCACACCACTTCCACCACAAGTTGTTGGACCGGTAATTGACAATCTGCTAAATACTTCTAAATAATATCATTTCAAATGTTTGGTTGTAAATGTATTCTATTATTATTCATTTCGGTTTCAGGATGGGAAATTGACTCAAGTTGCAAGACCAAATCCTCCAAACTTCGGACCAGGATTTGTCAGTAAGTCCCTAAACTTTAGAATTGTTCTTTATTTATTGAAGGTCTTTTATCGCTGGAAATATAAAGAAGTTTGTTTTTTTTCATTCTTCCAAGATTGCTAAGAAAAATAACTTTTTTTTTTTCTTTCTTCAGACACTGCTCAGAGGGCTCAGTATGAGGAGTGGCTCCAAGAGACTCAGCAACTACTTCAAATGCAGCAGAAGTTTCTAGAAGAGAAGATAGGAGCTCACAGGAAGTCTAAGAAAGCCTTGTCTGCCAAGCAAAGAACTGCTAAGAAGGCAGGCAGAGAGTTCCCAGAGGAGGATGCTGAGCAGCTCAAACATGTCACAGAGCAGCAGGGTGTAGTGCAGAAGCAACTGGAGCAGGTAAATGCACGGCCTGTCAAGCACGACCACTGAATTTTTCCTCTGCTTTATATTCTGGCTGCCTGCATCATAGTCCTTTCGTTTGGTCATGTAAGCCATGTTCTAATTGGTAAAGAAATAACATACCTGATTTCCAGCTATGTTATTAAGGTTCATTTGGATGATACATGTGTCATAGTGAGGATTCACTGCTAAAAAAAATAAATAAATAAAGAATTGGCACTATATTGTTTCAGTAAAATAAATCCAGATAAGTATTGATTCATCTTTGCATATTTACTCTTTTTTTTAATGAGGATCAAAGGTGCTGTATTTGATTATATCTTTAGAGCAGACCTAGTTAGTTTTACACATTGGCTTGATTTAATTAAAAAAAAATTATTACTCAAACTGTTTTCTTGCAGAACGAACTAGCAAAATATATGACAGAAGATTCTAAACACACAGATTCATCTCATCGAGAGATGTCAGAATTATTAAATTTCCTAAAAGTGCACTGAGCAATAAACAAATGCACTTGTCAGAGTGTACTTTGAAAAAGACTCTTTAAATTCTTTGCTTATCACATCAAAGTAAAATCATTCATCTGCCTCCCTTGGGTAAATTTAAGACCAACTTAAGGTATGACTGGGAAAATGTAAAAAATCAGTCACACAACAAATGCAGTGTATATCAACATCGAGCCATGGCCAGTTTCAAGACTTAGCCTTTGATATATGACAAAACACCATGAATCCATCCACATTCCTCCTTCATTATCATTAATAACTATCTTTTTTTTTTTTTTTTTTTAAATTTCAGATCCGCAAGCAGCAGAAGGAGCATGCTGAACTTATTGAGGAGTACAGAGTGAAACAACAGCAAAGCAATATGACACCAATGACACCAATGATGCCTGGCATGCACCCAGTGCCAGGTCCTGCTGGCATGGTGCCCAGTGGCCCACCAGTAGTACAACCTCCAATGAACCCAATGATACAGATGCCACTTCACCCTGGCCAACCAAATGTACCTCCACGTATGCCCAACCCGCCACCTGGCTGGCACCCCGGTGCTCCTATGCCGATGAGTGGACCAGGAATGCCACCTATAATGCCTCCTCAGGTACCTGTTGGAAATTCAGCTCAACCCCTTCAAATGCATCCACAGATGCCGGTAGATCCCCAAGCCCCACCCGCTCCGCCCAGTAGTGTAAAACCCATGCAGGCAGGTGGGGTGAAGTTTGATGACAACAACCCATTCAGCGAAGGCTTCCAGGAGCGGGAAAGGCGGGAAAGGCTTAGGGAGCAGCAGGAGAGGCAGCGTGTGCAGCTCATGCAGGAAGTAGAACGTCAGAGAGCCCTGAAACATCGTATGGAAATGGAGCAACAAGGGATGATGGGACCAGATGGGAATATGGCGCCACTTGCACAGATGCCATTCTTTAATTCAGATCTACCACAGGACTTCATGCAGCCCCAGAGACCCCCCTTACAGCAGCCACAGCAAATTGGACCAATGTTTCCCCAGCAGCAGCAGGGCATGCAGCCTAGCATAGGTTCACCACCTGGAACATTTATTCAGGGTGAAAGGAGAGCAATGATGGGTAATGGAATGATGCCACCTGACATGGGACCTGGTTTAGCACCTGATAATGTTGCTCTACAAGGGCCTAACTTTCCTCATGGTCAACACAGACCGCGTCAGTTTAGTGGACCAGGAATGATGTCTCAGATGACAGGTGAGGGTCCACCATTTGGGAATGATTCCTCTACACCTTTACCCTCCAATTTCCCAGGATCAGGTCAGTCTCTTATCCAACTCTACTCCAACATCATCCCGGATGAGAAAGGGAAAAAGAAGAGGAACCGCAAAAAGAAGAAGGACGACGATGCAGATTCCGTCAAGACACCCTCGACTCCACATTCAGACCTTACAGCCCCTCTTACACCATGTGTCTCAGACACCTCCTCAACTCCTACTCGAAACACCCATCTCTTTGGAGACCAGGACTTGTCAAGGTCCCCATTACTGGGATCTTCCACCCCTAGTCACTCGGAGCTTGAGAGGCAGCTCTCTGGAGGGCAGTCTGGGCAATCTGGTCTGTCATCACACACTTCAAGGACCCCGGCTCAAGAACATGAGAGAATCCTCAGTAACATAAAACTGGAGCAGACTGATGTCACCGAGTGTCATGGACCAAGAGAAGGACACACTGGCTCTGAAATGAGCTCTGTGAAAGAGGAAGGTAATAGAGGGAGCATGTCTCCATTCCCTGATGGACAAAGTCCAAACAAGGGAGAGGCTGGCAATGAACTACTGAAACATCTTCTAAAGAATAAGAATACACCTCCACTCGGATTGCCCCAGCAGAGGTCAGAGGAAAGCCTGCGCTCAGAGGAGGAGGAGCCAACAGACTGCAAAACCCTGCTGAGGCAAAGCTCTGTGGACAGCAATGGGGTCAGTATTTGTATTAGTCATACAGTTAGACTGCTCATGGGATGATCAACATAGTGAGTCAGAGATGAGTTAAGTGCTTCAGATAGGAGGTGCGTCATAGTTAAATTGGTGTGATTTGTAGCTATCAGTGTAAAATCAGATTTAATCTCTTGCACCCCAACACTATCAGAACTGGAGATTAAAGTGTTAACATCCGGTTTTACAGGTGTAATGTCAGGTTTGTATTTTAACTACAGATGTGTGAAATCTGTGTCCAGAGTCCCAGCTAAAAGCTCATTAAAAACCATTTCTCTGATTACCAAACACAGTTAAGACAACAAACGATTAAGAGAGCAGGTAAACAGTCATCAAAAATAAACACAAATTATGGATCCCCATGTCTACTGACAGCCAACATCCTGCAGATTGCAAAACTGTCCTGCTATGACCAAGATTCACCAAACCAGAAGCAGCTAGTTTATGTTTCATGTTTGTAAAGGAGAATCATAAAATATGTCTCAACTTTGTTAGACTGGAACGGAGTTACAAGTAGCGTCAGACTGGAACTGTGTTTCCATCTGTAGTCGCATACTAGTATTATGCACACATGCACTTATTTGTGCTGTTTTTGTCCACTCTGGATAAAAACATCAAAAGAAAAACGACAATGCAGAAGAAGAACTGGAGGTGATTTTGAAGACATTAGGACAGAGTTGTGTCCCACATTTATCATCAGTTGACCTGGATCTTACTCAGTGCCAACATGTACCAAACTGAGCTGAACTGAAAAAGACCAAAACTTCTGTTATACTTCCACACAGTGGCTTCTGTGGTGAGGCTTTCACCTGTTAAAAAGTGTAAGCATTAACTTTATTTTGATACTGAGATGATTTACATTAATTATTTCTTTACAATTATAAAGTTAATCAAATAATCAATTATTTTTACACAGAAAACCTCCTAAAGGACACTTAGGTTAAGCATCCAGCAACATCTATCTTAAAGCCATAGTATTACTCAAAATTACTTTTTAAGTTTAGTTTGTGACTTTTCAGGCTTGATTGATTTCATTTCATCTCCAGGCATATTCTGATGGTACTTCTGACTTTCCTGGACCTCTGCTCCCTGAGCAAGAGAAGAAGAAGGGAAGGAATAAAAGACCACCCAAAGGAGGCGAGAAACCTGCCTCTCGCTACAAGAAGAGAAAGAAGGAAGGGGATGAAAGACAACTGATGCACTCTGGCCCAGACACTGTAATGACTCAAATCAAACAGGTAAAATGTTGTTCACCACCTCCTTAGAAAACTAATATCACTGTGCCTGCAACAAGAAAAGATGACAGATTTTAATTGCTTGCTCAATCAAAATTATGTTCTCTAACACTCTTGACCATCACTTTTTTTGTTTATTTGAGCGAGAGAAGCATTGTACTGGATCATGTGTCGGTACATACATAGCTAAACAGTGGTAACAATGGCTCTTGTATGGAGGAGTAAAAATGCCACAATGTATTAATTAAATAATTAATAAATGAAATAAATGTGTCATTAATTTATTAAAACATTAAATGTAAAATTAATTAATTAAATGTGTCAATAATTATTTACAATAGGAAACAAATGCACAAATATATTAAATAAATCATTAACTCATTAAAATACAATTCATTGCATGTAATAGTGAAATAATTTCATCATGTATATTTAACGATTTAAATAATTATTTCATGGTACTTTTTTGGTGTTATATCATGAATTTATTTCATCTGTCAACCTGACCCATCATAGTCAGTGGGCGGATTCTCCCGCCTGATAGGTTTACCAGCACACTTGGTAAAGACAAATCGATTCCTCGTAATCTGTCAAAGCAGAGACATTTCTACACACTGGGTGGCAGTTTTCACTTCTTCCTTGGCTTGGGTACTCAAACAAAACAACAGAACGATCATATTTGCAGCTGCCAAAAATCAGGCAGTGTGGAGGTCGAGAAAATGTTGAAAACCTGTTGGGAGCTGCTCCAGGAAGCAGCAAATTTGATCAACGAAGCTCTTTACAGAACTCCGTCTCGTCCAGCTCATTCTCTCTCTCTCTCTCTCTCTCTCTCTCTCTTTTTTTCCTCTAACCAATTCTCTGCAAATTTCATCGACACCCTCCATTGTTTCTCTATGAGATCTCTCCTGCAGCCCAACCAATGGATCAGGCTAGACTTGCCTTAGTCCCGCCCACTGACTTAGGTTGGGTCAGGTCGACAGATAAAATAAATTCATGATGCACTCACAGGAGCATGAAATAATTTTTTAAATAGTGAAATAATTACATGTATATATTTATATATATATATATATCTATATATATATCTATATCTATATATATATATATATATATATATATATATATATCTATATATATCTATATATCTATATCTATATATATATATATATATATATATATATCTATATATATATATATATATATATATATATATATATATATCTATATATATCTATATATATATATATATATATATATATATATAAAATATGAATTGTATTTTAATGAATTACTGATATATTTAGTTATATAATTGTGCATTTATTTCCAATTTTAAATAATTAATGACAAATGTAATTAATTAATTAATTATTGAATTAAGACATTGTGGCACTTTAACTCCTCCATATTCTTGTACCAGACTGTGTACACCTTTATTTCCATGATTCGGGAGAATTAAAGCCCTTTGGAGCCAACCTTGTGTGGTATTTGTTGCCATTTCTTTGCCTCATTTTGTTTAGCTATGTTGCTAATTTAGAACATTCAGCCTGATATTTTTCTGAATTTAACAGCAGTATGTAATACTGTACCGCCTAGATAAACTGAAACAAACTGGTGCTTTAGTGTACACTGTTTTGATAAAAATACCAGTGATTAAATCAGAAATAATGACTGGTTGCTTGACTGTGAGCAGAAAATCAACTTGTTTGTTGACCTTAATTGTTTACAGTTGTACCTATTTGTTTGGGAGGCGTAGAAAAAAGTAAATATCTGTGCTAAGTATTAAAACTCTGAGGGTAGTCTAAGGAGAGGTATGAAGTCATAGTCGTACACAACAAAAAACAAATTAATGCTTTCTCTCATTCTCATAACCTATCACACAACTGGCTTGACGGAAATTTTTTCACCACTCTTCATAAACATTGATTTTAGTAATCAGATTACGATTTGGTGGTCAAAGGCCACTTTGGTACAAAAATACATTTTTGGCTTTGACTCAAGACTACTTACTTGTTTATCTCACACTGTAAAGATGACTATGCCTTCAACAATCTCAGGTAGTCTCAGATGTTGTGGCATTTATGCTCTAACAGTTTTTGTTTTCATTTCTCTCTTAACTTTCCCACAATCTCATTTTCTGTCTTCCCAGCAACTCTCCCTGCTGCCCCTGATGGAGCCATTGATTGGAGTCAACTTTGCCCATTTTGCTCCTTATGGCAGTGGCCAGCTCAATGGAGAAAACCTCCTGTCTGGTACTTTTGGCAGTGCCTCACTAGATGGAGTCTCTGATTATTACTCCCAACTGGCCTACAAGGTGAGAATTGCTTACACTACTTAAATGAAACTTCCGTAAACAGAGGGGTTTGTGTTGAATGCTTCTCCAGCATCTTATGCTGACGTTGGTCCCGATTCTACAGCAGAGTAACTTGAGCAATCCTCCAACTCCTCCGGCATCTCTTCCTCCCACTCCACCACCTGTGAATCGACAGAAAATGATCAACGGATTTGCTACAACAGAAGAGCTGGCCAGCAAAGCTGCTGCCATGGGTAATAATTTAAGAGTGTAGAAGCATTTCTTGAAAAACTGTCTTCC
The DNA here is from genome assembly GCF_933228915.1 of Telmatherina bonti. Taxonomy (NCBI): domain Eukaryota; kingdom Metazoa; phylum Chordata; class Actinopteri; order Atheriniformes; family Telmatherinidae; genus Telmatherina; species Telmatherina bonti. The sequence goes on along the minus strand of NC_136625.1, from coordinate 21,950,398 downwards.
AGATAAATTGCCTTCCAACATTGTTTGGCACAGTTGTGAAGCATTGCATCCACGTTGATGCTGTTTTCATGTTAATACAGTCTCCAAAGGCCTGGTACCAAAGCCACTGCATGTCCCATTTCGGGCTGAGGAAGATCTGCTAGCTCGGGCCATTGCTCAGGGACCCAAAACTGTGGATGTTCCAGCTTCGCTTCCCACCCCTCCTCACAACAACCAGGAGGAGCTCAGGTAAAGAATAAATACACAACTTTTCCCAAGGAGGTTATGTTATTGCCCTTGTTCATGTCTGTCTATTTGTTTATATCTATACAAAACTACTGGCTGGATTTTTGTGATTTTGTTTTTTTTTTATTCTTCTGGGAATGAGTCTTATTCTAACTTGGAAATTTTGGGAACGAGCCAAATGGAATCATGGACACGGGATTTTTTTCAAAACGATTCTGCATAATATGGGTGGAAATGAGCTGCTTGGTGTTCTAGTTGGTAATGATTTGCTTTAGCTTCATGATTATCACTGCATTTGCTTATGTTTTTGATAACAGTAACAGAGGACAGGAGCCATGCAAGGACAGGGACACGCCTGACAGCTTTGTTCCATCCTCATCTCCTGAGAGTGTGGTTGGCATGGAGATCAGTCGCTACCCAGACCTCTCTCTGGTGAAGGAGGAGCCCCCATCCCCCTGTGTGTCTCCTGTACTCCCCGTGCTTCCTCCCCCTGATGGGAAAGGTGAACACCCACAACTCCCTACATAATTTAACCATTCAGTCATAATTAATTTGGTATTTTCCATGAACTTTATGAACACCATAGAGGTTAAGGTTTTTTGGGGTTTTTTTGTTATTGTTTTTTTTTTTTTGTCCTCATGCCAAGGATATCTTTTTGTTGTTCCAGCTCACCATGACACCGTTAACTGAGATGTTGTTTTTCTGGCTGTCAGGAAACAACAGTTTATTGTGCTTGTTTGGAACATGTCCACATGAACTTGTCCCATATAAACAAACCACCTATTAATCAGCTGCCCACTTTCCTAGAATGTAATTGTAATTTAATGGTGTGATGGTTTTTTCAAAGATGTTTCTTAAATTTTATTTTAATTATTTCTTTCTTTCTTTCTTGTTATTGATTCTTTAGGGACGGAGATCAAACTGCAGGATATCAAGACTGAACCGTCTTCATTGTTTTTTGGCTCCCCCTTTGTCCCCATGTCTGATTCCAAACAAGGGATGGTTTCTGTGGCTATCACGCTGAGACCAGCTGCAGCTGAGGTATGAACACTCACTTTAACTGAAATTCACCGCAGACTGTGAGCTGGTTTTAATTGCTCTTTTATTCCACAACACATAAATTATTGCCAACCAATGTACAATAAGACAATGATGGAAGCTAACTTAAGTAACTGGAATTTTGAAATGTGTTTTTTTTTTTTTTTTTTAAAGATGTTAGAGATCACCTTAGTAACCATTTCCACTAGTTCTGTGGTGGTGTTTATACATTTTCTGTCTTGACAATACAGATCTTTAATTCAGGATATGGCAATCTGAGAAACATAAAGTCCAAAAGAATATTTGAATAAATACATTTTCTCTGTGTGATTTTGATACATGACGCAGTTGTTTACCTACTTGTGCTCTTTGTTTTGTGTGTTTCTCAGAACATCACAGGTGTAGTCGCAGCCATTTCAGACCTACTGTGTGTGAAGATCCCCAGCAGTTATGAGGTCAGCAGCACCCCAGACAGACCACCTCTAGCTATGCTTGGTGGTCCACGGGTAGGTCCCCATGGCATGGACCCTCGACCTCCCATGTTCTTCCAAGGACCTGGTGATAACGGGGGGCTTCAGAACAGGCAAGGACAAATGATCAGGCCTGGTGGACCACAGGGAATGATGCAGCAGCAGGGACATCATTTTCGTTTCCATCTCAACAGCCCAGGTAAGGGAATAAAACTGAATTAAACAAGCGTGTCACTGATTCCCCCAAGTACTGTAATACAGCCTGTAATTGAAATGTCATGTCTGACTTAAGCTTCACATAATCACTCCCTGTGCAAAAGCACAAAGCAGCACTGCTCTTCTGTATGTAATTGCTTTCTTTCGAAAATCCTGATGAGTGATTATTTTTCTTAACAGTATATAAACCATCAGTTTATGAAGTATGTTATTATTTATCTGGACTTCTGACAGTGTACAGCCTAGATACCTAAATGTTGTACTGGTTTCTCCAATTCTCATATGCTTTTTTTCTGTCTTTGCAGTCCTTGCACAGACTATATAGTTTATCATGACACTGTGGGAGTTATCTCAAGTTGTGAAGTCCTAACTCTCAGTTGCTTACTGCGTGTGTAGGTCAGATAGTCTACCAAGGTCAACTATGGATTCCACTTTTTCAGAAAACACAGCCATAGAGAATTCATTGGCATTTTCCCGTGTACTGGGCTTTTCCTGGTCTGCATCCGTCACACTTTTAGATATTCATATTTTAAAAATTGAAGGACTAACTTCTTGGACTTCATCCTTCTATCTGCCCCTAATAGTGAAGAATGAAAGAGCATTAGAAATAGTTGCAGAAATAACCAGAATCTCAGTTTGTTTTCCTAAATGAATTTCAAGTCATATTTAAAGACCTTTTTAGGGAAAAAAAACGTGACAGTAGAGGTGTTGGCTTCTCACCTCCTCTTGTGATTAATGTTAATAACTGTGTGTGGACCGTTTAATTGTGCTACTACCCATTTTGACTAGGACTTGTTATTTACACACACACACACACACATTATAGATAGATAGATAGATGATAGATGTATAAAAAAAACCATCAAGTATTTTCTGCCTTAAAAAAACAAACAAAACATTTAAAACTACATGGTGGCACCTATAGTTTACTAGTCTACTTTTACACAAACTTAGAGTAAGCATTCCATTATTGGATTTGCTGTCTGTGAATTCAAAACAATTGTGTTGTTGCAGGTGCTGCTATAGCTCGAGGGCCTGACAACAAGACCCCTGCCAGCCCTGGATGTAAACCGCAGTGGTGTTGCAACTGTAAAGTGGTGGTGCTGGGAAATGGAGTGCTGAAAGCTGCCAAAGACCTCCCAGCTCACATGAAGGTAAGGAATGAATTTGGCAGAAACATTTCTAATTTCTTACACAGCGGTGTTTTTAATAAGCTAGAACAACCTTCCAGCTGAAGTATTTGGATGTAGAAATGTGATCTGGAAACTCTTAGCCATAGGACACACTGCTTTTAAGGTACTTTGGAGTCCAGCACACCAGCAAATACACAGTCACCAGCATTTATTTTCTGACCAAAATGCTCTCAATTCAAATTAAACTTTGTAAAAGTTTAAATATACACATTACCAGTTCAAAGCTTTTTGCCAAACCACTCATTCAGTCTTTTTTCTCATTAATTTCCCAGTCAGAGTGTAAAGTAAGATGTGACTGGATAAAGTGTTACCTGCTCTTTTTCTTTACCCATCTATATATTTATACACATGTAGGACCTCAGTTATCTACGAATTGTACAACTTGTCAAGTTAAATCCCTTCCAGAGCAATTAGCAGGTTATAGACTGGCTTCAGTCCCCAATCATTTGTCATTTAAATAATGTTTATAAATTGCCTTTTTTGTCTATTATATCTTTAGCAGTTTATCGCTGCTTGCTGATGCTTTTACACCTCGCTCCTCATTCAGACAGTTACATGGTCTTTTTTTTTTTCCCCCTCATTAGGAATTTGAAGGGTGTTTAAAATCTGAGGAAGATCTTGTCTTCTGCAGTCACAGCTGTTTCCTTCTCTACTGCTCTTCATCACCACTGCAATCCAGATCCACCACAGAAACAAAGGTTTGTACCATTGTAAGCCCCGCAGAAGAACTACAGGCAGTTTAAATGACATGCTGTGCATTTCCTGATTTCTGCATCATCTTTTCAGACATCGGTGTCCCTTCTTCCAGCCTCTGAGCAAACAGAGAACTTTTGTAAAATTCAGCATCAGTACAGCAACAACATGTCCTCATTGGATGTTCACTGCCTTGCCCAGCTTCAGCCCAAGCAGTCTCCCCCTTCTACTCCTCCTATCCCCTTCCCAGCAGCAAATGAAACACCCAGGACAGAGGCCAAGTCTGATGCCCTCAAAGTGACGGTGAAGCTAAAGAGTCGACCCAGGTCCCACGATGGCTGGCATCAAGGAAAGAGACAGAAAGGACTTCGCTGGAGGAAGTGGACTGTTCAGATAGTGGTGCCAAAAGGAAATTCTCAGCTTCCAGATGAGGATAAGATCGATGAGCTCTTGAAGAAACTTGGGGCCTCCTTGCGTCCTCCAATGTCGCTCAAAGACCAGCGACGCTGCTGTTTCTGCCACCAGTTTGGAGATGGGAACACTGATGGTCCTGCTAGGCTGCTTAATCTAGACCTCGATGTTTGGGTTCATCTAAACTGCGCCCTGTGGTCGACTGAAGTGTACGAGACACAGGCCGGTGCTCTCATCAACGTGGAGCTTGCGCTGCGTCGCGGCCAGACAGTACGCTGCGCTTACTGCCAGCAGACTGGAGCCACCAGTGGTTGCCACCGACCGCGCTGTACCAATGTCTACCATTTCACCTGTGCTCTGCAAGCCCACTGCACGTTCTTTAAGGACAAGACCATGCTATGCCACGCCCACAGACCCAGAGGAACAGCAGGACAAGCGCTGGAGCATGAGCTGCGTTGTTTCGCAGTGTTCAGGCGTGTCTACGTTCAGAGAGATGAGATGCGTCAAATTGCCACGGCTGTGCAGCAGCCTGAGTTGGGTTATACATTTAGGGTGGGCAGCCTGGTGTTGCATGCAATGGGTCAACTCACACCTCTACAAATGGCCGCCTTCCATTCACCAATAGCCATCTTTCCAGTCGGCTATGAAGCTTGCCGCATTTACTGGAGCATGCGTCACGGCAACCGTCGTTGCCGCTATGTCTGTTCTGTTGAAGACGGAGATGGGCTTCCAGAGTTTACCATCAGAGTCATCGAACATGGCTACCAAGACCTGGTTCTGACTGATACCTCTCCTAAAGGTCTGCCCTCCTTGATGCATTATAGAAAGGATTGTTTTGTTTTCCTGACTTTTCAGACGTTTTTTTTTTTTAACCATTTGTCTTGTCTTGTTATTAGGAGTGTGGGATAAGGTGTTGGGTCCAGTTGCAGAGAAAAGATCTGAATCAGCAACTCTAAAGCTCTTTCCCATCTACCTGAAGGGCGAGGATCTGTTTGGACTCACCGTCCCAGCAGTTACCAAAATCACGGAATCGGTTTGTAAATGCTTTAGTTGTTTTCATTTGGTGTTGGAGTTCAAAATGTAAATACATTTCTAAATTGTGCCCTGCATCTTTTCACTGCTGTACTTAACTAGCTCCCTGGAGTGGAGGCGTGCGATAGGTACTCGTTCCGTTACGGACGCAACCCTCTTTTGGAGTTGCCTCTCGTGTTCAGTCCAGCTGGTTGTTCCCGTGCAGAACCAAGAACAAGCTCTCTTTGCACCTCACTGGTTATAAGGTAAGCTTGAATGAAGCAAGGATTTACTTTTATAGTTGCAAGCTGTCTCAAATTCAACAAGTCTAAGGCAGAGTTTTTGTATAATTTTTCCTGTCACTTTTCCTCAAAATGTAGGCCACAGCCCCAGGCTGCTTCCAGCAGCAGTGCCAGGTCTAACCAGAATGTGGCTCAAGGAGAAGGCGGCGTTCCTCATAGCAAGACTCCTGTTGTACACCCCAGGTCTTCTCAGTACCGCTGGATGAAGAGTGAGTGGAGAGCAAACGTCTACTTGGCTCGCTCTCGAATCCAGGTGAGTCCCCTACATTTCAGTGAAACCGAAACTGCTTCAGTTTAAGTTTCTTTTTACAAAATGAGAAGCCACAAATGTAACGTATCCGCAGGGTCTGGGGCTGTTTGCGGCGAGAGACATCGAAAAACAAACCATGGTCATCGAGTACAATGGAACCATCCTCCGAAATGAGGTTGCCATTCGGAAGGAGAAGATTTATAGATCTCAGGTTTGCCTGCTCTGATACTGAACTTCTGCTTAAAATATTTAGTCATATTTCAACAAAATTAATTGGATCCGTTTTATTCTTCATCCCGCTTAGAACCGAGCAGTGTTCATGTTCCGCATCGACAGCGAACATGTGGTCGATGCCACTCGAACTGGAGGGCTCGCAAGGTGAAATTCCACAAAATTATTTCCCTAAGGATGTTCAAATGTTTTGTTTTTAAAATTAGCTTTTTGTTGTATCACTTATTTTAAACTTTCTCATGGATGCCTCTTTGACAGCTTTAAACTTGAGTCCTGTTTTAACACAGCTTCTATTACAGGAATAAACATAATGTGATGTTTTTTTCCTCAGATATATCAATCATTCTTGTGCCCCGAACTGTGTTGCTGAGGTGGTCACATTTGAAAGAGGTTACAAAATCATCATCAGCTGCATTCGCAGAGTTGAGAAAGGAGAAGAAGTAGGTCTTTCTTTCTTCTTCTGTTATTCATTTTTTCAGCTTTTTTGTGTTCTTCAGGACTTTGTCCCCAAACTACAGAATCTTGTTGCTTTCACTTAAATAAAAAAAAAAAAAGCAGTTTTTCTGAATTAGCAAGATTAGTAAGTTTCTGTTTCCTCAAGTTGTTTTAGTTTCATTGAGTTTGATCAATTGTGAGAGTCTCCTACGTCCAAGTTATGCAGGTGGGATTGTTATTAGTTTGACTTTGTGCGAACACATGAGGGCTTTTGGTGGCAAGACCAGTCAGGTCTGCAGGACATAGCCATATTTCTCCAGGATCAGTTGGTCGCTGCATTCTGGCTGCATAGGGACAGAGGAGACTATCAGGAGATTGCTGCCAGTCATCTGGTTTTCCCATCATCAATCCAAGATATGAAAAGTGAATGTAACAGTGGACAGAGTCCAATATTGTGCATTAAGCTGATCCAAATGTTGTTACAGTGAATGTGTCCCACAGTCAGAACTCAGGGGGCGTAGAAAATCCTCACAGATTATCTTGTTAATTCAGAAAAACATTCCCCCATGTGAATTCAAGATGCTTCTGAACTAAACATTACATGCTCAGTAACGGATAACTCTCTCTTGTTTCCAGTTGTGTTTCGACTATCAGTTTGACGCTGTTGAAGGCCAGCACAAGATCGCTTGCCACTGTGGAGCTCCTGAATGCAGGAAGTGGATTAATTAGGCAAAACAAGAAACCCAGATGCATTCCTTGCCGTAGTGTAACGGGTGTAGTTTCAAGCCCTCTGACCAGAGGAGAAGACTTCATGTTAAAGTAATTTTACTGATGAGTACAAGGCTTAAACCTTTGGAGCATCGAATGAATTTACAGGTTGGTTCATCAAGATCATGGAATAAAAACGGGTGGAGGAAGGGAAATCCAACACAGTAGCAGGATGTGACGTGCCATATGTGAGGGGCTCTGTTGTACATGATGCCTCCGTGTGTCTGTATGTATCTGCGTGTTTGTTTGGTGTACATGGGGTGCGGAATCCACCAGCGAATGAGAAAGCACTGTGCAGGGTGCGGCCTTATTGCATATGAAGGGCAGGCCCTTTTGTTACATACTGTTAATGTATACCATATGACTAAATGTAGACATCACTGAATGAGGAATGTACAGCAATGAATACCGCGAAGGGAATATTAACTTGCACTAAAAAACAAAAAGAAAATACACAAAAAAAAAGAACATACACAAACTTTTAAATACTTGATTCCATGAGTCAGTTTTATCATAGGTCTCTGTCATGTGATTTGTGTGGAATTTGAGAGGTTTTGTATTTATTACTGAGTGAATGAATTTTATTCTTAAAATGATGAGATTGAGTTAAAGAAGGCTAGATTGCTATTGTTTTTGAAGATTGAAGAAGACATGCTGTTACTTTTGTATAAAATGTACATAAAGAAAACTATAGGAATAACTGACCAAATACTACCTTAACCTTCTCGATGTTTGAGTGTTTTTAAATTTTTTTTTTTGTTCCGTTTGTCATTGAAATTTATTTAAGATGGGCGTTATTTCAGTTTGAGAGTATATATTATGATTATTCTGTACAGAATTTGTAATATAACCACAATGATTCACAAAGTATTTTTGTTGTATTAAAAGTAAGGTATTGTAGCGTACTGTTTTGTGACTTACACATGCTTTGACCACTTAAAAAAATTTTAAAAAGAAATATTTTTGTTGACTGACATAATGAGTTACTGGTTATAGAATCAAAAAGGACTCTTCAAATTGTAAGAGATCATTGTGATCCGTTTGCTGTTAATCAGGTTTGATTTTTGAAGAACTGTGAATTAGATTTTAAACCCAAAAAAACAACTTTTTCACTTTTTATCACTAGTAAGATCTGCAGCGTCAATTTACCTGTTTTTGTTACTTTACTTTTAAAGCAAGGTGCGAAAGTCTAATGTTGTTGTAACTTGGGCAAACCAGTGTGTGACAGGAAGAATCGTATGTGGAACTGTAGGTTCTACCTTTTTTTTTTTTTTTTGGACAGAAATGGCATTCTGCTTAATCAAAAATATTTCTTATACTGACACTTCACAAGTCACATGCTAAGAAACTGAGTTTTTGCGTGCACAATTTCAAGTTGACTGTAAAATTTTGCAGACAGTCTTAGAACTTGTAATGTATATGGCATGTATTTTTTTAACTTTCTGAAGACTCAATTGTATATATTTTCTCAATGAATGGTTGTAACAAAATTGTTTCTTGGATATTTTTCTTCTCTTGTATGATATTACATCATCCTGCCAGTGTGTTTGTGCTACATTTTATTGGTCGTGTAAAGTAGGCAGAACCCCTCCCCACCTTTTATTTTCTTTTGTTTTTATGTTTTTTGAAAAGAAGCCTTTTGAAGTGTACAGAGTATGAGGTTTTGAGTTTGTGGAATTGAATTTAGAAACATTTACAAAAATAAACTATTTTACATGTTAGCAAGTTGTGTGTGATTATTAATGGTGTTGTGGAATTTAAAAGGTTTAGTAGAGGAAAAAAAATGTTTTTAATTTTTGCTAATTATCATTGAATTGATTAATTTCTGAGTACACATTTTTACTTAGTTTTAACTACATAGATTAAACCCTTTATCAATCAAAATCAATTCAAGGTTTGTCATTGTGGAAAACGATTATATTTAAGCATCGTTAAACTTAATAAAAAATAAATGCAACAAACCCAAAGTTCTTTAAATAAATGCTTTACACAGCAACACATCTAACCGAGATGGCAGAATGAGAGAAAAAGAGGTGATGAAGGATTGCATCATTATTGGGGTTTCATAGAAAATGTAATGCCATAGGAGCGGTCTGAGGGGGTTTGGCTGGAGGTGAGAGGAGATGTAAAGTGCGCATTGGGCAGCCACATTGCTTGGGGGTACAAACCTGCTTGCTCTACTGCTTCTGGCCCTGACCTGCGTGTTCTGCATTTTCTCCCGAAGGTAAATGGCTGTAACAAGTAAAATGTTTGTTCAGAATGGATGTTGTGCACTCTTCTCATACATGATCTCTCTCACAAGGTAGACTTGGCCAAGAAGTCAGAAACACACATCAAAATAATAATAAACGGAAAAACTGAATTTCTATTTGGTGCCAACGCATTGACAACCATCAGATGAGAGTAACAAGGCCAAATACCAGCATTTCCCACTGGCTTCACTTTGTCATTTCAGAGATTTAACAGAAGGCTTGAAGTGAGATCAGTTCAGATAACTCAAGCCAATTTTCTAGGCTAATCCATGTTGATGGGCCAGCAAATCTAAATGCTAGTTGCAAAACTGACAGGAGTACAGGACATAATGGCTTAAAGTTCATTGAAAGTTGTTACAATCTGGTATTTACCCCAATGTATATATTTTGTTTAAGATCCTGATAAAGAGCAAAATACTTTAATAATTAACTAAATGCTTGTGGATACCAGTCACTTTTTCACACTAAGGTAAACAAAAAGGGAGTTCTGAAACAGAAACCTATTTTAAAACACCACACCAGGTTTTCAGTGTTGGTTGAATAACAAATTCTGGTAAGGCTTGGCCTCTGGTAATAAAATCTAGGTAGCTCTAGCATGTGACTCCAAAGGTGTTCCTTTTAAAGTTTTTATCTGCAGTGTGCCCATTGGAGATTCACCCGAGGTAGAAAACAATATTTCAGGTTTATCTGAATTCAGATCAGTTTAACTTTCTGCATACGAGATTGTACAGCATGAAAAGCAGACTGTAAATTCTCAGTGGTCTGTGCAATAATCTGGCGTGGTAATAAATAAGATTGTCACCTGAATAGAAGTCCTCGAACGCAATTTGGAAATCAATACACAGATTGTTGATCCATAACAGATCCCAAGACTGACTTCAGACACACCCCTAGAGAAATCAAAGAAAGGACAAATGGATCCATCAGTCTGAACATTTTAAGTTCTGTTTAACAGATAGTTGCTAAACCAATGTAGTTTGACATCTGATGAGTTCATATCAGACCATTTTTGCCTTTATACTTACCAACTTCAGTAAAATAATTACAAAATAGCTGTCACTGATATTCCATAAGGCAAGTGGTCATATAATTGTTTCAGATGTAGACCCTTAATGACACTTTTTAAATTTGAAATTATCAGTTTTACAGCAGACGTGTGATTAGTTTAACCTACAGGGGATTCACATAGATCATTAACAACTAGCAATAGTGATCACTGTCATGGCTGACTGGTACTAATAATTCAAGGCCAACACCCCAGCACAGATGGCATCACGCTGATCTTCTTGAATGCGTAGAAGAAAGCAATTTTTCCAAGATAGTCACAAAATTTTGGATGGCTTGTTGTGTGAAAGCGTCCCCAGACAGAGAAGTGTCCTCCTACTTCAGTCCCTTTTCTGAGCCATACTGACCTCTGTTGGTGAGGGATCTGTGCACGTCAGGACGGGGAGGTGTACTGTTAAAATGAGTGTCCCTTGAAACATCATTTTCTGACAGTGTGTCCTCGGTTTGCCGTTTTTATGTTTTGTAACCTAGTAGATATATTGTTTTTAGAAAGAAAATTGTTAAAAATCCGTGCATATGAGAAACGCCTGGCAAACTGATAGTCCACCTCTTTTAGAGAGCAAACTAAATTAGCATTTGTAGTAATATTGGCATTATTTTATAAAAATGCAAGAAAGACTAACATTTTGAGAGTCAAAAATAACATTTAATAAGAAATGCTGTTTTCCAGTCGCTATGATAATGTCGACGTTTCCGTTCTCTCCGGTGTTCGACTGAACCGGAAACACCGCGGAGGACACATTTCCTCTGGGTAACTAACTGCAGCACTTCACCTGTAAACAATCTGCGTTGACACCGCATTGAAGATGTGTGCCCTGCCTCTTTTTTTTCAGGGCCAAGCCTACTTCCTGGTGGACGAGGCTGTTTCATGCTCGGTGTTGTCGTGAGTGCAGGGGTCAGCTGAGCTGAAGTGAAGGGTCGGCAGCTTAAGGTTTATTGTCGCTTTACAGGAGTTACTTCAGAGCACTTTTTGCGTGCTCAATAGAGGACAAAAAAATGGGAAGCACGGTGATGGAGTCGAGCAAAGAAAGCTCAAGAAAAATGCCAAAGAAGAGGAGAAGTCTGCGGATTAACGTGCCAGTGAGTCGGTGAAGTATCAACTAATTTGGTTTCTTACTGTGACTTTTAACAAACTAATCTGTTACTGAAGTATTGTCCAGGAAACCAGGGCTGAAAAAAACGATAGTCTACAGCCGTTATTTTAGCTGTCATCGCTTGCGACGCAGGAGCGCGTGCGTGATTGACAGTTGTCTTAGTGCTGCGAATCTGAGTTAATCGGTTAATCGGTGAAGTTAACCACAAATATAAATCTAGTTAATTTCCGAAGCCTGTATTGAATGCATTTGCCATTTACTGGAAAGAACTTTGCACACAGACAGAGGGATTGTTTTTAGTTCATGTACACATTTTCGTCAGCTTGATTAACCAGCTGCAATAGTTTACGTATCACTACATATCCACTCTTTGTTTTCCGGACTAATTTCGAGATGTCACACTCAATATTTGCAATGATACAGAAAAAATATATGCAATTTTTGCTTGCAAATAATGTTTAGTTCATGTTACAACTATACATTTTGCTCTAATTTCAGTGTTCTCTTGATTAATTTTTATTTAGAATAAAGTTCAAGGGATACTAACTTGCTCCAAAGCACCAATCAGGACTTACAGTTAGATTCTGATAATTTAAGTTTCATTAGCCTACGCTAACCCTTTCCCTGTAGTCACCCTTCTTGCTACTTAATGACAGACAATATATAGTTCAGTCAGTTTTGTTCCAAACAAACATTACTGCATTGATACTGAAGAGTTGTTAATGTGCTGCTGTCCAGATTGGGCTAAAAGGCCCCAATTTTAATGTAGGATTATGAATGCGGTCATGTTTTCTTGGTTGACACTAAAGTGTCATATGCTCAAGTTTGTCACCTGCGTGCGAACCCCCCCATCCTCAGCATGACAGAGGCTCCAGTATAGTTGCAGAAGGAATAACAGAACAGCCTCGTGCAGCCACTTCATTATACATTTGTAACATAGCTGTTATTGTGCTTCAGAATGGATCACATCATTTGTCATATGAGGAATGTTACACCCTATCCTTGGTATGGGGGAGTGCTGTGCTGCATTTTGCGTTTTGCATTTCCCTGCAAAACTTTCCACAGCGCTGAAACATGTTTCTTTAAAGCAGGTGGCTAAGATTGCCACCATTAGTTTAGCTAAAGTTGCCTGTAAGAGCATAAAGGGGCTATGAAAACATTATGTGAAATGTAATTTATTTTCTTTTTTTAAGAAAAAATGTTATTATTACCCTTGACAGCCAGATCTGTTTTATGTGCAGGACTTTGGTGCGTTCACTGCCCCTCAAGTGGAGACAAGTGGTTCAACTAAAAGTGGCACTCAAATGGTAAATGTAATTCTCTCTGGATCATTATTTTAAATTTCCTTGCCAGTTTGTTTTATCAAGTCCCCTCCCTGTATAATTTATTATGTTTATTTACACATGCTTGTATGCTTTAAAATATCAATTAAATGTGGATAAGGGCAGCAGAATATTACACAAGGCCATGTCTTCTGTTCTACCAACCCACTTCAGCTTACAATAACATTACGCCCACAGTGTTCAGGCACAGCTCAAACATACACTGAAAATTGATTTTTTTTTTTTTTTCTTTTTTCCCAAAGAAAGCAGCTTCATCCTGCTCTTATTCATTTGACTTGCAATAGTCATCCTTTGTAGCCAAAATGCATAGTTTAGTTTTACTTTAGTAATATTTGCGCAATACTGATAAACCTGTAGTGTCTTGTGTTTTGTAAGACACAAGCAGTATTCAGATAAATCCATACTTTCTTGCCTTAACAAGCTGTTGCACAATGCAAGATTGAGATTTGTTGGCAAACGGAAAAGATGGGTGTGTGTGTTCACTCCTCAATGCTGCCACAGGATTGGCTTAAGCAGAAATGTACCAGTGGGGTAAGGCCCAGCTTTAAGGAAGTCCCAGGAAACCAGACAAAACAGTCCTTCCTTCTTTTGATTAGTCTCTTTACAGATACGGTTGGCCTTTGTGTTTTCCTATTAGTGCCTTCTTCTTTCCTGCAGAGCAGCAGATTTCCTGTAGGTTTTCATGTACTGACAGTGTTACCAAAACATTCCTGTTGCATTTCATTGTTTGCAGTAAATACAACCACCCTGTAGACTGTAATGCTTCACTGTATCAAAGCCTACAAATAGTTAAGTGATTTGCTGTTGGCACATCCAGAGCAGGCAGCAGGCAGTGGTGGGAGGAGGCTCTCTCCGTCTCCTGCTAGATTGGCTGCCATCTCTCATGTTTTGTTTTGGTTTCTGTACAGCAAATAGCGAAGGTTTTCTCCATCTGTTTACATGATAATGACCTTGCAAAGGCAAACTTGTAAACAGAGAGAGACTAAATGAAAAATATGTTTGTGCACTTGAACTGTGTACAGTGCTGATTGTTTTGCAGATCATAAAACTGACGATGCTTTTATTGACTCATAAATGGCCTCACTGATAATATGCATGCTAGATTCCAAGCTAACACTTTATGATATGGTGTCTCAATTAAAGAGAAAGTGTGGGCATATTTTTAATGTTCAAAGGTGGATTTTAGTTGCCAAAATCCAGGATTAGGAAGACTGATAAACCCAATCAACTTAATTTTTATATTTTGAGCAACTTTTATTTAATCACATTATGTCACAACTATAACTGTTTCCTAAAAAGTTGGCACAGAATGTAAAGTGTGGATCGAAAATATGAGTTTTTTGCCAATCAATTACATTTTTATATTTATGCATAAATGTTTTCACACATATTAATACTGAACATATTCTAATTTATAATTCGATGGCATCCATCCATCCATCCATATTCTTATCTTCTTTACCTTTTTAATCCAACTCAGGGTTGTACAGAGTTGGTCCTCAAGGGCCACTGTCCTGCAGGTTTTGATTGTTTCTCACTACAGCACACCTAAATCAGCTTAATGATTCAACATATTTTGGCAGCACTTGACAACAAGCTGTTGAGGAGAACCACTTCATTTGAATCAGGGTGTTGGAACACAAAAACATCTTAAACCTTCAGGACTGTGGCACCCAAGGACTAAAGCTTGACACTCCTTAACAAAGACTGAGTATTCAGAAAAGTCTTTGTACACAGGAGTGAAGAAGGAAAATCAGCCATAGAGATTTTGCAACAGTAGTTGGATGAATTGCTATTTGGGGAATAGTCATCATATATTGGTGAAAATGACTTGGACCTGGACTGTTCCCCTCCGAAGTCATGCTGTTGTGATGGTTGCAGTTTGTTTGGTAGTCTTTGCTGAAATATACAAAGCCTTCCTCTTGATGGGAGCAGATATTGCGTTAAAGCCAGGAGTGTCCAGCTCCTGTCCTCGAGGGCCACATTCCTGCAGGTTTTCCATGTATCCCCACTCCAACACACTTGACTCAAATAAATCAGTCATTGTGCAGAACTACATTGGTTCTGGGGTACATTTAATGGAAGCCATGTGTATTGGAACAGAGATACACTAAAAACCTGCAGGACAGCGGCCCTTGAGGACTGACTTTGGACACCCCTGCTCTAAAGCTTGTAGTGCTTTTCAGCATTGATGATGCCTTCACTGACGTGTAAGCTGCTCATGCAACCCCAAATGATTAGAGCAGGGGTGGGCAACTCTGGTCCTTGAGGGCCACAGTCCTACAAGTGTTGGGAGTTTCTCTGCTGCAACTTAGCTGCAGCAAATCAGTGGGTAGTTAGCAGACTGGTGCAGTCAGATGTCAAGCTCTGCAGCAGTCTGCTAATCAAGTCTGATGTGAGTCAGCTGTGTTGCAGCAGGGAAACTCTCAACACTTGTAGGACTGCGGCCCTCGAGGACCGGAGTTGCCCACCCCTGGATTAGAGATTCAGGCTTATTTAACCGTTTGTTGATAACATGCTTCATGACCTCGCCCCTCAAGACACGTTTTTTTTTTTCTCATTAAAATTTTAATTATTCTGATCATAGAACAGTTTTCCAATTTTCATCAGACCATTTTAAATGAGCTTTGGCTTAGGTAAGATCAGTATTTCCGTTCATAAACAGAGATCATGGAAGGTGGTGCTCCCATTCCAGCATGCAACACAGTGAACCATAACATTTTCTATATAGAATTTAAAAAGTTTTTTTTTTTGTTTTTTTTTTTTTTTGGTTAAGTATAAATGGACCTTGTTATGAGCCCGACTGTGCGACGACTGGGAGAAGCTACAAGAGCACAAGAACCCCCAAAAAATGGAAATAAATGAGCTTGATCTGAATGAACACAAAGATTGTCAGGTGATTACAAGGAGATTCTTCCTGTCTGATAAATGCAGACATACGCTGGCATGCATCAGTATGGTTCCTCAAGGTGTGACATGAATAGTATCACACAATGTGTCTGCTGCTGTTTTGTTGTGACTCCAGATAGCTGGTTTATTTTGGTTAATAAAGTCACTTCTACAAGAGACAGACTAAAAGAAGATTTTGGAGAGTTATGAGTGCTATATCAGCTTATTAGGCATAAAATATGGGTGTTTATGGACCAGAGTGTGCATAACTCTGCTCTGTCTGTACTCAGCTATTAGATAGCTAATCTGTTATGTACAAAGATACCAGGTAGTTTGAACTGCACGGCAAGTGTGCACCATTTTCCTTTTTTTTTTTTTTTTTTTTTTTTTTTTTTTAACAGCTTTATACTTTTTTATCACTGCCCACAGTGCCCTTTACTTTTGCAATAATTTTATTGTCTGTTCTCTTGCTGTGGTATGCAGTTTCTCAAGATGAAAGATGATCAGAGTTAAAGTGGAAAACAAATTTGTGATCTTTTCAATCAAAAATGTTTTAATTCTTGCTCAAATCAAATCTAACATCAGCGGTGGTATGAGGTCACATTAGGGCGCATGACATTATCAATACTATCTTAAGAGCCAGTAATACTGCATGCTGTTTGCAGTTTTTATGAAAAGAAAGTATGACTCCTAAACTAACCTGCCTTCTTCTGATGTGTTGTTCATCAAAACATTTGGGACTTTATCAGATAAAAAAAAAAAAGAAAAAAAAAAAGTAAAATGAGAGCCTGGACTGTTGAGAAGCTGAAATCCTTTAATGAGCAAAAATATAAAAACATTTTACTTTGAAAGTGTTGAAAGAAGAATTTATTATCACAGTGGCAAACTGCTACTGTCCCAGCATTTTAGAAATGGGAGTTGGTCTGTCCATTCATCCATTTTCTTGAAGTTACTGTGGTTGAGCAGCAGCCGAAGCAGGGAAGCCCAGACTTCTTCTCCCCAGCCACATTCGCCAGCTCATCTGGGGTTCCCAGTTCAGCCAAGAGATAGTCCCTCCAACGTGTCCTAGGTATTCCCCATTGTCTCTTCCCAGTGGGACAGCTGGAACACTTCACCAGGGAGGCATCCAGGAGGCATATTAATCAGATGCGCAAGCCACTTAATCTGGATCTTGATGCGGAGGAGCAGTGCCTCTACTCTGAGCCCCTCCTGGATCTGAGCTTCTTGTCCCATTGTTAAAGGGAGAGCCCAGCCTTTAACAATGAGGAAACTCATTCTGGCCGCTTGTATTTGCGATCTGAATTTTTCTGTCACTAAACGCAGCCGGTCACCATCAGTGAGGGAAGGAACATAGACCAGTAAATCAAGACCTTTGCCTTTTGGCTCCGCTCCTTCTTTTCCACAACAAACCGATACTGAGTCTACATCACTGCAGATGCTGCACCGATCTGCCTGTCAGTCTCCCATTGTGTCTGTCCTGCACTTTTCAACAAGACTTTGGGACACTTGAATTTCTCCACTTGGTTCAGGATCTCATTCCTGACCTGGAGAGGACACTTCACACAGAAGTCCAGTAATGAAACATCACCCAAACTCAGATTAGGGGAGGTCTTTCCTCCTAATCACGCTCCTCCAGGTCTCCTTGGCATTGCCCAAGTATAATATGAAGTCCCTCAGCACAATGAGGGAGTCCCCAGGAGTGCTCTCCAACACTGCATCCAAAAGCGCCAGCAATGTATAGGTCCTCTGAACTGCAGAGTATAAAAGCGGGTCAGGCCCTTATCAGTGACACTAGTTCCAGAGCCTGAGCTATTTGTCGAAGTGAGTCCACTATATTTAACTGGAACCGCTCAACCTCATGCACCACCTTATGCTCGTTCACCACTAGAGAGGTGACACGTCCCTAGAATTAGCTTCTGTCGACAAGGATCGGACTGCTAGTCCCAGCCTTCATCTCCCACCCAACTCGCACCACACCATGAGAATTTATATCAAAATGAAAACTAATGTTCTTTTTGTTTGTTTTTTTTATCAGCTGGTTTCTTTTTAAAACTGTTTTTACATTTGAGTTATCTTTGCACCATTAAACTCAAATATTTGATTTAAATTATTTGGAAAGTTTAGTCTTTTACTACAGAGTTTTCTTCAGAAAGATTGATGGGTTTTTTTTTATGAAAAAAACAAACGTTTTTGATGCAATTTGCTTATGACACCCACTTTCATATCTTATACTATTTTATGAGATATATATATTTGAGATGTTGGTATCATGAACAGTTATTTAACTAAAGAAAACAGTTTTTAAGTTTGCCAAAAGGAGAAGTGTAGCAAAAAGTGCAAAGAGCAGCTGCCGTGTTGCAATAAATCTTTTTCTTTATATTTCCTCATTCATTCTGGTCCTTCACTTTGCAGACTTGGATAAAGAGCTGTCTCAGAGATTTGCACTGCAGCATGTCTTGCATCATGATCATTACTGATCCTGAAACATGCATTATCTCACAATAAAGGACAATAAATTAACTTTTTCTTTTGTCTCACAGGGAGACCGTCTCGTTCATTCAGCCAGCCCCACCAAAGGAGCAAAGAGCCCAACCAGCATGCCCCCAACACCCCATTCTGCTCCAGTGCAATCAAAAGCTAATTCAGCTTCACCAAAAACTATCTTCCCCTATCCTTCCCATCAAAGCGCTTCACCCAAATCCCCGCGTCGCCTGAGCTTCAGTGGTATCTTCCGTTCTAACTCCACGACTGCAAGTATGAAAATCTTCTCCAGAGCCAAGAGAGGTAAGTCTAAGTACTAAGCTGGCTATCATAATAAACATTTAGCTTATGTTGAATGCGATGATTAAATATAAACTCAGTGCTGTAAGAATGAAGACTCAGAATGAAGATACATGTATAGGAAGTTAGACACAATAGATGGAACTGTGTCTTCTCAAGGATTATTGGTATTTCCCTCTTTGTGAAAAAGAGAGAGACACAATCACGAACCTGTCAGTGTAATTGAGTTAAAGTATTCAAATATTTTACATCTTGAATGTGAGCTGGAATGCACCGCATCCTCCAGCTAGTTTTCAACTATACTACAGAACATTGTTGCACATTTAGGGAAGTAAACTTTACCTTTTAAAAAAAAAAAAACTCCACTGCTTTGCTTTGTGGCGTACAGCAGCCAACGTGGTCACAACTCTCATCAAACCTCATCATCTTAATGCTGTCAACAACTTTCTCTGTGAAAAGTATTTTACTGTTATTGTTGTCTCAATCATGACCTATTCAGACAACAAATAGGTTGTCTCAATAGACATCCTATTTGTCTCAATAGACAACCTATTTGTCTCAATAGACAACCTATTTGTCTATCCTCAATCCCTGAAGGTTTCTTCTGTGCAATCTGTGAAGAAACATTTTTATAAAGTTACATGTCTGCTATTTCACAGATGGGTCACCAGCTATAGTACTCTCACCAGCCAGCATTAGTCTAATTTTACAATAATGTTTTTGAGAAAAAAGGAAAAAAACAGACAAACTAGGAAGAACAAGGCCTTGCTTCATGAAGGAAGAGACCCAACTGGCAGATATTCTGCTCTCATGTCTCCATGTTTTTCGGTGCTTGATCATTGCATAATAAAAAACAGCCTTGTTTTCATGGAAACGGCCCTGCTGAAAGTGCCATCAACCAGCTACACAGATGAGTCATGCGTTTTTGGCTTGTGTGAATACCCATTCTTCTGTGTTTCCTTACAGAGGGTCGTTTTGGCAGCGGCTGATGGAACAGTTTAGTTAAGACCAGAACTTAAAAGACAGCCTGCTCTGTTTCCTCTGAAGATTGTTAATAATAATGTTCAAACTAAAACACAACCTTAACATACACAAACAGCTCCATGCTTTGCAGTGCAGCTGCTTTGGCTTACTGGTGTGCAATACAGTTTAACACATGGCATCTTCTTCATTTAGCAATGATTTGCAACTAAATAGTTTTTTGCCAGTGAAATTATTGATTGCATTTAAAAAATCCAGACTAAAAATCATGCAGCAAATGAGAAGCCACATCAGCTTTCTGTTTGCAGTGTGAGAGGGATGTTTTTGTGGAGACTCTTCTTTGGCCACAAGGGTGCGCTGAACATACAGTCTTGTTTTGATTTGTCTATATGATAAGCGTTAATAAAGCTGTCGTTTCTGTAACGTCTCTTTCTCATGACTTATTGGCCATGTTGGACAAACAGAATTATTTCTTATGTCATGACATGTGTTCTTTAGTTTCAGCTCTTGTATGAGTTGAACATTCACTGAGCAAGAAAGTCTTGTATTCTTTTCCATCAGGTATATTTGCATCTTAACTTGATGAAAGATATAACTACAAAGTTTCCTCTTTCCCAGCTGCTTCTAAATATGTTTTCCCATTGCCTGGACATTGTCAGCCACTCATTGCTGTAGCACTTCCATAACCTTATCTGGAAGTGACCAGACTCTCAGGAGCTCCTCACACAGCCATGCACAATTTTTACCCCCTCTCTCTCTCACCCTCTGTTGCTACTGTGGGCTGTATGTTGTCAGTAAATAAAAGAACTTGCTAGTTTTGACAGTCCAAATTCTTAAAACGCATGCCGTATAAGGGCAGGAGAATGATTTATTTCCTTGAGGTAGAAAATAAGACTTTCATGGACATGCACACATGTCAGCTTTTCTCACAACAAAATGCTTTAAATGCTTCTTGGATGAGAGAGTTTTCCAAGTCCAAACTACACTGAATTCAGCTAATTTTATTTGGATAATGAAATCTTTATTACATCACTCACTGTTTGTCTGATCTCATAACTCATATTGGCTATTGACTCCCACAGCAGAGTGGAACACTTGCATAACATGTTAATTGAGATCTGTACTGGCCATGCTTCAGTTAATCTGGGACATCTGTTGAGGGTAGGAGAGGGGAAAGATATTGAATGGAAGCTTTCTGATCAGCTGACAGAACATGGGATGTCCCGCTGCTGTCATCTGATGGGGGGGGGGCTGGTCTCAGCAGTCTTAAAGGTCAGGCCTCCAAAAGTTACAGACAGCCAGCTGCACAAATGGCAGAGACGCAACAACTGTCTCTTTATTCTGTGATATTATACTGATCATTTAAAGTTAGGTCTGTAACAGGCTGCATTAGTCTGAATAAGTTCCATCACGTGATGACTGAGTGAAGCAGATGTTCCTGTGCTGAATTTACTCTTGTACGAAAAAGGGGAGGCGGGGAGATGTGGCCCTTAAGCCAATCAGTGGAGTTTCCTTCATACACTGCCCTCCTTTTACAGGCTGCTGATACGCATGCTATATTAAAGAGACACCACCCACAGCTGCACCTGACAATTTGCAGCGCTGACACAGCTCAGAGGGGGAAGGCGCTCCAGTCGGTCCCAGTTGTTATTTGCATCATTGCTGCTGAAACTCTGTGGAATTTACAGCTTTCGCACTCGTGTCGTTTTCATCAAATCGATGAGCTGCACGCCGCTTCCTGTGTGGCTCAGGGCTATTTGTTTATTTTAATATAATTTTTCATTTTTCTTTTTACCTGGATATGCAGTCTTTGTGTGTTTTGATGTCTTACCGGGGTCATTCACAAGAAGTCAGAAAAAAAACATCTTTATTCATTGATTGAAGTCTGCAAGTTCCCTGAAGACCATCTTTTCTAGATCCAACTTGCATCATCTGGATGTAATTTTAGCTTGTTTTTCAAACTGCAAAGTGCATGAAGTGAATCTGACTTGCAGCAGTTTTAGCATAGGCTTGTGCTGCTTTTGTGAAACAGATGGTCATGGTAATATTTCATTTTGGGCCAACAACGCACTGCTTTCCATGAAGAGGTTTGGCAGCCTTAGGAGAAGCAAGAGACAAAAAGAGCAAGATGGGTTAGGAGGAAAGCATCACACTGAGGCGTCATCTCTGGCTGGTAACGTACTTTGCTCTCCATCCATTTCGTTTAATCTTACTAGCTTTTTCCAATTTGTTTTTCTTTTTTTAAATATATTTTAAATGTTAATGTTTTTTGTAAGTATGTTAATGTTGTTGGTTTTTGTTTTTTTTTAAGTTTTCTTTAGAATAGTGCTGTATTAATATCTTGTTAAAACATCTGGATTAATATCCATGCCTTAAATTCCATGAAAGCAATTGTTATCAGTTCAGATTAGTCTTTTCCACATTCTTTTTTTTTTTTTGGCATGTGTAGCTAAACTTGATTAATCATATGTTTAAAATACTTAGTTTAAGTTGTTTTAAAGAGCTGCTTATTAATCTGTTAGCTCATTTAGATGTTAGTTTGTGGCCAACTGGAAGAGTTGGTCTTTGATTAAAACTGGGCCAATGTATTAAAAAAAAACAAACAAACAAAAAAAAAAACATAATGGAAAAAATAGATCCAACGTACTCCAGAATTACTCCGACATGTTACAGAAGTACTCCAGAATTACAACCCAGATGAACATCATTCACACCTCTCTAAATGCTAATTTAGCCCACTACCTACAGATCTATGCATGTGGATGACACAGAAAGATGTGCATAACTGTGTTCCTTTTCTCCTTATTCAATTGTTTTATACGTTTTCCAACAGCATTTGGTAAAGTATCTGTTATGTAGAAAGACCTCTAATTGAAGCACCAGGTAACAGTTACCGCATTATGCGCATTTGTCTCGGTAGGCTTATTTGTAACTTTGCTAGTAACTTAATTTCTGCCTTCTAAGCCATGATTCTCATTAGGTTTTCAGGCAACTCTAAAGACTGACTACCCGCAACAAACTCAGAGCTCAACCTTCACATGAAGTGGCCTGCATGCAAAGCTGCTGTCAAAAGGGCTGGATATAAAAAAGAAATATAAGTAAATAATAAAATCAATGAATGGCATATCTTTCAGATAGTGATAAAAAAAAAAAAATCCTGGGCTGACACTTATTTAGATGTTGTTTTTGTTTGTTTTTTATTCTGCCTTTATTTCATTGGATTTTTATGATTGTTGTATTTTATGAGGAGAAAGCACATATGTTTTATGTGGCTGACCTGAAATTCTCTTTTGCTGTCTGGTCAGTGTGGTTTTCTTAATGAAAAAAAGTTTGAAATTGAAAACATAATAATGAATACCAGTCTTTTAGCATTAGACTGCATTAAGTGTAATTGGTTGTATCCAATAAAACAGTAGCTAAAGGTACTGAGTGCTGTTCATTCTGACCACTGAAGGTGCTACATATAGTTGAGGTGCTGCTAACACAGCTGATATCTGGTTTCACAAGTGCATGCTATGCATCTGCACAAAGTGTCGGGATACAGGCCAAAGATGGTAAAGCTGTGTTTGAGGGACTGACAGGGGGGGGAAGCAGTCTGCAATAATTTTGCATCTCCAACAATTTAGCGATTAAGTGACATGATGAGTAATGCATTATTTTAGAGAAATGTAGGAGCAGAATTACAGTCAGTTTTTGTTTTCCAGTTATCCTGTCATTTCAGCAGAGTCATTTATAGCCACTCTACATCATGCCGCACCAATGTCATTATTTTTGTCCCATATCCAAAGGGAGTTTGGAAGTTTAGTTGCTCTGTTTGGAGTGCTTCATTAAAAAGGAGCTGAAACTGCCAGATGATGTGAAATTAGGTTGTATTGTTTACTTGTGTGTTGTTGGTTTTTTTTCTCTGTGCAGGCATTATCCCCACAAATAGTATTTCTTCAGGTTTTCAATACAGGAAAGAGGCCATGAAAATGACACCTAGATGCAAACTACTGCTAATGCAGCTACTGTAAGGGCAGCAGTTTTTGTAGTGTTCAAGTTTTGTTTTATCACGGATCCCAGTGCTCCTGGTTTAGAGCTATTTGGACCTCCATTGAGCAGATGAGAGGTGCAGAGTCTTGTCACAGTGATCTATGATTGTAAGTGGATGTAAAGTTCTGCAGTCTGGCGGTACCTCCACCTGAACCATAAGTTCTTTGATCCAGTCATTGGATTGTGGAAGCAGAGCCTGTGATGCCTTTAAATGTGGCAGGCAATGGGGTTTAAGATGCTGATCTGTATAAAACTGACATCTTTATAAACATCAGCTTTTAAAAAAATGTCTGAGGTTCTCATCTGTACTTTAACTGTTCAAAACAGCTGTAACATCTTGTTAACATCTAATCATCTAAAGAGGCTCACCTGGCTTCTAGAGTCTCTCACGTGACTGAAAACACTTTCAACCCCTCAGAGGATAACCAGACGGAGAGGAACTGCTTTTATGGGCACTGCAATCATTGTATTAAATTGTGTTTCTACCAGAAAAGATTAACTTGCTAAAACACACACACACACACACACACACACACACACACACACACACACACACACACACACACACACACACATATATCAAAATAATATCAAACAATTATGTTCTCAGCAATTTGCATTGATTTTCAAAAAAGGAAAAAAAAAATCTTGTTTAATCTTCAAAAATTTGTTAAAGGTTTGGGTGAAAGCTGAAGTTATAAACAATGTTCAGTTTAATTTAATCCACTTTGTGTTTTCACTTTGTGGGGAGGATCTTGATGGTGACTGACATCCCCTGTTCTGTTTGATTAAAACTCAAGATGGGCAGTAAAGAATGCAGGAACTTTACATTATACATTTCAGATGCTGCAGTAGTTCTTTACTGTTTTTTGGCATGTGAAACGGTACTTGGAAAAAACATAGATAAATAATTTTTTTTCTATTAAACAATATAGAAAATGTCCATTTTCATGGATTATCTAGCTAAAGAGGGATAGCTAGCCATACGTTTCCCTGACAGCGCAGTCCATCGCACAAGAACATATCTTTTCTTTGGTAATTTACTTGTAAAGTCTAATTCAGTGTATGGCCTGTGCATGTAAAAAGGTAGATGGGCTGGAGTTTTAACAGTAGTGAATCCATATCTTGTTTCCTGAGTGATGCCCCCACCCCACCCCGCATTAACCAGCAGAAGAGAGGAGTCACTGCCCTGCCGTTATCTGCTCCTGTGGAATGTGCCACAACGGCGTGGCTAAAAAAAGAAAGCCACACAGCGGAAGCTGGCCACACCAAAGAGGCCCGGGGCAAGCCAACTAAATGTCAGGAGATAGTGTAGAGTGGTCTTGGACAGCCTGAGGATAATGTTCGCTTGGTCTAGTTTAAGAAAAATGTAAGAAATTATTGATAGTTAATCTTTTTCTTGTCAAATTATTGTTTATTATCTGTAGTCTGGAGTGGCAGTGGTTAAGTAAATGGTTTTATGCTTATTAATAAGAGAATTGGTTAAGTCATTGTACTCCACGGATTGCTGTATTGAGACTTTAAACGTGGCTCACTTTGGTGCATAACTCACTGTTTGAATGACTATGCTTTTCTATATTATATTTAAATATGATGGAGAAATTGGCCCAGTTTTTTGGTACAAGTCAAGGCTGATATTTACTAAGCTTCCTCACGTGATATAATACTCTCAGCAACATCGTAATGCCAACATTAGACATAATAAGTCATCTGGTCATCTCGTGCTGGAGTCCTCGTAACGTGAGCCATTTGGTCCACATCGTTCATGTCGCTCATTGTCTGGCCTCAGAAATATGTTCCTGGGGAGGAGCTCAAGCAGTCTGAGTGTCGCTTGTGACGCCTGACGTAGAAGAGCGGCCTGTCATGTGACAAACGCTCAATCTGACACTGCAGCAGCAGCTGCGTCACAGACAGCTGACCGTTACACTAGTCTGGTTTGATGTGGATCTGCCTGCTTACAACAGAGAGATACCAAAAACAAAAGAAGCACAGCCTGCAGGATTCACTGCAGATTTTCCCTTTAGAATTGATCCATCATTGATTTGCTTTTTACTGCATTTATTTGCATTTATTCATGAGTTGAGCTTCAGACTGCTTTCAAGGGGTTTTCATGAGCAGTTAGGAGGATGCAGGTGTCAACAGATGGTAATTTACTGCAGTGTTGTAAAAGATGCCTTGACTCAGCTGTGAGTCAGGGTTTTCTACAACTTTGGACTTTGGACTAATTATGCAACCACATTTATATTCAAAATATATTTGAAAATTACATATGGAGGCGGCTAAAGTCAGCATAAAGACCATACATGTACTCTTGTATTCCTTTTAAAATGATTAATATAAGCCCCTTGTTATGATGGATACAGTAATACTAAAGTTCCAAACTATAAAACTCCTAGAATCAGCTACGTCTTTCTTCAGTCTGGAAGTTATTATTAAAGCTGGAACAATTGCAAATTATTATCCTTTAAATTCTCTGTCTTTTGAAAATAAAAAAAAAGACAGTTCTCATATACAAACTTTACACATAGATGTTTCTACTGTAATGATTTTGTTTTAAAATTTAAATCAAGCTGCAGCCATCCGTTTAGCTTATGCAGTGCCAGTGCATCCCTGTGGATCAACTGTAAGACTGGCTTGATCTCTTTATCTGTTTATCTGGCTTTATCTGCATCTGTGTTGTCTCTCTCTGCTGCCACTGTTCATGATGGATTAGGTATGCATTCCATCTCTTGTATAACATGCAAGAGAATTGATGGCATTCACAGTGGCTGTACCACAGTTACACCAGCTAACCATATCATTGATGTCAGTCAGGACTGCATGTTGCTGAAAGCACAGCAGAGATAGAAATCGAAAGAAGCAAGCGATAAGCTCACATATCTGTGCTGGACTTTATATCTCTGCAGCTTCTGGATTCTTGACCCCGCCCACCACACCGACCCAGGCATCCAGCCAACCTGTGTTCCCCCAGGAGGCCCAGCAGAGCAGCCAGAGTCCTGAACGTTTGGAGTCAGGCTCTCGAGCCCGCTCTCTTTCCACGCCTCCGGACACAGGACAACGCCTCAGCCTTCCCTCTGCTAAACCCCCAATCCCTTCAACAAGCCCTGTGCCACCCTACTTTACCTCACAACATGTAAGTCACAGAGCAGATCATTTTTACATAGATTTCATTTGTATATTTGGAGAATTAAAGTTACGAATTTGCTTGGGGACAGTTCAGTCAGTGATAGTGAACTTGGAACAAGTTATTGATTATTTTCTTAGCTGCACTGTTACAAAACTAAATCAGAAGTCACCTCTGCAGATTTTGCAGAGCACAATAAAAGATCACAAATACCTACTCAGCTATCTTGGGGTACAGGAAGCAAGTGAAATATTTCTTAAATTTGCTTACAAAAAGGCACATAACTCAGCAAAATTCTCCTCCATTGCAGGTAAACTGTGGCATCTTTGTGCTTATTAAGTGTCAGTAAAAGCCCAGGGGTCATGGGACATTGACACAGAATTGTTTCTCCATACACGCCCTCTTGTCTTTGACTCACTCGGCTTTATTCAGTCATAAGAGTTTATTTTGGACAGTGGTGAACAGAAAAGCACAAATGTATGCCTTCTTTTTACAGCAAAACCAACCGAGAGACAGTTCAGTTTCTAGCAGAGGAGATTTCTTTGAAGGGGTCTTTTTTTTTTTTCCTTTTTTTCCTGTTTGAGTTGGGATTTGAAACAAGATTTCCATTAATCAGGAAGGGAACTACTACATAACCGAGTGAGCCCTGGGTATAAGTAATTAAATGAAGACCTGTCTCAGTCTCACTGCCTGGAGTATTCATGGCTTCTAATCAAAGATGGTAGATCAATATTTCATCACTTTGATGTATACTGTTGATATTAACACCCAGAGACTCATGACTGGTCTGTACATCCATTGTATTTTCTGTCACACAAAAGCAACGCTCACAAAATAATACTCTGGAGTCATCATTTACCTTTTTGCCAAATCCCATTTTGAGAGCAATCACTTTAATTGATTTCAACCTGTCTGCCTCATTGAGCTCTGCTGTAATACAAAAAGCAGGCCATGTGCCTGGTGGTGCAGAGGGGTCAGATTTATGGCGGTGCAGGGGTAGATTCTGGCAAGAGAAGTGCTGTGTCCTCATCGTATGAGGACACTGGGGACCATAGACATCTTAAAGCAGGTATGCAGGCATTCTCATACTGCTGCAGAGGCTTGTTGTGAAAGTGGGGAAAATGGGCAGTCATGTATCAACACGCACACATTGAGTATGCTAATTCCCAGCATGACACAGCATATTTCCAGCTGGGGAAACGTGTTGTGTACCAGATGCAATTAGTGCAGGTTTGTGTCGCGTTACTTTCAGCCTGCTGCTACAACCAGCGGCTCTGGGAAATGTTTTAATGGACCCCAGGTGGCCTCTGGGTTTGGTTTGAAGTAATAAACGCTGAAGACGTGACAAGGTATCCCCAGCTTCTTGCTGCTAGGCAACGTGAGGGATTTCCTAATAAGGTGAGGCACCCCGGTCGTTCTGTACGGAGGGGTGTGTCCTCAGCGCGCGAAGCTTCCGGCTTTCTCTTCTCCTCACACTTCGTGTGCCAAATTTATTTTTCTGGTGGTAAGTTTTAGGTTTTCAATAATGTCAGCAGTTGATAAGTTGCAGTGGGGTTGTTTCCCCAAACTCCGTGCGTGGATGTAGGAGCAATGTCGGTCCTCCCTCCATGCTGCGCCAAACAGACCAGGACTGTTCCACTGCGTGTTTTAAGGGGGTGTGTGTGTTCTGTAGTGTAATAATAATGTCCCACTTTCAGCTCAGCCATACAAGTTCTTCCTTCTCGTTATTTCACTGTGTATTTTAGCGGCTTTTGGAGTAGCTTTTTGTTAATGCTACCACGTCTGTTTGGCCCGAGGCGATTAGTATGCTTTTGCAGGTTTTTCGCGCACCACAGTCGGTGTATTTGTTGGGACCCACAGGCGGCGCTTTAGCCTGCTGCTCACTCACTATTTGCTGCAAAGTTTTTGTTGTGCGCTGGCTTGTGGTGTTGCGAGGATTGGCAGCGCTTCTCACTGCAAACTTGTGCCTTTCCCCCTCTAGGTCTACGGCTTATTCGAAGGTATGCTGGAGAAACTTGAACTAGGTGATGATGGTAAGTGTCCTGCCAGATCTGCTTAGCCACTGCTCTTTTACTACTACCAACGTTGTAAATCTTGGCTCAACAGAGTGTGAAGGTGATTAAGATATAACTGCTCTCTCAGGTGTGCAAGTTGCATATTACAAAGGGTAATCTGGTTGTTGGTGCAGTCTAAATTCTTGATTCCCTGGGGATCATAGGTTATGTTAACATATCCCTTCATTTACTTATATCAAGTTTATTATATATAAGACTATCTGCTGTACTTAATATACAAAGATGCATATTACTATCTGAAAGTAAATATGAAAAATGTTGTACAAAATTTGCCAACCAAGCCATTGTTTAATTGTATCCTTTCAGATAATCAAGTATTTACTAAAACTTGTGATACCACTTGATGGCAAAACTACACAAATAATCTTCAGTTGCCTCGTCTTTGAGAGAGCTCCGTTCCCTCAGTGCTTTGCTACCCATGTTTTTCCACTGTGTGCTTGTTGATATTTGAAGTGTAATTATCTGAAAGATGAAGCGGTAAAGGCCTGTAAGTGGTCCGTGGCTGTAATGGTCGTTTAGGGTGTGCATGTTTTTGTTGTTTTTTCTTATCCCAATTCTCATTAGGTATTCCCAGAGAGATTTATCCTTCCACTAGAATAGTTTCTCTACTTTTTTCTCTTACAGCTGCTGAGCCAGAGAGTGATATTTACATGCGCTTTATGAAATCCCACAAGTGCTACGATATCGTCCCCACGAGCTCCAAGTTGGTCGTGTTTGATACGGCACTCCAAGTTCGTACCACGTTAAGTTTCTCAGTTTGTATTTGTCAAAACATTTATTTAACAAACGCATGAGTTTACAATGGACAACAGCAGGATTAAACGTGAAAATCAAGTTTTATGATTTCTAAAGTGTTTCTATTGAGAACTAAAACAGACCTTCAATTCAAGTTAATGTTCAATTCAGACCAGAGTTGTTGTTTTTTTTTTTTTTTTAACCTCAGGATAGTTTCAGTTGAGCAGCTGAGCAAATTGTCCTAAAGATGTTAAACACTAAACCGAGAAAGGTCTCACCTCTTTGATGTGTAGAGTTTAAACTACTAAAGCTGAGCATTAAAATCGCTTATCTAGAGGTGAACCAAAACAAATCCACAAAGCGCTGAGAGTTCACAAGAGAGGCTACTTTTCTCCTTGAGAGAGGGCTGCAACCCAAGGTTACTTTTGGCTTCTGCCTTTATGTAAGTGTTTACTTTATCCACTGTTTGCATGTTCTGCATCGAGATGATGCAAAGAGGAAGTAAATCCTTCACGTTGAATAATCTTGAACAAGTTAAGTCTATTTTTTGCATAACTGAACTAATTTAGCTTGTTTCATCTTAGTTTTATGTTCATCTGCAAACAGAATAATTTACTTTTTGGACACAAGAGAGTCACATGTTGCTGTGAGGTTCTTTGTACAATTTGATTGGAATTTTCCATTTTTTTCCCTTTTTCATTTATTTTAACTATTGCTTGTCAGGTTAAGAAAGCGTTCTTTGCCTTGGTGGCCAACGGAGTGCGGGCTGCTCCACTATGGGACACAGAGAAGCAAAGCTTTGTGGGTAAGAACTCTGAAATCTACAAGAAGGGTTACTTTAGCACGCATTTTTGCATGCGCTGAAATAAAATGGCGCACACAAAAAGCCTATTGCATCAACAGTACGAGTCTTATTTTGATTATAGCTGAAGCAGTTTCATGAAGTGGCAGCACTGGTTGTTGCAGCTTCTTTTTAAATTCCTGTTTTGTGGCAAGTTTGGAATAAAAAGACTTTTAATTAACACTTAGGGGAGTTTTAAACTTATTCTCAATCTAGGTTTGGTTTTTGTCACGTCCAAGTCTTTATTATTCAAGTAACATTTTGGTGGAAATCATTTATTTCTCTTTACTGAGGTGAAAAATATTTGTTCTGGCTTGAAAAAAGAAAAAAAAAATCAAAGCAAGGAAATACTTTTGTATTAGCAGCTGTGGCTAATGGACCATGATGATCTATCAAGTAGAAGTTAATTGAGCTCTCATAAGCTCTTAAGCACAGAAATGACTCATCTGTCTTGACCAGAGTTTAGCAAAGGTAAAAACAGGCATCTCTTGCTCACCCTCAGTTATGAGTTCAAAGGACGAGCCAGCAGTGAATTGCATTTGTTGAGCTTTACTGCAGGTCAGCCTGTGATGAATAATAAATGGAAAGTCAATGAGAAAATCGAGTGAGGCGTGGGGAACCAGCAACATGTTTGAACCACACCCACCTCAGCACCTCCTCCACCCAGCTGCACAAAGTTTTTTTTTTTTTTTTGTTGTTTTTTTTTTTAAATGGCCTGTTTTCATTACAGGAATGCTGACAATCACAGATTTCATCATCATACTGCACAGATACTATAAGTCGCCAATGGTAGGTTTACCGGACTCGTGAGATTTTGAATATCTCATTTAAGTTTAATGTTAAATCTTTAAAAAAAAACCCAAAACAATTAAAAGTTTATCTTGTATTTCAGGTGCAAATTTATGAGTTAGAGGAACACAAGCTGGAGACCTGGCGAGGCAAGTGTTCTGTCATGTTGGTGCTGCACACATGCATAAAGATTCGTCCAGCACTATGAATGTAAAACCATTTTTTATTCTTTGGTACTCAGAGGTTTATCTTCAAGCAACATTCAAACCTCTAGTCAACATATCACCAGAGGCGAGGTACATTTTCTAGAATATTCACTATAAAGTGTGAACTTTTTGTTGCATATCATTTTGTGTGTAAGCTGATTTTTGCTTTTCTTCTTGTAATTGTCATGTTTGTATTTGCAGCTTATTTGATGCTGTGTATACCCTCATCAAAAACAAAATTCACCGTTTGCCTGTCATTGACCCGGTCACGGGGAATGCTCTTTATATTCTCACACACAAGAGAATCCTTAAGTTCCTCCAGCTATTTGTGAGTGCAACACATCACCACATTTTAAACAAGCTGAAATAAGTTCATTCAGACTTGGCTTGTCCCATTTTTGTTTCTTTGCTGCCCCCTAGTGGTGAAGGGAACTGATATCTTGCTGCCTCATTCTGGGCGTGTTTCTGTTTCCCAGATGTGTGAAATGCCAAAGCCAGCTTTCATGAAGCAGACTCTGGGCGAGCTTGGCATTGGAACATACCACGAAATTGCTTTCATCCACCCAGACACACCCATTATTAAAGCGCTCAACATCTTTGTGGAGAGGCGAATCTCTGCTTTGCCTGTGGTCGATGATTCAGGTGAGATCACAACTGGCTACGTAAGTTCTCCTCCTGAACTATCATTATATCCATCAAATGTTCTTGTTTTTAATTTTCTTTTCTTCTTGCAGGAAAAGTTGTTGATATTTACTCCAAGTTTGATGTGATCGTAAGTCTGCCATTTCCAGTTTACAACTTTTAGGGCCGAAACTGCTGTGAGTTTATCATTTTACTCCTGTTTTGTTTGGGTGCAGAACTTGGCTGCAGAGAAGACATACAACAACCTGGACATTACAGTAACCCAAGCATTAAAACATCGCTCTCAGTACTTCGAAGGAGTTGTGAAGTGCCATAAAATGGAAACGATGGAGGCTATCGTGGACAGAATAGTCAAAGCTGAAGTGAGAGACAAAGATGGATTAAGGTCTTTCAGAAATAGCCTATGGTCCAGTTATCAGCTTTAGCTGCAACTCCTCTCTTTTATCCCAGGTGCATCGGTTGGTGGTGGTGGATGAGCGCTCCAGTATTGAGGGCATTGTTTCCTTGTCAGACATTCTCCAGGCCCTGGTCCTCAGCCCTGCAGGTATAGATGCTCAGCATTGCTAGCCCCACCTATCCTTCTGTCCTGGACCCTGAGCTCTCTCTCTCCCTCCCATCTGCCCTCTAACCCTGCCTCAGGTAGGAAACGCACCTGTTTGACTGAAAGCTGGTCCTCGCCTGTAGCTGGCTCTTAAGAGGCATGGTGCCCCTCTGACATCCTGCTTGTCCTGCTGGATGGCGCTTGGTCACACAGTGTTATTTGGATTTTGTCAGGAAATTGAGTTTCTGGTTTATGCACAACTCTGGAAACATTTGAAAAGTTGCCTTACAAAGATTTTCAGACGACTTTTGTTCTGAATGGAAGGAAAACGGAGTTATACTGGTCGATGTGGTTTAGATTTCTTTACCTGTGTTAATTTAGTTTCTGTTAAGAATAGAATTGCAGATCTGGTTCATTTTCACCAAGTTATGCCACTCAGGTGATATGCGTGAAAAGACTTCAGGTAAATGTCCGCTGATTTAATTTTTTTTTTTTCCTTTTTCAAGTCTATTATGACTTCAGACAGTAACATATTTTCATTTTTGTGACAAGAACAGCCTCCAAAAGTGGTTTAAGGTGGATGTCTGTACAACCTAAAGTAGAGAAGTGCACCCTCAAGTATTCAGTTGTATAAATCTGTGCGAGAACTTGTTCCGGCTAATCTTTCATTGATACTTCCCAACAGACTGCTTCACCTTCTCTTATCAATACAAATTTCAATAACAATAATTAAATCATGTTTTTAGCCTTTTAGCCCAAATCACTATTAGAAACACAAATGTGAAAAAGTGGGATATTTTCCATAATATGGAACTGATGTGGTTGAATCAGAGGTGGAAAAAAGGGTGAAGTGGCCTACACCAGAGGTACTCTGTTGGGTCCTATGAGGTCCACAATCCAGCAGGTTTTCTATGTATGTATGTCTTTGTTCCAACACAGTGGACTCAAGTTAATGAGTCATTATATGCAGCAGACTCAGACAAGTAATTCATTTAGTTATATCAAGAGTTTGCTGTTTTATATACAGGTACATCTCAGAAAATTAAAATATTATAAAACAGTTTAATATTTCGACACTCATTTTAGAATGGAAAACCTATATATTTTATAGATTCGTTACACATGGAGCTAAACGTTTCAGATACATATCAAATGTCTCAACATTTTCACAGCTGAAAGCAGATAAGGACATGTTGTAGTGTGAAATGGATTTTACTGAGAAACGTCAGTATTTCATCCCTTATGATATAAACCTTTCTTGATGGTTGCCTTTGTCAGCAGTACAATGGAGGTATTCAGGGTATTGAAATTGCCTCTAAATTTCCTATATCTTCTGTCAAAGCTGCACAAAAGGGAATTCTACAGATGTCTCCTGTCACAACTTTGTGGAGTTAAAATGTTTCTTTGCAACATGTATCTTCAGAGTCGAGTTGTACCCCTCAAGACCTCACATTAGTTTTGGTGTTGCTTTTAATGTTGAACTATGGCACAGAGAAAACCCTTATGTTTACGTGGGTACAGTTGCTTCACTTTAAGTCTTTAATGTTATGAACATTATGTGACTTCTGAGTTTTAAGTAGGAAGTCTGTAGCAGTCTTTACATGTAATTTAAAAATTCCTGTAGTTAGGTTTTCAGATAATCACACAGTCAATCACATCCTGTTCTACATAGATGCTTCACGTATTTTATATTCTTTTAAGTTGATATTTGGCTTGTTGCAGATGTAGCTGCATCTTGCTTCTGGCGATCTCTACTTTGTGATTGATGTTTGGTATTGATGTGCTTGAAAATAACATGCTTGCACAGTTTTTATCAGTTTTTAAGTCTTGGAGGTTGCTATGTGTTTGCATTCAGGCCGACTAGTTTAGAAATTCAACCCAGGATTTGTTGACATGCTTATATCGGTTTTATCTGTGTATTGACACGTCTTCGTAGAAATTGCTACTGCTTGTTGTCTGGTTCTAACTAAACTCCCATCGAACAGTTGTGGTGGACTCGCTGTAAGTGGGAAGTTCAGCTCAGACAAGGTCTGAACAGAAAATGAGGCACAAGTGGGGTTTTTTTTTGTTGTTTTTTTTTGTTTTCTCCCATGTAGGAATGGAACTTGGTTATTAATGTTCACATATAAATGTCTTAAAGTTTTAAGCGAACATGAAAATGCATCAATCAGCCATAAACTAAACCAGATATTAAAACTTATAGTTGCTAGACCACTTTCAGGCCTTTATCTTGATCTCCTGACCTGAAAATCCATTAAAACATTGTTATTAACCCTTAACAATGACAACAGAATCTATGCTGCATACACACTTCACATGGTTTTCAGAGCTGTGTTCCCTGCTCTGCCCCAATCAGATGAGATTTAACTGTTTTGGATGAAGATCCTATTGCCTGTTTTTTTTTTGTTTTTATTTTTTGTTTGTTTTTTTAAAACTACAGTTTAAATGGTTGTCTTCACAACAGTATATATGTTTGTTGGTCTGACTGCGTGTTCTTCCTCTCCTCCACAGATGCCTGTAAGGAGGAAAACCTGACTGACTGAGAGAGAGAGAGAGGTGCATCAGCTTACATGGCCGAAAGGAGCAGATCCAGTCTGAAAGTCCCAGAGATGCCTGCCACCAGTGCAATACTAAAGCCTAGAATCCAAAGAGGAAGACAGCTGAGCGAAGTGGAGTCCTGCTCTGACATGGATTTTTCAGATTTTTTTTTTCTGCTTTGAACAGTGATCCGACACACACTTGTAACATTACAGATAAAATATCTAACATGGTCACCTTTCCTGAAAAATATTCACAATCATAGTGCTGTTGTCAGATAAACTTTAAACTTGCAGTTAAAAGCAAATATAACCATCAAGTAAACATCCACTGCTGCAAATGATCTGCTTTGGTAGCACAACTACACTTCATCCACAGTCATTTATGACTTCTGTCATTAAAGATAATCACCAGTGCCAAGATGGAGCACTTAATGCTCAGGCTTTCTTTGTGCCTTTTTGGTTTTTTTCTTCCTTCCACACATCTGTGTGGTCTTTTGCTTTTTTTTTTTTTTTTTTTTTTTTTTAAATTAGTTAGGGTTGTTAAGGGCGAGTTATAAAGGAGTTCCTGAAATATTAATATGTAACATCAGTACTGATAGTTTTTACATCCTCCTCAGTTTTTCCTTCACTTGGCTGCATTTTGTTGTGGTTGAGGTCCAGGATTCCTATTTGGTCACGGTTTATTGGAACCAGAATTATGCAGAGCTCAGACGAAAGAGGAGCATTTTTGATGATTCTGTTGGACAAGGGTAGAGAATGGATTTTCCTTACCGATCGAGTGATTTACAGTCGCTGTGATTTTAGAATGAAAAGGTTTTATTAAACATTTCTACATTCATTCGGCGTGCGAAGCGGCTTGTTTATCTCAGCTGTAGCTTGACAGGACTCATCTCTATCTTTGACTGTAAATGGGACTGTTTTTGCAAAACATGTAAAAGTTTTATTTTTTATGAATGTGTGTTTAGACTGCAGTTTTAATGTTTTTGTAAATATATTGCAGCAATATGTCTAGTTCAGAGAGACTTTGTATCAGATCAACATGTACTGTAAATGTGCAAAGCATGACAAACTACACTTCAGCAGAATGAATGTTATTTTACTTTTTCTATTTTTCTGCCTGCAGAAAAATAAACAGACACTGAATGTACATTAAAGCTGCATTCCTCTGGCGTTCTCTCACGTTGCACTCAAGGAGCCAATCTTATAGTCTGAGTTGAATTTCTTATGAAATTTTACATGTAGAGCTAATAAATTGGGCTCTTTGACCCAATTTTTAAATGAATAATAGTACCATTTATGTTTTGAAATAATGCAATGTTGCTGCAAGAGACAGTGAGTGAAGAGTAATAAGGTGTAATAGATGAAGAGCTGGTGTGACATCAGTATTAATTGGCAAAACATCTCAGTATAAATTCTAACTAAAATAATGCAGATTTTGTAAAATTAATCATATTTGTTTCTTTATCTTATAAATGTATATTTTCAGTAGGTTTTTAAGGGGATTTGGAATAAACGACAATAGATGCTATCAAGATATAAGGTATGTCGCAGTCATGAATGTAAAACAGAACTATATGACAGAAAATAACCAAATGTAGAGCTGAGCATTCAGTAGAGGCAATTTTTACAAACTGTTCGGCCACATTTGATCACCTCTTTCATCTACAGATTTCAACATGTTTAAAATAAAGCTTGTAAAAAGTCATGGACACCTCAAGCTTTAGCTCGGAGTGCAAAACATCCAAGGATTCAAATTTATTAAAGTTGAAGTTAAGATTTTGCATATTTCTGTTGAGTTTTTATTCCAGTTTGCTTTTCTCCTCACATTAACCCAGTGTTTCTCAAATCCAGTCCTCAGACCCCCCTGCCCTGCATGTTTACCTTAACACACCTGAATGAAATAAAGGGCTTGTCAACAGGGTGCAAAGAACTTCATCAAGTTTGATCATCTGACTCGGGTGCTGTGGAGGAGGATCATGTCTAAAACAAGCAGGGGAGGGGGGACATGAGGACTGGATTTTAGAAACACTGCATTACCCTAAGGGCATTAGTTTTGTTTTTTGTTTGCTTTCCGACTCTACATATATTTTAATCCACACAAGCAGTTTGAGTGCTGGGCAGAATTCTTCGCATCCTAAACTTCTCTTTTCTGTCACATTTAGTAGATGAGTGGAAAATTTCAACACAAATGAGACATCCAGCTGTGATTTTTGCTGCTGGAGCTTCTGCTGTCCATACACATGTTCTGAATCAGATCTGAACATGGCTTTGAGCGATTTCTATTTTTATTAAAGTGAGAAATTTTCATGCATAGTGTGATTACCCATCAGAACTTTGATCTCTGAAAGAGCAGACTAGACCTAAACGGGTTGTTCCTGATGAACAGAGGTTCTTCATGAAGAGCCTACTGGCATTTATTCCTTTTTTTTATTTTCAGTCATGCAAAACTATCGAAGTCAAAGAATATATTTTTAAAAATATAGATATATATTTATATATTTAAAATGTCTTTTAAAAATACAGAAAATGAATATATGTCCTCTTCAACTCTTTACATTGGACTGTGAGTCATTTTCAGATCTTTCTTTTTTTTTTTTTCTAGTAAACGTCCAGACAGCTTTAGGAGAAATGTTAGAAGACGTCATGCTGTGTTTTCTAAACCTCTGGACTTATTGGACATGCTTTCTCAGTTTTAACAGCTTGAAGACAGTTTGGGTTTGATGCCAGTGAGCTGTTGCTGGCAGCCACCCCACACATTTTTTCCAAGTCTTCTTTCCTGCTGATTACCATATCATGTGAGATTTAGATGCTTGTCTCACACATGGAGCCAACGCTTCGCCAACCACGGACAGCTGAACGCTCCTCACTGAGCTGGAAGCTGTTGAGCTCTGCAGCCCTGCAGCCTTTCCCCCCCCCCCCCTCCCTTCGTGGCATGCTGCCCTGAGGATATTTTAGAGCAGGGATAGGCAACCATATGCGCCAGTGTGCTCAGAAAAAGGATGGTTTTATTTCAGCAGAACAAGATCGCAGCTGATGATTCATCTTTCATATATAAAAACAACCTGCCTGGTGAAATCAGCTGTCAGATTTCACCCGCACTGGGTAACAATATGGTGAACTTTAGACTAC
Source organism: Telmatherina bonti (assembly GCF_933228915.1). Lineage (NCBI taxonomy): Eukaryota > Metazoa > Chordata > Actinopteri > Atheriniformes > Telmatherinidae > Telmatherina > Telmatherina bonti. The sequence continues at coordinate 21,912,096 of NC_136625.1, read as the reverse complement.
TTGCAGGCTGTGACTGCTCGGTGTGCAGGATCTTATTGGAGAGTGTGTGCGCAACAACCACAAGGTGACACTGTGGTACACACATGCTCCAAAATCAGCTTCCATAGCTGCTCCCGTAATGAGGAACTATCACTTTTATCATTGAATATTTACATTCCTGTAACTGATTAATTATTTCCAAGCAGAGATTTTGATCAAACCTCTTTGAAGGAAATTGCCATTTCAGTGGGAAGTTTTGAAAGGAATGAAGTATGGCTGAAAATGACGTAGATGTGGATCTGATGGACTACCAAATGAAGGGTAAAGCCAGACCAGACTGACTCCAGACAATCTTCTTTGATCTCCAAATCTCCCTTGTGATATCCAGCTCCGGGAAAGCCTCCCTCACACCTTGTAGCCCTAAAGCAGAGGAGGCAAAAGTGGGCTTTACCATCCCCCCCCCCCCCCCCCCCCCCCACCCTCCTCTTCACACTGCCCATCATCCTCTTCACACACACATTCACACACACTGGACTCTCTTTTGAAAATCTAGGACCTGATTTAAAATTCCTCTTCAGAGCGTGTCATGCATTTTATATGCATGGCGAGTGGGAGAGAGAGAGAGAGAGAGAGAGAGGAGGGGATTGAGGGTGGGAGTGAGTGGGGGGGGGCTTCAGTCCAAATGAACTTCCCTCTGCTGTTGGGTCTCCTCAGGGATATATATATATATATGTACACACCACCATTACTACTTCTCGTTCGTTCCTCACCCCTCATTTTCTTGCACCATCTGCACTCATTCAACATTAGTTTTACTGCATCATGCTTTGCACAAATTCCACCGAGCAGCGGGGGGGCATCATAGCCTTTGAAGACAAGTGTGATCAGAGCAGAGGCAGGGGGTGTACAAAACCTGGCCTCGGGGCATTTGGGGTTCTTGCGCTCGTGTTCAGCAGCGAACTGAGCTGGAGGAGGGAGGGAGGCTGACAAGTGCTGCGTTTGGGGACAGCTTTGATGTCAGACTGCTGCGTCTTCCACAGGCCTTCACGAGGAGACTGTCGCCTTGACACAATCACGCCTCACAGAGCTCTGATAGATAACATATAATCAAAAGAACACGGTTGATACCCTTCACCTAAACATATCTTATTCCCTTTCTGCCTCGCTGACGAGCTCCGAGAGAGAGAGAGAGAGAGAGAGAGAGAGAGAGAGAGAGAGAGAGAATCAATAACACAACAAGAAGCAGACACAACATGAACTTGGGCTGCATCAGCTCAAGAAATCTGGTTTATTAGGAGCAATATGATCCTGCTAGCTTATTGTTGATATAGCAGTAAACAACAGAAACACAATTCACTTTCATTTTTCTTTTTTTTTTTAAGTGCTACAAGTTTGAGAGTATAGACAAAACAGTACAGCAACAACAGTGCTACATTCATATATGCACAGAGATTATCTAAAAAAAAAAAAAAAAATAAAAAAAAAAGACATTATATTGCTCTTAAGCTGTTCCTATTCCTGCAAATCAATCACCCACTGAGAATATCACACACTGGGAGCTGTTGGAATAAGTATCTGCTGGTTGTGTAGTGATTGCTGAGACAAGGTTTGGGTGTGACAGGTTCATATTTTACAGAAAAGCACTGAGTTATTGTTGAAGCGCAAAGCTGACAAATGTGAAGCTGATATAGTTCAGCAACACTACACAAAACCCTCCACGTGTGTTCTCTTTAAGCTACTTTAAATTAAGGGTTAATACAAGTTTTACTTTGGTTTTCAGCTCTAGATCTATACTGTAGAGTTGTGGCAGTTTAAGCTGTGAGTTTAAGTTAAATTGACAGTATAGCAGCCTCAAGCCAATATTAACACAACACAGAAATTAATTTTTAAACATTGTTATAATAGCAGCCAGTAATTACAGTGTGATTCCATAGAAAAGGGAAAAAAAAGTGACTGAATTTTCCATGAAAGTATTGTTAAAAATCTGTGATCTGGTACCTCGTAATAAATAGGGGGGAAAAAATGCAGCTTCTTTGTTGTTATTGACCTCTTCTAGTCTGTTCTGCTATAAATACAGTTACACATTGTGAATATCTATTGTGTTAAGATAGTAATCTTTCATTCATGCAACAAAGAAGATTTAAAAACATGGAAAGAAAATCACCTCTCTATTAACAACTCGCTGAGGACAGCACATAAAATATTTTGGAGACCGTGAGCAGTTCCAAAATTTTCTATTAGACTGTAACACAAGACAAACATCAATAAAAAACAGGCTGAAAGAAACAAATCAATGGCTGGATGCATTTGCAGACTGGAAAGAGGGGACATCTCAGGTTCCAGCACTGCTGCCGTGGTATCCACTGAGTCACATGTGGCCAGGCAACATGAGGCTTTCTGAGTCCACGTCAACAGCTGTCTGTGTCGGAGTGAATTCTCTATTGTGGGACTGCAGCAAGTGGAGGACTCATGTTGATGGGGTGGGCTCTGAAACCTGGGTGAGGCCAAACCATTGGATCACAAATGGACCTGTGATTTTTTTTAAAATTATTATTATTTAATTTATTTATAAAAGATCTGCAGCAGAATTGAGAGATTTCAGAGTCGTTTTGTGCAAACAGTAAAGACAGAGATTTGTTGACTTTTACTGGGGAGCGATTTAGCTGAAGGGTGGTCTCCTCCACATTAAGCTGCTTGAGGAATGCACTCTTAAAATTGTCCAGTTATATTGCAGAGGCATTGTGTCTCTCCTTCTCTTTCTCTCTCGACTATGCTCTCCACTTCTCTCAGGATACTCAGCAACATACCTTTAAGGTTTCTTTCTTTTTGTTTCTTTTTTCTTTGTTTAATCCTTGAAAAACCACACTCCAACCTCTCCACTTGGTTTGCCATGCCAGAAAAAAAAATTAGAACTTGCACAAACATCCAGGAGATTTCACAACTCTGCTAAAGAAACCTGAGCCAACCTTAGTCTTCCCGTCCTCCATTACAAGCCAGTAGAGTATAATGGTGCAGTGTGTTCAGAGTTCACCAGAGCTGTCTGAAGAGTGAAAACAGTAGACACACACTGTGTGGATTGTATGGAGCCATTTCCATTATACATTCTGAGCAGCTGTTCTGTATAGAGGAAGTGCTTTGAAGGACGGCTTTGGGGAGGTAACGGGAGTCCACAGTTCAAACGGGGTCCATCACCCTAACAAGCAGGGGCGGAGCTGAAGCTGCTTCCTGTGTAATCATTCTCGCACCCCTGCCATCAAACTCTCCAAATGAACAAAAAAGGTCCCACACATGCAACGTCTACACTAACACTCGACATTCATGCTTTTACAATTACAGAAGCAAGCAGGAAAAAAAAAGAGAACAAAACAACATGCATTCCTCATTTCTCCTCAGTTGTACTCAGCTTAGTGTGATTACACTTCAGATGCATCTTTTTTTTTTCCAGACATCCTTTGCTCTTTGGGCCATGCCTCTGGTTCCTTCTGCTGTTTTGATTTGTGTCTGTTTTGACATGAAGGGGCAGAAGGGAAGGAGTTTTCTGAGAGATGCTTTGAAGAGAGCCAGATGCAGACTGAGAGTAGTCTCTGAGGGGTCAGGGGCGTCTTTAAAAAAAAAGAGGGGGGGAGGTGGTGGTGGTGGTGCTGAGGGCAGGTACAAGGAGAGAAAGAAGATGCTGAGAAATAAAGTTATGCTGTTAGAGATAAGCTCTTGTTCATTTCTGTGTAAGGTACGCTCCGATGGTGAGGCTTGCTGCTCCAAGCGCAGCCAGGCCGAAGACAGTTTTGATGGAGGGCCAGTAGCAGCTGAGGACAGAGTCCCTCTGTCTGTCATACAGTTCCACAAAAGCGTCCTGAGAGAGAAGGAGACAGAACAGAAAGACAAGCCGTTAACTATCGTGCCAGAGAAGATATTTTCACCAAAGAATGACTTCTTGCATATTGGGTAGGGCTGGTATTCTGTTTGTTATGAATGCAAACATCAGCCCATTAACATATATATATATATATATATATATATATATATATATATATATATATATATATATATATATATATATATATATATATATATATATATACACATATATATATATATATATATATACACACATATATATATATATATACACACATATATATATATATGTATATATATATATACATATATATATATATATATATATATATATATATATATATATATATATATATATATATATATATATATATATATATATTGCATTTTAAGAGGCTCAGCAGTTTCCTAAAACAGCTGGAGAAAGCAGTCTTTCCCACATACAGCTGAAGCAGGAGAAAACAAGCATTTGTTGGGTCTCTTTCAGTCGTTGATCTTACATTTGCTGCTTTAATTTCTGCAGCAGCACAGTAAGAATGACACCAAATTAATTACAGTTTTCATGGTACAGTTTTGCGGTAAAGAAAAGAATGTGTCGCCCTGTGTAACAAAATATACAGTTGTGCTCATATTTATTCATACCCTTTCATTAAAGAAGGAAAAAAAAAACAGCTGCCTGTAAAATAAGCTGAAATTGACTCAAGTAATAATAAATAAAAATGTGATGAAAATCGTTACATTATTTTCTAATTCTGATTCAATAGAAATATATTTTTTTAAAAAGCAAACAAATAAGATAATTTATTACATATTACATGCTCATAAACTACTATTTTGTTGAACAATCCTTTAATGTTTCCGCTACAGTCAGGTGTTTTCTGTTCCTCTCAGTCAGATTTCTCCACCTGTTGACAGGTATTTTCTCCCACTGTTCAACAGAAAAGGGCTCTAATTTGTCCGGAACCAATTTATTTATTTGTTTGTTTTTTTTATTTCTTCAACTCAATTAAATGAAAAAACAGTGTCTTATATTCCTAAATGATATTTTTCCAAATTTTTAGTCATTGTTCCTTTTTTAAGTCTCCAGTTATTTGAGTGATTGTTGTAAATTCAGCCTTTTCTTTAACAAAAGGGAATGAATACATGAGCACAACTGTACATACTGAAGTGTGGCTACATTGCAGTTCATTGTTGCATTTCAGCGCTTGTCTCTTTAAAGCCTAAAACGGAGGAGTGTGAGGCAGCTGGTCTTTCTCTGTTCGAGCAGCACCAAGCTAGTCACAAGGCAGGTATCGTAAATGTGTTTACCGTGATGCAGATTTATTAAGGAAGTAAATGGTGGGCTGAAAACAAAGTGTTTCAGGCAGTTCAGGGCCAGTGTTTAGCGATGTTTCAGTAGCTTGAAAAATCAGATCTTAGAAGTGGGAATCCCATTGCACCCAAGTTGACTTGCTCCAACTGCGAGCTTTTGATCTAGTGGTATTTGTTTGTTGTTGTACTTACTAAAAAGACTAAAAACTAGTCTTTTACAGACCCACCGCTTGATGTTGGGATGTAATATGTGTGCAACTGATTTAATGAGACACAAGCTAACAGGATAGCAGTCTGTCATAGCAGTTATCACAACTTTTCATGTGTGGTGCAGCCATGTTGAACCTTCCAGTCAGGCTGGCTGGTGACATTTTTACTGACTTTCCAAGTTGGAAATCTGACTACAGGGTTAAATTGACTATAGCTGAACCAAGACATGTAAAAACTTAACTCAATTTACTTTGGATTGTTTTGTCACTAAATCTCCTTTTGTTTTATAAATCAAACTGTACTGTTTCTCGTATGTAGAGTAGGATGCATGTGACTGAAAGTTTAACTGTAATGCCAATTGTATTTAAACGAGAAGAAAGAAAAAGAAAAGTAGCCAAATTGTGACATTGCTTCTGACAGTTTTGATGTGTTTTTTCACTTCCCTTCTACAAAGCTGAAATCTGAGAGGAAAAATATTTTAGCAATCACAAAAAAAAAACCTGCATGAGGGGAAACCATCAAAGCTTGGTGATTTTTCTTTCCCTTATTTGCATCAAATGATCCTTTAAAATGTAAATCCCTCGGCTGTCCCAAAATATGGTTAGAAATAAAGTGTTTTTATACCCGTGCTAAAAAGAGATCCATTAATGTGCATCAGCTCTCACACCCTCCTACACACAACCCAGACACCCAGAAACACTCTCCAACCAAACCAAACATGGGAATCACCAAAAAAAAAACAAAGCCGAAAAAGCCAATTTGCTGTGCAAATGTTCTTTTTGGGGTGGGAGGGAGTGGGGTAAAGGGTTGAGCAAACACAGCACTCAAACAGAAATGTATCAATGTAACTCAGATGGGCTTTAAAGAGGAATTGAGAATGTGTAAGTGAATACGAGAAGCGTCAGAGGAACAAATGCCAGGGCTGCATGAGACGAGGAAATACAGACATCTGCTCATAAGCAGTGACAGCAGGAACAGCTGGACAGGAAGTAATGGCGCTTAGCTCTCTGCTGTCCCACACACACACACACAAGTAGATTATCCTGAGCCAAACTACAATAGGTTGCATTTCAGAGAGATTTAAGGGAGGAAATACCAACTGCTCCCACTGGCTATTTTTTCTGCTATTATGGTGTGACCACATTATATGCTGCGGTGTGAAGCAGCACATCTAAGCTGCTTTGATGTCGTTTTTCTTAGCTGTAATTTGACCTGTGAACAATGGTGAATTGTTAAGTTCGATTCACTACAACAGTACATGTTAGTTCCCATGGGAATCTTTCACAATTCTACATTAATCTGTCTGAGTTCATTTACTCATAGTAATTATTTTTATTTTCAATAGACAAGAATACACGCTGAATTTGATCTTGATCTATCAGAAAAAAACCCAAATCAGTTCATTATACTTCCACATGTTTAACATTTTTCATCCATAGTTTCTATTAAAGAAAAGCCCACACAGGATTGAAAAAAAAAAAAGGAAACCGAAATGCTGCGGGGAGACAAAAGTTTTTCCTGTTTCCCTTCCCATCTTGTGGCATTCCTGAGGCATTCCTGGTGACACAAGGCAGGAATCAGCAGATTCTCCCAAGTTGAGGCCCTCTGGTGTCAAAACACACTGTGCTCTTAAATCATTTGGCAATGTCCTCAACCACATTGTGTTTTTAGCAACTGCACATTTTTCATTTACCAGGGCCATGCTAACAGCTTCACGGGACTTGGCTCAGGCAGAGCTAAATGCTACCAGCATGCTACCAGACCTGCATGCTATTACACGCACAATGGAAATAGTTATATGTATAGTATTTAATCATGTGAGCTGTATCATCTAACCTGCATGTTAGCACTAAATACAAAGTGATGCTGATGCTAAAAGAATAGCATTTACAAGTTATGCTGAATTAAATGAATGAATTTAGTTTCACAGAACACAACTGTTAGCGCTGTCACATGAGGAAACAATACTCCAACACAAAACCCTTTCACACAGGGGTTCTGAACCTCAAAAGAACTCAATGGAAAAGAACAAGTGGAAGTGCTCTGTCTGAAACATCTGTGCAGATATGATATCATCTCACAAATGTACGCATTAACAGAGTGACTCATTTTCAGCCAGCGTCCTTTCCTAGCTGTTGCCTCAGTTGTTGCCTATGTTTTGATTCTTCATGTTTTTTTAAGAATTATTTGTTTGCTCCTCAGTGGTGAAGTATGCTGCTCATCAGGGTGTCTCTATGTTGGCAATCAGATGTTGCAAACACCACCCCGTTTATTGGAGCGCACACTGATCAAGATGGGAAAACACTGGGTTGACTTATGAAGATGATAACCAGTTTCATAGTACTGCTAATCAGGATTGCAAATGTCTGGGTCATCAACCCAAGTAATGGAAAGACATCCTGGCAATGCTCATTAACTTCATAGTAGAGGCCTCAGGAAATATACAGAGTATAGCTACAGGTTGGGTGCTAACACTGGTTTATTGCTTTTTTAAATTTTTTTTTATTAATTAATTTATTTTCTACACCAGGGATCCTCAATGCTGGTCCTCGAGGCCCAGTGTCCTGCAGGTTTTCCTCATGTCCCTGCTGGAACAGACCAGAGTCAGGCTCAGACAAGCTCTGCATACATCTGCTAAATACATGGATTTGAATCAGGTGGGTTGTAACTGGGATGCCTGGAAAACCTGCAGGACACCGGTCCTTGAGGACCTTGAGGATCCCTGTTCTACAACTTTTAGTCCAATTCATGGTCATGGAGTCTGGAGTCTGGAACTGATCCCAGCAATCAGTTGGCAAGAGTCAACCCTGGAAAGCCCTCCCCAGCAACAGCTGGTCACTGGTTTCAGGATATTTGGACCGGTGTTGTGCTAACCACCACACCACTGTTTAGCCCCTCTTTTTGGCACTTTCTTTCTTTCTTTTTTTTTTTTAAACACATAACCTGCAGTGAATGATATTAAAATAAAGCAATGAGTGGCAAAAGAAAACCTGTTTGGAAATGGAAATTGGATATTTACTGACCAATGAGAAATAGAGTACATTTTTTATAACCCTATATACTTCCCTTCGGACTCGGAGTTGTCGACCCCTGTTTCACATTTGAACGACTGCAAAGGGAAGCCTTTATGCATCGGCTTCACTTTTTAAACCTGGAGGCTACGTCCATGTTTTATGCATAACATTTCACAGCACTGGTGCAATTAAATAGTTTGGGAGATGTTTCGAACTGGAACAAATTAGGGATGAACTGACATTATCTCCGAATCCATACTGCGTGAATGAAAAGCAAAATGCTGGACAGCTTCATTTTTTTGCCTTTTGAACCATTTCTGTCCATGAGGGTTGCCAACTGTCTGTTCACAGGTTTTAGGTATTAGGAGGACAAGTTTTTCTGTCAGACCTACAGCTGAGGAGAACACAGTGTTTCTTTCCAGGGGGGGGCGGAGGGGAGGGACGTCAGGTGCATATCATGAGTCTGAGGCATGCTGCACTTCAGCTCCTGGAACTTTTTCACCCACACGTTAGCAAGCAGTGTTGCCATAAACTACGCGAGTTGGGAGAAAAACAAACTGTGGAACTTTCCATCTATCCTTTCCCTCTTTCTCCTCTGTCACTCTCTTTGTCGCTCCGACTGACATTATGATAATGAGAACCTTTGAAGAAAGCGAAGATAAGCTGCCAGAGGAGAGCACTGGGAAAGTTGACGAGGGAATGGGAAGGACAAAACATCTGCATTCAACAAAAGACTTTATGATCCACATAAGCTCATCTTTACCCAGTAGTAAAGCCATCTGCTGTCAGCAGCAGGTGTGCAGTCAGGATATAGAGTCCTGACTGAGTCTCTTTACAACATTCATTTTTTGGATCAATGACCGTTAAAAGGTCACAGCCAGCCAGCAGAGACCTCCAGGCCGGGGGAGGGGGGGGGGGGGGGGGGGGGGGTGGTACCTTGTTGGGTTTACACTCATTTTTCTTCATTTGCACTGCAAACAATGAGTCCCTCTGAGAGACACATACAGACTGAACAGTGAGGAATTGATGGGATCCCATACTCAGCCATGGGTTTGCATTTGGCTGCCCGAGTGTCATGGTTACCCCGACTGAAAGCTTCACACACGATTTGCTTTTCCCACCAGCAGGACAGCCTGTCCTCAACCTCCAATTTGTTTTTCACATGATTTACACCTCTGGGTTTTGCTCTGTGCTTTTCTCATGGACACAAAGAGACCCAAAGCTGTCTTCCTCGGATGGACAAACGCTATCTCACGGGCAACAGGAAATGCCAAACATTTGCCAGTTCCTTTGGGTATTCCCCGTGATTGTAGGAGTGATACAGTTCAGCAGCTTGTATGGAAGATAATGAGTCATCTTGTGTGCTTGGGCAGCCCTGGTAACCCCCCCCCAGCAGCATTTTGCCACAAGAGCAAAATGATCAGGCAGCCATCTCTGTTTTAGGACATTTCTGTGGGAAATTGTGGGCAGACCGAGACTGAGAGTAAAGGATGTGGGTTAAAGTTCAATTTGTGATTAAAGTGCTTGTTGTGGCTTCACTGCTATTTTCACCTCTGAACCAACCTTTTCCCCATGCTCTGTTTATTTCCAAAGCATTCACATAGCAGCATACTTATACTATTGCCGATGCTGCTCTTTGATTTTATTTTAATGAGCTTCTAGCAGACTTTCTCCACAGCTAATTAAAGTCAAACAAAACTCCCATTTAAAAGCCATGGGGAGTAAAGGCGGATGAAAAAAATGCAAGGAAAGCACTAATGTCCTTATAATTGATCTTCTTTGATCAAGAAATATACTAATCGCGGTCTATCGTTTTGCTAGGTCTTTATTTTTTAAAATAAAATACATCCACAGATAAAAAAAAAAAAGAAGAAGACAGAACCCTGACAGAAGAGGCGACAGGACAGCAGAAAAAGGTCAAGATTGATCAAGTCCCTAGAGAGTCATTCATCGTCTGGCCCAGGCAAAAAAAAAAAAAAAAAAGATGACGGAGGAGTTTATTGCAACACTCATTACCCGGTGAATCCCCCTGTGTCAGCAGGAGTAAACAGCTTAGAGCTGCAGACACCGAGTCCTTCACTGACCTGTGACAATACTGCAATCCTTGGAAACAACAGTCTCACAAACCTAGTGGTGGGAAAACCTCAACAAGAAGCTGTATACGTTTACTGTACACAATATTTCATTTGATCAGATTTTAACATAATGCCCAGAACTTTTGTTGAGTACATTCTATCCTCCTGACTACCAGTAGTTCAATTTGTCCTCTGTGGAGGACCTTTGTAAACCTAAATATTTTCATCTCCCTGAATGCTACTGAACACCTTTTGGTCTTTAAAGAGGACATTTAGTGCTTTTAAATGGTACCTCATTTGTGGGGGTGGGGCTTTGTGAACTTTCTTTCTCTCTTCAAGAAAAATGGCCTCCTTTGCAACAAGCATGTTTCATGGGAGGAGCAAAAGTGCATAATACTTTTCTTTGTGCTGATTTTTACTTGAAATTTTGTAGTTATATTTTCATTGAATGTCTTATAAACACATTAAATCATTTCTTAGATGAATATAACTATATTTTACCACAATGTTTAAAAGTTGAAGCAGTGTCCTCCGTAGTGGACATTTGTAGTTACATATTTTTTTTCTTGGTAGTCAGGTGGATATGAGTCAGTTCATCAGCAGGATAACTATATAGTAAGTGTATAACAGTGTTTAACAATGTGGATGTTTACTCTCATATCTTTCCAGGAAGTAACAAGCAGCTGCCACCACCTTTCCATCCATTATATCCATCCCTCCATTTTCTGTAACCATTTATTTCAACATACAGCAAGGTTATTGGAGGCTGGAGTCTGTCCCAGCTGCAAGAGGCAGGTTACACCTTGGACAGGTTGCCAGCTTATCACATCATATCATGGACACTGCTTTCCCTTTTTTTTTATCTACATGGACATGGAGAAAGTAAACAGAGGGCTGATTATTTCACAGAGGCACAAAGGTTTGTGGTGGGAGTAATGCAGATATAGTCTGAGAACCAGGTCTGCTTTCCAGGAAGCCTAAGACTGTCTCCAGTCTGGACCAGCAGCTTTAAGATTGCATTTGTTTTTACAAATTATTCCAAATTATGCATTAAAGCTGCTGTTCTGCTTTAACATGTTTTGCTAGTAATCTGCTAATAATTTAATGAATGACCAGTCCTGCACAAACTTGCCATTGCATTTAGTTTAATAAAGCTAGATAAATGCATATGTAAATCCACATTTATGTCATTCTACACTAATAAAGTTTTAATCTTATTAGTTCCAAACAATGAAGTTAAAATCCTTCATTGACCCCTAATGTCTTTCCAAAATGCAAAGTGATGTTAATAACCCACAATGGCATGAACATCCTTTGAAATAGCCCAGTAATGAGGATGAAATTATAGTAGCCGGAGGAAAAACCGATCATGACGTAAAACAAAAGGAACTGGAACCTTTCCACTTGAGTTTCATTGCAAACTCAGGTTTCATACTTTCAACAGTCATTACATTCAAGCGTAAAAGGAGAAGCTATTTTGACGTTGGCTGCGTTCCTAAAGGCTCATAAATATTCAAATTTGCGTCAGGAGCAGTGGCGGCAGCATTTATGTGTTTACAAAACAGCTCACTCTCCCGTGGGAGTCAGTCTCCACCACTGGAACATGAAACATGATCACCAGTAAATCACCCACACTCCCCATGACACTCTGCACTTTTTATTGTATTGTCCCCATTACTCATTGTCTAAACTTGCAGCATAAACAAGGACCGTAACTTCGCACATGAGACTGTGCTTTCTCAGGAGATGTACAACGCCACAGTGAACCTGGTTTTTATCCTATTAAAACAGGAGTCAAATGATCCAGTTTGCATAATTACAGTTTGGAGGTTTTGGTGGATACTACACATTCAGCGTTGGCAAACATGTCTAATATTTGAACATGAAATCAGGATTTATGAGAACCAGTATCACCAGAGAATCTGTTCTTGTTGAACCCAGTGATTTTTTTTCTCTCGACAGCCCTGAGCCAACATGAAATGAAGGGCTGGATAACCTTGCAGGCTCAGAGGAGTTAAGGTTGGTATATGTACTGTAGACCTTGCTGGCTCCCCTCTCACTCGCTCTCCTCCTTTGCTTTATCAGTGCATTTTATTGAAGCTCAGTGTATCATATAGGATCAGTCACCTCTAGAATAAAGAGACATCAAAGCAAAGGGCAAACCACAGAGAGACAATCCCTTTCCCCTCACAATAAATCTCTGTAGCTCAGTCACTGCCTCCGTTACAGACTGAACAGTTGATCCCAAGTCCTTCACAATCACCAAAACAGGCAGAATGGCACCCTAAAACAGCAACAATGAAGCTAAAAGTGAACGTCTGCCTCTTATGAGGATGTCTGCACCAAGCCCATCCGGCCCTCTGCAGGGGAGGAAGTGACAGAGTCTCACCACACACAGACAGCACAACTGCTGCACCGCTATAAATATCCAGAGCTCCTGGTTCATGGCTTCCCGATCTAATAAAACAACTCTGATCTCCTCTGCTCGGTCCATTTAAAAGGCCACAGATGACGTGCAAGACCAAAGGGAAAGTGGAAAAGGGCAGCTGAGTCATCATGCACATGTGTGTAGGGCGGTGTGCTCAGAGTGCATTAAACATGGTTTGAGTGGCTTTCCAGCACAGACAGGATGTCAGCTACTTGGACGTCTGAGAGCTCCGCGTTCTCTCTAAGGAAGCTGTGCAGAGTACAATCAGCTGCTACTATTGTGTATTTGTGGCCTCAACATTCCTTCTAAGCTGAGTAAAAGCCGATAAAATGTTGTGCTTTTTCTGAGATGATTGGGCAAAATTCTCCATCCGGGTTCATTTTGTTCACATTTTGTACTCAGGAATGTGAAGCGGCACTTGTACAAAAAGCTTCTTTGTAAGTGAAAGAGGCATTTTAAACACCCAGAAGCACTCAGCAGAAAAAAAAAAAAAAAAAAAAGTTAATGATTATATGCTGAGGTAAAACTTTCACCTTTCAAGCTGCTCTATCAGCTTTCAACTACTGCATTCAGGAAGCAGAGTGCCTCTTATTTTTGACCCATCGAGAGAGCGTGAGAGCCTCTCCAGGTGATCTACTTTGCTTGATTGGCTCGGATAGTCTATCAGGCCTCTGATAGAGACCGTGGGAACCAGCAGATTCCCATGTGGCCTGTTGCTTCTCCAGTAGCAAACACAGTCCAAAGCGGGAGTCTCATTTCCTGTGACGGGGCGGCACGAGGCCTCAAGCCTTAAAAGTCAGATATACTAACCCCTTAATATCTTAAGACCATACAACCGCATCGCAACAGGCATGCCCACAAATAGACTGGTGAATGTGAGCCAAAAACAGCTCCTGGAGCAACGACTGAGATGTGTGGTAACGCTATCTGCAGCAGGGCCTGGTGGCTGTACAGGGTGCTATGTTGCAGTTTGTTTGAAAAGAAATATTCAGCTTTCTGTCATTGCGGTCAATTTGTGTTAAGCTTTTTTTGTTTGGGGGTCCTGATGTAATAGGATTACATAATCCCAATGTTCAGAAAGGGGCTTTTCAGTCAAGCACTAAAGTCTTTGTAAAGACAGGTCAGTTAGTATGAAGTCACTTCCTGTACCAGACGCTACAGGAATGACATCACTGTCTGGTTTGAGACTATGGCTTCTCTGTGGTACATCCAAGTATGGTTAGATCAGAGTCTGTGTGAGTAACTTGGAAAAGATTTGAGGCAGCCAAACATGTAGTCATGCTAATACCATGGAGAAAGGGAGGTGGAGTATCTGAGGAGCGCTACAGTTGGTTGGCCACTGTAACTAAGAGATTTGTATTTGTTTGGAAACATTAAGTCATTTAGCCCTAAGTTTTGGAAAAAGCAAAGTTTGTGTTCACAAAAAGCAGCGGTGCAGTGATTGTCTTTCTTTGCTGAAATCCCTAACTTCAGCCCAGTAATTTAGTAAGCAGATGGAAACAAGTCAAGGGTAACATCATCTAATGGAGAATTAATCATGTCAATGCAGGAGAAAGTACCAGAACATCAAAGGTAGACTCACATAATCTCTTCTTTCATACAGGAGACATCTTGTAAATTCAACCGCTAAATGAAAGCTTGACAGCCCTGGCAACAAGATATTGGAGCGGTTTACGTGATTAGAGCACACAGGGGCCAGGTTTCACCCATGTAAATGACTGAGGCCACAGTCTGGGACAGAGCATGCTACCAGGAGATAGCAGATTGAGGATCTCAGATGTCCAATAATGCCAGAGAACACAATCATCTGTTTGAGGTGCAAGTCCCTCAGGATCACCTTTGAAGTGGAGAGAAGAGGAGCCAGAGCGCAGTGAAAATTTTCCACAAAGTCAAAGAGAAGGCAGTCTGCTGTCAGTGGTGGAAAATAACTATGTCTGCTGGCTCTACTTAATGCCCCTTTTGTATTTCTCTGAAAAAAAAAAACAAAAAAAAACAAACCAGCACGATCAAATGAGAAATTTAAAGTCAAAGAAAGCAGAAAGAAAGGAGCATTCCCACAGACCTCAGAATGAAGTATAAAGTCCTTTTTCAAGCAGCCCGCCCTTTAAAAATGGATAAATGTTCATGTCATATATTTTCACCTCCTAGTGAGAAATCCAGGTAAACAACAACAATCTGTACCAGAGTTTGATTGTCAGTGCTTTCGAAAGAAATCAATGTGGAGTTGACCCCGCCGTTTTCCTCTCGGGCTGGGAATACTGGGGAAAAGTTAATTGACCTCTCTCCGGCAACCAGCTGATTTTCATCCAGGCTGGGGGAGAAGAATGAAAGGAATGCATTGATGTGCAGACAAACAACAGCACTGTGTTCACTCGAGAGGCCTGATACCAGAACGGACTCAGTCTTAAGATAACCAGACAGGAACTTTGCTGCATTGTACACTTGCATTATGTAATAAAATCACTACGGGTGAATCCTTTCTAGACACGTAAATAAAATGAACAAAGCCTAATCCAGCAGCGGAGAGAAGAAATGAATTTTACTTCTACTGCTTTCTTATCCTGTCTTTGCTGTGAGTTCAATGTGACGCTGATTGTTCAAAGGAGGTTGGCTCATTTAGAGCTGTGTGACCTTCTCTGTCTGCATCAAGGGACCAAAGGGAAACAAGCAAAGCGCTCCTGATGAATGATAAAAAGTGTCTCTGTTGGAAGATTGAATGTCTGGTGGGTAAACGTGCAGAAAACAAATGAGGTATGTGTCAGTGTTATTAAAGAGGAGAGATCCTCCTTGGAATTAGCATCATTAGCATCTGAAGAGTATTCTTGATTTTGCTGTGCTTGGATAAGAGAAGCGCTGCATGAAATTGGGGCCTTAAACATGCTGGAAAAATGTACTGTACTTCGCTGCCAGTGTTATAAACGCTTGAGTTTATTTTCACCTTGTGCAGTGTAATGCCCATGTGGATGCTTCACGAGTACATCCCTCTGCTTTCCAGTCAGCAGATGGATCAGCTGAGAATCAGATGGTTTTTTTTTTAGTCAGATGACTTTAACAAGCAACCTTAATACAAGTGTCCTGTAGAGATCAGCAGCATGAATGCAACTTAAATGAAAACCATTTACTTTCTCAGCCTTGGTCTTCTACTGGTGGTCTCATCCTCTCTGCTGACCCGCCAACCTTTTCATATAAATGTACCCGTCAGTCTCGACCTAGCTCACAACATGGACAGGATTGCCTTGTTATAACTTTATAAGCCTCTTCTTATTGCTTGCCCCTTCGACTCTCATCTACCTCCCCTGCAACCCTGTTAGCCACACCTCCTGATCAAAGACATCTTCTGAAGTCCAACCATTTCATCCAGAAATATCTCCTGCCTCCTGTCCTCCCTGCAGTGAAGGAATGTGGACTAATTTCAATTCAAATCTGAATCACCCGAAGGTCAGGAGGGTCCAAGAGCTCACTATAACAGACAGGGTGGTATTTCTGCACTAGTATATGAAAATACTGCTGACTGGAATAAAGAAGAAACACTCAAATTGGGCTTTTTTCTTTTTCTTTGGAAACTTCTCACCACAACTTGTCATAAAATGTGTAAGATAAATGAAACACTTTATAAGTCAATTTGCGGGGCTGATCAAAGTTCAGGTGGTTAGATTTGCAGACAACAACCTAATCTAGACAGGAGTAAAAAAATCCCTCTATAAAGCAAAATGGCGCCTGACATAACTGAATCCTGGACTAATTAAAAAAAAAAAAAAAAAAAAAAGCCTAAAAGAGGACATCAAGACTGAACTGAGTCAGAACATGACTGCATCTTTACATGATACATGAGTGTAAATCATAATTTTACTGCCAAAAAGTGTCCAAAAGGAAGCAAAACAGCATAAAAGGAATGTCTGTCAGTCTTACTGTTTCCAATTCAATGTTTTCCTGAAAGTAGCTGTCATTACTTGAAGGTGTAACAACAGACTGACAACCAATTAGAAGCAGCCTTTTTTTAGAGTAGATTTCACAGTATTGTTCTAATATAAAACCCTGGCAACAACAGTTTTACCCCTGCAGGGGAGATGTTGCTGCCAGAAGCAGCTTGTAGTTGTGATACTCTAGAAACAGTAGGGGTTATTTGTGATTGCTGAGGCATCTTGACACGGTGTGGTTGCATATTTGAGAGGACATCTAGAGTTCAGAAAGGTAATAATGTTGCATGCCTCCGTGAAATAAACCGTAGCAGCAGAAGGATGGTCCCTTAGAGAGGCTTTTATCCTTCAAACATCAGGGGAATTTGTTGTTTTTTTTCCCTGCACTTCAAAACCTTATCAGTTGCCATCAAAGACAGTCAGCAGGGCGGTGCAGTGTGAGCTCTACCAGGATATGAGCACGGAAAAGGTATCTCGTCAAGGTCTTTCCACAGAGACACTGTCTTCCAGAATGAATATTTGTGAATGACTTGCATATGCAGTCAGATGCTTTCAGCCACTAGTTTGCTGTGTTAATTGAGTCTTTGCTCAGAGAAACTGACAAACCATCGGAAATGCTCAATCAATACAACATAGTCAGAGTGATATCTGAGCAATGGCTGACCTCACTCAGCGTTGAGTGAAAGAGATCAGATTTCCTGTGGGCTATTTGCTCTGCTGCCAAAACTCGCATTGGGGTGGGGAAGCAGAGAATTATTTACTCCAGACCTCCATGGATGAGGAAGCAAAATCTATTTACCATCATCTGGTTGTTGTCTTCTTTTTTTCCCCCTTTTGTTTAGGAGAACATGCACAGAGAAGAGTCAATAATGGCATGCTGTTTGTTAATGGTCAGTGCTGTAGTTAGTTGCACTGGGAAATCCCAGTGGATATGTATGTGCATAAGTGTGTGAGTGTGCATGTGTGTGTGTGTGTTGAAGCCGAATGGCACAGCTTAACAGGAAGCTAGGCACCCTGGGGCCATCTGCTCTCTGCCATGGCTCACATGTCACCCTGTGACAACACAGCATTATTGATTCACACCACCACATCTGCTTTTGTGTTCACACTCTGTATATGTGTCTATGCATATGCTTGTGTGTGTGTACACAGCTATTTTGTGGACAGCAAATAATTGATTTGCACTTGTACATCCGCTTCTGTGTTTGCCTGCCTGCATGTGTATAAAATCCTTAAAGGTTTAATTTGCTTAAAAAAATAAAAATATACTTTCACTTTCAATTAGTGCAGGGCTATAAAGATAATTCCAGGTTGTCCTAAAGCTGCAATAATTCACATTTTTGTAACGACAGACCACAAAATCAAGTGCAACCCAAGAGTTTGACATTCATGAAAACCTTCTTCCTTCAATTATTTAATCTTGTTTGTTTGACATAAGAAAATATGGACAAATGAAATTAATGTTGCTTTGTGCTTTGTTTATTTTATGCACCAGGGCAACCAAAACATAAGTTACATTCCCATAGCTATATAGTAAATATGCTCTTGGCCGTATCATCACTGAGTGTTACGTTGTGACGTTTGAATACAGCTATTTTGAATAGTTACATTTCCAAATCCCTCACTTTGCTAGTTACATTTGCCTTTTACAATTAATATGCATTTGCCAATACACAACACCCTCTTTTTTTTTTTTTTTTTTAAAGAAGTCATGTAAAGAAATAGTGAGTATAGTTTGCAAAACTTGCTAACCTTTGATAAAAAAGAAAAAAAGTTGATACAAAATTCCTTCATAATGCTTCGTGTAATCATTAATTACAGCAAGCAAAACATATCCATGTCGGAACTTCAATGTTCCATTTAATATATGAGAAAGTTAAGTGGTCTCTGTGTTGTTTTCTAATTCATCTTATTTTAGTAACTACTTCTTTGTTGTAGCTTGCAAATTAGCCAGTCCTGTCACTTGCAAACAAAGCAGTGCAATAAAACTGGTTGATTTACTCCAAATAACTAAAAAACTAACCTGATGTCTTCATGAGACCAATTTTCAAAGTTTGTTTTATTCACTGGAGAGAAAACTAGCTACTGATTACTCTCCCCTTCCATCCCCACCCCACCACAATATTCTGTCACAACCTTGATACAACAGTATGTCATCAGCATAAAAGAGAAATGCTGGAAAATATATGGCATCTATGATAGATCACAAACAGCATCTCAGGTTAGCGTGAAAGCTTTTAGTTTATGTTTCTTCAGCTGTAACTAGCATTAATGAATACTGTCCTCTCTTGTTTTTGTAGTCTGACCCTCTGCAAGTTTCTTGAGGTCGCACTAACTAGTTCATCAGGTTCAGTCTTTGTTAACAAGAATATAAATTATGAGGCAAGTGAATCTGCATTTAAAATGGCAATGAGCGCTGTTGCTACAGACATTAATGAAGAGTTCAAAAATCGCTGCAGAGCCCTTCGTGTGCTTTGTCCCAGTAATATCAACAGTAACCAGACAAAGGGAGGAACTGTTTAACCTTGCCCTATATTGATATGCCTCACAGCACAAGGGTGTGCCTAGTGGCAAAGTCAACCAGCGTCTCGGTAGGGTCCTCATTATCCAGCTCTCACCATGACAGAAAAGGTGGAAAAGTCTTTTATCTGTCATCCTAAATGGCTCATTGGGACATTTTTTCCATGCAGATCAGTGGCGGGTTTGCGATGTGACTGAGACAGATAGCTTAGAATCTAACAGGGAAGGGATTTAAGTGCAACATGACAATTTAAGGACCACACAGACACAGTGATGGTAACACTTCTATATATAGAGACCTCTCACATGTCCCTGCATTTTTTAGGGATGTGGAGTGTCACCTGACTCTGAAAGTCATGTATCTGAGCAATAGTGTGGGATGGCGCCATGTGTATGTGTGTAAATGTATATGGTTGTAGGTGATGGGGTAAGAGAGACAGAGAGGGAAGGAAAAAGAGGAGATGATCTCTCAAATGGAGTTCAGACAGCCTTTAGAATTTTACTGGAGGGATGTGCATTTAGTGTCTGAGTTTCTCCATTCCATGTATTATTTATCAGTAAGTGCTCTGAGAAGGATAGCGGGCCTTTAAAATAGCTCAGGCACATGTCCCTCATGACACTGGGAAATAGCAGGTTTAAGTGACGCCTTTTTGGAGCACAAATAATAAAAGGGAGCAGAACCATATTTATGAATCCACAACCTGCATCAACATGCAGGTTTGCATGAATAAACAGAACAAAGTCAAAGATAACAAGAATTTAGAAAGATACAAAGGGACATTTTCTCTACCTGGCCATACCACCTGCCCAGACTACTCTATTTAAAAATAATAATAATAATAATAATAATAATAATAGATACCCCTTTTCTTGTAGGAATGAAAAAGTAGCTGCCATTGAACTTTTAAATTGGAGCACTGGGAACCATTTGGATGGGATGATAAATATTATACTGTGATCCGCATAAGAAAAGTGGCAATGTACCTTTGCAAAACAGAGATATAAGGCCAAGTTGAGGAATTGAGACTGGGCCAAATAAAACCCAAACCACTCACATCAGCATGTGTCCCTGAAAGAGGCATGCTCCCCCAACAGCATTATCCAACAAAGGAACATAAAATTGCCCACACCCTTCAACGGCCACTCAGGAAAGAAAAACCCAGGTCGTTTCCATTATTTATTTACAGTCACTGTTCCTCAGCAGACATTCCTGCTGCCCTCCTGAGGAGGCCCAGAAATAATCACACAGGATGGGGTGGAGGGTCTCTGAGGGAAAGGCGAGGCCGTGGAAAGAGGCACACCACCATTGTAATCACTGCAACTGTGACCGAATTATGTTATTGTGAAACTCCTGGTGTTACACAGCAGACGTTCCACATTTTCTTTAACATTCATGACATGCTTGACATGCGTGGAATGATAGAGGTGGAGTCATTTAAGGCTGAATTGGAAAAAAAGATCAAGGTGCATGTCTGATTTCTGCTCCAGTCAACAGCTCGCTCAAAATTTTTGTCTAGTTTTATTAGAGATACAACGTGTTTTTATGTTCCTCTGTTTCCATATCATCTTCCACTGCGAGAAAGTTACAGCTTGTGTGAGTTTGGGGGTTGATAGGATTTTAATTCTATTTGGAAAAAATCTAATCTAACAGAGAATAATCATAATAACTAAAAATGTTTGCTTTTCATCAGCTTGAAAAGCCAAAAGAGCAGCCTCTTCTGCAGGCATCCACATGTATACGGTTCCATGGAAAGATCTGGATATTTCTGCTCAAGATTTGATGAACTGAACTTCAAGTGAGAAAGAAATTAAAGATGAAACCATTTTTTAATAAAAAAAAATAAATTAAAAAAAAAAAAAAAAAATTTAAGTTGAACATTAGTGGTTAACCTGAGCTCTGAGATGACCTTTAGCAAGGTCTTACTTCTGACTAAGATTTCCAGTTAGGACTTGCTTATTTTTTTCAAAAAAAGCCATGAAATGTGCGTTCCAACTATTTAAAAAACTGACTTATCAAAGCATGTCTTAGAAATGCCTCTATATTGCACAACAATGCCCTGATAATAAAGATTATTGATCTGAAAAAATATGAAGAGGGAAATGTGTTATAGGGATGCTGTGTGAACGGTGGACTTTAAGTCTGTAAGATCATGCATAATCTGCTCATTGGATTTGTAAGAAAACAAATGAAAACATGTACATCTGCAAAACACAAGAGGGAAAATTCAGTTTTACTTTGCAGCCACACCTGCACAAATATGGTTTTCATCGAGTCATTGGAGGAAAACCTTTCCTACATTGACCTAATCATAAAATCCAGTATTAGAAACTGACAAATGAAAATCAAACCAGTCAAGCTGAATAATTATATAAACAAAAAACAAAAAATATCATCCCCCCCACCCCCTTCCCCCCAGATTTTAAAATGATCAAATACAGCAAAGAAATCCTGCATGAAATATGTCTTACTCTACTCACAGTAAAGAGTTAAATCTGTGCTTGCATGTCTTTCACACACACAACCATGGATCAAAAGTCTTCAAGCTTTAAACATAAGAGACCTCAGAGAGCTTTCTATAGGCCTGCTGCTGAAAGACAATATTCCTGTCAGACTGATTGAGGATGTTAGAGCCCAGAGCAGTCTTCCTCTGTAAGAAATGTTTCTGAGATTACCGTTGCCAAGCTAAAAGGGGTAGAAACACAGTGGCAGATGGCGAGCGACCAAGGCTTGCACAGCAAAAGGGGTACAGCACGGGGGAAATCCTGGCTCCTTTTCACCACACTTCTCTCTTTTCTGGTCTCCATTACACAGCTGAGAGTCCACATCAACAGATAAGACTGTTGTCAAGATCTCTGAACTCAGCCGTGGTTACATACACTTTTTTTCCCCCTCCCCTGGGGTTGAAACACGCTGATATTTGATGGGTGGGAGGAGAAAAATCCCTAAATGTTATCTGCACTGGTAATCACTTAATTCTCTGTGTGCTCGAGAAAAAAAAAAAAAAGAGAGCAGTGTTCATCCTGCTCTCCAGCTTTTGAGACCAGATTAATAAACTGATTGCGACAGCACTCAGGGTGAAGAGACGTGATTTGTAGCTTAGGACGAATGGATCAGTCATGACTTATAAAGCTCATTACAATGTAAAACACAACTCCTCAGATGTAGCAGCCCTTTAATGGCCAGTAAAGACTGCCTTTCTTTTACAGGGAGCAGTTCAAAGCCGAGGCAGGTAAGGCTTCAAGGACTTCCAGGAGGCAACTCTGACTACTCATGTTAAGCTGACTATTTGCAGATAGGAGATGTTAACTGGTGAGATCTCATGGAAGATTTCATTTTGCTCCCCTTTGCGTTTTAAATTTGTTTGGGTTTTGTCTCTTCTCTCTTGGCTCATCACCTGTATGGAGATTAACAATCCCCCTCCATGTCCCAGATAGTATCAACATGGTATCCACTCAACCAAAATCAACATGCGAGTCCCACCCACTGGTAAAGAAGATTGTGCTCAGGGAATCCCCCACAGGATGGACCCAACCCAAACTTATATAGTCTTCCAACACAAACCCACACACTTGCAACAAAGAGACTAGAAGTAAAATAGGCCACCTGGATAGCAGCATTCCACAGACACCTGATCTTGCTGCCCTGACAAATACAAAGAACACCTTTAGCGGACGGAAATGTTGGTTAAATATTCACTCATATTGGGAAGAAACTAACACTGTAATGTAACCTGATGATGAGTTTAGATGAGCGATCAGACCATCACCAACATTACACCTAAAGGCAACTTAACACAGACGTCATGCAGAACCATTGACTCTATCAGGTCAACTCTGACCTGATGGTGGCCCAAATAGATGCAAAAAACAACTTATTCATGCTTCCTTGGGAAGCATAAAGGTTGGGATACAGATACAGTGGGCCAACCGGCATTGCCATCTTTGGTGGGTGAAAGAAGAGATCATGAAATTTATTTCTCAACATAGCATTAAGCAATTTCCCTTTTGGGAGCAATTAAGTTTTTCCTGATTGTGAGCTTTTCTTTGTCAACTGTCAGTTGTGAAACTGCTGTTTTTCCTCTTGAAGCACTTTTGGCGTTTTGCTCCGTGCCGCCCCCACAGCCAGCAAAACGTCTCAGGTCAAGCATGTAATTTCAGAACTCGGACGGCGTCGGCTGCTTTGCTCAATCACTTGGTATTTACTGCCAGCGCCTGCAAATAAACACAGGTGCACCGTGTGTGGGTGAGGCTGCAGTCTGAACTCAACTTTTCAGTGTAATTTCAATCAACACAAAGGTCACCTTTTTTTTTTTTTTTTCTTTTTTACTGAATCTTGGTTACCTTGTTTAAGATCCTAGGGTGTGGGACATAATCACCACAGACTGGAAGTAATTTCACCCTCAATTGGGTTTTGCCAATATAGTAAGTCCTTTTTCAGTTCCAAAGTGCAACTTTTGTTTAATGAAATGTATATCTGACTCACCCACGGTGCACAGACTCACCAACACTTAGTGGACACTCTTATTTTGAACTTAAACTGTCTCAAAAACAACAGGAAACAGAGACTAAGAATTAACAGTTTTTTCCACACCACTCACTCGCCCATGTCAAAATGTCACTTCTAGGTTATTTTGCCCTCCACCTTTGTTTTCACAACACTCACCTCTTTCACACAATAACAAAATGGACAGTTTAAGTGGCCTTAAGTATAACCCGTCGAGATGAACATTTAACCATGTTTACTGAGCACTTTCATTGTTTGGGAGATATGTAAACTCTGTTTAGAAAGAAACTGAAGGATGGAGAATGAAATGACCTCTGTGTATCACAAGCAGGGCTGATCCCTCAGTGAAAGAAATCCCACAGAAAAGTCAAACTTCAGATTAGATATATGACACCTCATAGATAAAAGTAGCCTCATATTAACCTACTAATACAGGGGTGTCCAACGTCGGTCGTTGAGGGCCGCTGTCCTGCAGGTTTTTCGCTTGTATCCTCGTTTCAACACGCCTAGCATGCATTAAATGGATTCAACAGCCAATGAAGTTCTGCTCAGTGGCTCATTAATTTGAGTCAGGTGTGTTGGAGCATGGATACGTGGAAAAGCTGCAGGTTTGTGGCCCTCAATGACTGGAGCTGGACACCCCTCCACTAATAACTTATGCATAAAAAGAAAAGTTTTCTCCGCCACGCTCTCATTTCCCCGGAGTAGGGTAGGTGGCTGTTTACGTCAAGTCGGGGTCCTCTACCAGAGTCCTGGGAGTGTGAGGGTCATTTGAAACATCTTACAGCTTGCTAAGACTCCACTCCTCTGGATGGAGATATCTGATGTTCCTCCAGGTATGTGTTGGAGCCAGTTTTACAACATGAGGGACACGGCCCCCCAGTGCTCCAAGAACTACACACTGTTGGCTTCACCTTCCAGGCTTTTTCCACTTCCTCCTTGAGTCTGACATTTTACCAGTTTCTAATGTTACTTTTTCGTTATATTGCTATTGTTGAGGTTGGCTACAAGGATCTCTATGACTTTCCTTTGAGAAGACCTTCTGGTGGTTCTTCACTCATTCTTTACTGGTTGATATTGGGGTAGATAAAATTCTCAGTGGTAACAATGGCAAAAATCTTGAATCCTAGTTTGAGCTAAAAAAGAAAAAGATGAGATTTTTGAGTCACAAGAAAATTAATCCACCAAATTGACCAAAACTGCAGACATATGCTTTCATATAATCCCTAATCTTTTGGATTAAGGGAGTGTGCTCTAATTCTTTCTCCAGTGGATGTAGAGATACAGTCATCTCCACCCAGCTGTAAAACACAGACTATGATGACCTACATTATTGTACAGTGGGCACAGGCTCCAGGGACCTCATGCAGGCATCTGTGCAGCTCAGTCTGCTTTAGACTTCCAGGCACAGGTCTGAAAAAGCAGACAAAAGAGGTCCAATCTCCACGCACAAACAGAACACTGCATGTTAAACACAGTGGCCGCAGATTAGCACTTTGTGCTCCTGGAGGGCCCTCCCACTGCTGCCTGGCTTTGATATGTGGCACAACCTGCCACCTCCACGGGCAAGACAGACTCAAGGGGAATGTTAAATGGTCCTATCCTTGGAGATGAAGCATTCAATATGAATCCCTCCCTTCGAAACACACACATCACAAAGTCCTTCCAGCTAAGATATGCATAACATAAATGTTACATTCTCATTAAATACAGCTCTGCTAATTAAACGTTAATTTATTACAGCTTGGTTTAATGGCTGTCAGGGATTCTGCACATTTCTCATGTGAAACCTACAGAAGAGCATGCATTCCCCCAGACAACAGCTGTAGCTTCTCTTAAGATTTCCCCTTTGAACGTGTGCACATAATTAAGCACGTATAGACACTTAATGTATATTTTAGCCGTAGCGAAAAGGAATCTGATGACTGATTTCTGCAAATTTGCCCACACACCTGCAGCCATCATTAACCCAGTGACTTGCGTTTTGCTGACATGTGTGTGGCCTGGAAGAATCATGATCATGATCTATGACAGCAGGGTTGAGGCTTTTCCTGCTTGTGACATCATGTTAGAGGGGCATTCTGAAACAGACAGCAGAACACACCAGCTCCCCTTCATTATTATTATTTTTTTTTATTTCAAACATTATTACAGGGCACCTCCTAAATGACAGCTGTACAGTGAACAGGGCGGGTTTTTATCTCAGAGCGTCGGGAGGTGTGACACAAGGCGCTTTCTGATTGGTCAAATTCAGTTTTAACGGTCAGCGTTATCGTCCAATCAGAGCAGGAAGGACACTTGCGTCAGAGCAACATCCCGAGAAGAATTTTATTAATGATCTCCTTCACGTGTACTTTCGATATTGAGTCATAAGAGGAAAATTTAGAATGCCCCCATTTGAAGTCAAGCAAACATTTGTATGAACAAAGGACACGATTAGATGATTTTTTTTTTTATCACGTCAGTAGGACCAGAAGAATCAGACCTACCCATCCCCCGTTATCTTCTATCCAGCTGTTAAGAGGTCCATTTAAATATTCCGTCATCCATTCCGCGATGTTGTCCACCTGCGATGTCATCTCGTCCTTGGACGCGCACTCCACACACACCGTACCCCCGAACTCGAAGAAAGCAATAATCCGGCCCCAGTTCACCCCGTCTCGGAACAGTTCGTCTATCACCTCTGCAAACCGCCTCTTCGCCGTGGTGGAGGTGAGATACAGCTGCCGAGACATCTCCGTAAAGTCCAGCTGGTATAGTCTTTCAAGTTCGTCTCCAGCCTCGCGCAGGACTCTGTGGATGGCGGCGTGCTGCTCGGACTGCTGCGTCCGTCTGCAGAGGTTGGGGTTGCTCTCGTCGTCAGGCCCCGAGCTGGCATCGCGGCACCGGCGGACCAAAGTCTGTGAATGTTCTCCTACGGACCCGTTTTTAGCAGCGTCTTCGTCTCGAGCATCATCAAATCCCCACACGTACCCCCGCTTCGAGAGTTTATGGCAGATATACTTTTCTACAATAGTGCGATTACACTCGTTTGCCATTCCGGCTTATTTTGGCACTTTGTATGTTAAAAGGTCGCCCTAAATCAGATGCATGATGATCGAAAGAGTGCACTCCTGCAACGCACGGTACACGCTCGTACAGAAACTGTTTTAAATAGAGATCTGTGCAATGCAAGTAGTAATACTACACATTATCCTACGGATACTTAACGTACGGAAACCCACTGCAGAAATGCGGGGGGAAAAAATAAAAATAAAAAAATCGTTTTTAAAATCCAAAAAAATGCTTGATTCCGTGTCAGCGACAGTCTTCTTTCCCGAATCCTTGAGGGGACACTATCACAGTCTCTTTGCATAGAAATCCAATATGCGGAAGAGGCTCTATTCCTGCGCGCATCAGCCAGACGTGGATGTGTTGCTGGTAAAAAAGATATGAATGAAAGCCAGAGTTGTACGTGCCGGAATGGTCTTTAATGGCGACCAACTATTTTCTTTTGCAGCCTGGCACGGGACTGTGAGCCAGACAAGGTCGGACTGAATCCTCTTCCACGATTCCTCCTCGTATCCACATCAGCTCCCTGCCCAGTGGGCCGCGCTCTGATGAGGTATTCCTGACGTCAGCTACGCAAAGTAAACCTACGCTCAGACACACTCAAAGTGCAGTGAAAGAAACACACCAAACAGTTAATTCTCCATGCAGTCATCACTGGAGAGTTTAATGGATGTTGTCTTGATGCTATTTCTTTGTTTCAGCAAGTTCTTAAGTGCTTGAGAAATTAGTTTTTGAGGACTGTTTTGATGAGGTCCTGCCACCCCCTTATGGATGAAAATGCAACTAGATATGTACATGTACCTGTGAACAAATTCCTAATGTTCTGCAACCCATCTCTAGAATCTTCATTTTATGTCTGACCATTTTCTGACAAAGCAGCTTAAACGCAGCATTCCAGTAGTAACTTTCGCTCTGCAACATCAAACCCTTTGAGAAAACTACATTTTCTTCACAAACACTGCATGGATGACAGGAGCAAATCAGCTGCGATGAAGCACAATGTCAAATTCAATTTAAGAGGATCAAACACACCATCTTAACCCCCAAAACTAAAACACTGAAAACTAGACTGCTTTTATTTGGTTCCCTTTCAGGCATTTATTTTGTTTATAGTGTAAGAAAATAAGACAAAGAAATGTTCCACTTCTCACATTTTCTTTCAATGGCACACAAGGTAAAGGTGTTAAGTTTTCATTTTTTGGCAAAAAAAAACCAAAACAACAAAAACTAAAAGAAAAAAGAGAATCAAACAAATGAGTGCAGTTTCACCTTTATATTCAATATTCTTTAACTTATCGGGTTTATCAGTTATACCATTAAGTGAAGCCGGCACGACTGAGCGCTGAAAACTAAAGTTCTCAAACCAAAAACACTTCACTTGCATAGCTGAAAGGTGTTCAAACAAAACTGCTTTTACACAAGCTACATGTTTAAATGATATCTTGCTACCTTGAGGTGAAAGAAAATTTTTTAAAGAAAAAAAACAAATGAAAAAGTCAAGTGTACAACAGTACGCCTTTAACCAATATCAAATGAGAACATCGTCAAGCGAGTCATCCATTCTCACTTTCATATCTTGGATTTCAGTAAGGCAGAAACTGATTAAGCACAGAATACTGTACACCAATAGTTACTAAATGATGTGGTAAACCGCAAATGGGTTAAGTCACACTGTGCTGGCAACAGTTTCGTTCTCATAGCATTTGTTTCATGTGTAGTCACATCTTAAGGCTTAGAATGGATCCACACACTGCTCCAGTTTTAACAACGACTAATAGAGCAGCAACATCCAGATAAACTGCAAATAAATGCATCTACGAACATTGTCCAAGCACATTTTGGCCTTCAAATATTAGTGTATTTAAAAAAGGACAAAAAAACCAAAACTCCCATATTACTTGTTTTCTTTGCAATAAAGTACATTCTCCCTATTATAATGGACCAAAGGAAGACTTGCAAGAGTCAGCTTGTACTTTTTCTACCCTTTATAAGCAAAACAGCTGGAATGTTGTGTGATAACATAAAACCCAACAAGGCTCGACACAAATCAGGAGGGAGGTGATGCTGTCATTTTGGGAATTATAAAGTCACAGCTGTGCTCACAGCAGGTCAACATTACAAGAATAAGGATCAGAAGTCAACGCTAGTCCTTGTGATATTTTGTCATTGATGTAAAACAAATCTCTAGCGTCCTCACAACCAAGAGACTCGAACCAGCAAGTCCTGCCCTGCATTAACCCAAAACCAACCTGACGGAGAGCGGATCCTGACCGGATCTCAACTCGAGGGGGCTGAATTTGCACACTGACGCACAGAACTACAATTTGGAATATAATTCTTCCTTTCAAAGCGGAGGGTGGATGCAGGGTCTTTGAGCTTGTGCAGGTGAAAAGTGTGCTGGTTTTTCTCCGCCTTTTAAGACATCAACTCAGTACCTGCTTGTAGTTCTAGCTGGAATGACCAGTAAATAGTTTGGTGCCTTTACATCTGAAATGATTCATTCAAATGGCTTTTCTCTCCCTTGGTGGTTGGCTCAGTCACAGTAAAAACACACACAGTCATGCACACAGTTCACAACTATTTACCCAACGATGCATGGAAAATTTCTGAATATTATTCATCCAAAATAATGTTTTTGCATTAGTAAAGACAAAAGACAGAACAGAACTCTCACTCTGATATCAACGAAGAGTACTGTTGTACCACTTCACAGCTTAGTTCACTCAAAAAGCACAAGAACGAAACGTCCCACAGCGTAAACTAAATGCTGAGGGCAACAACCTGTTTCAGAGATCATTCAGTCAAAAAGGGAAAGTGCTTTGCCTGCAAAGACTTGTGATACATGAAGGTAAAGAATCGCGGGCTTATTGAGTGAAAAGTGTAAAAATCTCTGTAAAAAGTGGAGATAGTTTTCTAATACATGCAACAACTGAGAGCGAGTTACCCCTCTGTTTTTCACTACAGTGCACAATGGAAAAGAATTTGAAGCCATTTGGCACAGCTAGTTTGACAGGCTATCTACTTCTTTTCCTTTCTGTAAAATAAAACAAAATAAAATAAACTAATCACTGTGCAAATTAATGCAGGAAGGGCCTTGTATCTGTAAAGTAGTGGTTGATAAGGCCCCCCTACTTTAAAACCTGGCTCTGGGATGTTTAGTCTGCCCTCATTTCTCTCAAGTAAGGCGGCCCTCACACAAGAAGCAAAGGGACCCAATAAACCAAAGTCACTGGAATGCTTTCAAAGGACAAAAAAATCAGAATGGTAATAAATTCTGGGGTGATGCTGCATCAGTACACAAGCAACACGTAAACACTTTCTACTTTCTTCCATATTATCTCTTTAGCTGATATAAAATACACTTGACATTTTCCCCACCTACGGTTGTGCACTTGTATAACAGAAGCAAAGGACTGGATGACGGGGTGTGGAGGAGGAACAGTAGTGCACTGTGAGGATGTTAAGGCTGCCGTTATTCCCTCTTGTCAGCTGCTTTCGATTGCTCCCTCTGAATCATGCAGCGCCGCACAATGCTGTCAAAACTCCCCAGGTAGAAGAGGGCAATGGTCCGAAATAACCCCATGGTGACGATCTATGCAGGAATATAAAAAATGGGGTAGCACTACAAATGAAAGCGTTTGATTGGAAGACAACAGGAGAACTGCCTCAATAATTACCTGTTGGAGACCCTCTGTGATGGAGGTGACAGGTGACATTCCACAGGTGAGGGCTGACAGCATGTACCCATCAGGACCAACGGAGCTGTTGAAGTTCCCCTGCTACAGAGGGGAAAAAAAAACAAACAGAGAAGGAAATGAACTTCCAGCTGTTTTCATAAAAGAAATATCAAATATAATCTTTAAGCTGGACTGAGCTGGTTACCACTGCATCCTTGACAAGAATTTTGGCCACTTGGTCTGGTTGCCAAACTCCAGAGGTTTCAGAGATTAGTTTGGTCTCTAAAGGCTGAGTGGGGAAAAACAAAGAGTAAATAAATGACAGAAATGGTGGTGTGACTGTATTATACCATTTGGTTAAAAAAAAGGGAAAACAATATAAAAAAAGAAGAGCAAATAAATGAATTTTGAAGAAAAACGTGATGGAAGTAGATACGTTGAATTACTCTTCTATTCTGTTTTTTTTTTTTTTAAACATACCTTTAACTTGTTCTCCTCAGCCAGCAGCGGTGTATCAGTGTCAGGGGGGAATGCCACGGTCACATAAATGTTGTACGGCTTTATCTGAAGAATTAGCAGGCATGTAAAACAACAGATACCTTAATATTTGACCTTGGTGAGAAGCAGCCACGATAGTCAACAATTTGTGCAAAACAAACATTTTATAAACAACAAAATTCATAACATTCAGTGTGAATGTTTTTTATTGGCGGGTAGGGAATACTTGTAGGAAAATTTACACAACTAATACAAACGTTATTTATTGCAAAAGATTTAAAATATTTGTTAAATTAAGCCAACTATATAATTAAGACTTGGGCTGCTGTGTTTTGTTGGTATACAGAGTAAAACTTTTTTGACCACAAGATGGAAAACAAACCTCCATCTGGAGCGACTCTGCCAAGCCACGCAAAGCGAACTTGGATGGGGAGTAAGCAGTGTAGCCGAACAGACCAATCTGACCGGCCTGGGAGGACACAAACATGATGCGGCCCATTCTTCGCTCCTTCATGGTGGTTATGACAGCTCGGCTTGGGTAGACGCTGCCCAGGTAGTTCAACTCCATCATTTCCTAGTTAACATAAGTCCAAGGTACATATATGTTCATACACACACACACACACACACACACACACCACAACCTCAATTCTGCCCCACCATAAGTAACATACAATTTGTTAAAGCACAAATAAAATCATAATTAAATAACAATGATTAAGATTGTAACCACTAATTGTGCCTTTCTGCCCTCAAACTTTGGCTTGCATCTACACACCACTATTCCCTCTGACAACATCTAGATACACTGCCAGGAGATGGAAAACGTTCAACATGGAAATTGTTAATAGTAGGAATGGGAGAAGAAGAAATAAAAGTCCTTCTGGATTTAGGGTAAACATAAGGCTGCAGGTCTCAACAGAGATCTTTGTGGTTGACCAAGGAATTTGTGGATAACAGGAATTAAAATCTGGTTAGAAATTTGGTTTCACAGTATTTTGCAAGCCAGAAAAATTCACCAACACAGCCTGAGAGCATGAAAAAAGTCAAGATATCTGGTCATATTTCTATGAGGAATTTCAGTGAAATTAAGCCTTAACAATGAGGAAGAGCTAGAAAAATGACAAGGGCAATAGTCTTTGTACTGTCCTCAGACATAGCCTTGGTTACCATAATTTCAGATGGTGCATAAGTAAGATAAATCCTGCAAAGACCAGAAACAAGACAAGAGTTCCCAAATTAAAGTGTAGAAAGTTGTATGTAAAAAACATTCACAGAGCTTCAGCTATCTTTAATCCTGCTAATTTTATCTAGAGTAAAATCAAATATTTGTACATTATATGATATATACAATAATATCAGTTTAAGTATACAACAAAAGCTTAATGACCTTTGAATATAAACAAAAGAAAGGACGGATATATTTACTTTAAAACGTTCCACCTCCATTTCTTCAAACTTTCCAGCAGAAGATGTTCCTGCACAGTTCACAAGCATATCCACTGGGCCGAGCTTCTCTTGTGCCTACATGACAACCAAAAGCTCCTTCAATACTTTAATAATTATAGTGCCATCGTAACAAAGCATGTGACATTACCTGTTTTATCACACTTTCCACCTGAGAGTAGTCACTGGAAACATCCACCGATACACAGAGAACGACCTTGATAGAGTAATTGAGATTTTGTAAATTCCATCAGCTGTTCTGCCAAAAAGGAATACGTACAATAACCTGAGCTCTTTCCATGACATAAACACTGGTCCCCTACCTGCTTGTCATTGATGGCAAATTTCTCCACCTCCTTCTTTGCTCTGAGTAATTTTTCCTATGGGAAAATATCATAACTTAGCATTAAATGTAAACACTCAAAATGTCACTATGTTCAAAACTTGACAAAAGATTAACCATTCTTAAGATCAGTAATCACATGATTCCCAAGTGTTTAACATAAAACAAAGTCAAGTTTGCATGCAAGACTACAGCGTTCCCCTAGCATGGAACAATTTCACCTTTAATGTTTGACATCAAAAGGAGGCGGATATAAAAACAAAGAGCTTGTGACGGAACTAAATAATCTACGCTGACCTCATCTCGTGCCACAAGAGTGATGAAGGCTCCTTGTCTGTAGCACTCGATCGCGATGCATTTCCCAATTCCACTTGAGCCTCCTGTAACCTGAACATGTACACGGTGAGATCAAAGATCACACATAGGGGGCTGATACACAGGCTGAGGTACAAATAAACTGCAATGACACAGTACTTCCAAAATATAACATGACTTTGTATAGTGCAAGTTAAAAAATGTTACTTTATAGTATTCATGTGTATACAGTTTTTGATTGCTGGTTGATCTTAGACAAAATATAGTTGACTACCTGAATATCTTCAATAACCAATATTTTCCTATCCTAGCTTTTCCTTACCTAACTGGAAAGGGAAAAAACGTTGCGATGATTGAGTTTTTTGTTGTTTTTTTTTCTCCAATGCAAGTACACATATCAAACCCTTTTGCTATAAGAGGCAAACAGCTTTTTTTTGTTTTTTTTTGTTTGGCTGAATCCTCTTTACTCAATCGAAGTTTAAGGTGGTCCAACAAAGTTTTAATGTATTGCTTTTTCATATTGATTTCATAGGGTGGCCAGTTTTCATTGCTACAAATGTCATAATGCAATTGTTTCCTATGGCTTTTTTTTTTCTTCTACAGCAATAGTTTAATTCAAATGCAGCGAATTACTAGTTATACAAACTGGGAACTACGTCGTTCAGTATATTCAGTCCAGGCGTGGGCGTGTCTCTGCTAATAATGGACATGTATGTTTGAAAGTAATAAATCTACTTATCTAAAGGAACAAACAAAAATAAAACGTGTTGTCAGAAAGTTGTTTTTCTGAGGTAGTGATAGCGCCAAAATGGTTCTGCATAACTCTGAAGTGTAATATCAAACTCTGGCTAAACTGGAGACTGAAGCTACAAAGCTAGAGAAAATAGACGTTAGCTACCGTTACCGATAGTTACGTGCTGGACTTACCACAACATGGGCCCCGTTCAGTTTCAGTGGCTTGGGACTTATGAGGGGCGATATCATGTAAAGTAGTAACACAAAGGCCACTATAAAGGCAACTACAACAAGAAGCATAATAAACGGGAGGAGCAGCCACCAAGAATTGATGAAAAGCCAATCTGTAATCGATGAACTCAATCCTTCCTCAGAGGACATGGGTGAAAACTTAGCTTGCTTGCTAACTAGCAGGCCAGTTTCACTAATGCGATATCAGAGCTGCGAGGCAGACGGCGGCCTACAGGGGAGGCGAAACGCGGACCTCGGAGGAGGGGTTGCTCCAGGTTTGGTCAGTTAGTTCATAGATGTGTAACAGCAAGTAAAACGTTACGTGCTAGACTTTGGCACCTCGTGATAAAACGCTGTCTGCATAAACTAAAGCAAACTGAACAGGCTTCTGTAAGTAAACGAACGATCGTTCCTGGTATTTGTAGTTCTCATTCCCGTAAAATTACGTCGGGAGTCATTGAGGCTACGTAAATATAAACAACAATACCCACAATGCAACACGCCTCCACCGCATTCTACATATGCGTTTCAGTTGGCCCCACACAGCACTAAAGTTTCCGCACAGAGCAACACAACTACAAAACAAACAAAAAAGAAAACACTTTTTCTGGACATACCTTATGTTTTATTTACATTGAAGAAATGAAAAACAGAAAATTCATTCCATGGGTTACCCCTTCTCAAAGGAAAAGGCTCAACAGTTGGCTACATACAGATATAGACATATACAGTAAAATGAGACATTCCTCCTATTGATAAAGATAAAAAGGGGACAGATTGCACATCTCAAGAGCCAACAAAACAGTTGCAAACAATCCCTAAAAGAACAAATATGAAATGTACAAGAATAGCACATTCCTTAGTCATAGTGACAAAGCACTTGTATAAGAATAACTGAAAAATAAACCAATTTATTACAAAAAGAAAAAAATAATAATGTGCATCTTTCTGAAAAGGCACGTGGTGCGCACTGCCATGTATGGCTACTTTAAGTTTATTTTTAAAGATGAATTTCTTTGTTTTTAAATACACAGGACCATATTTCCATCTAAGCCACTGCTTTCCAAGTTTTAAATATCATTCAGAATCTGACTGATATAATGTAAGGCTTTCTTTTTTGCGTTTGAAAATATTCAGCAAAGCTGTTAATACAAATGAGTATGTACAGTAGTTTGTGGAAATAACATGAGCATCGTAGTTCAAAGCCACGGAGTCCTTAAGAAATGGTCAGACATTGCTGGTCTTTCACCACTATTGATGCATGTGTCAGATGCATGAGTAAACAAACATAATCGCTTGTTTGGAAACTGACAATCCACAAATTCCAGAAGGCCTAAATAATTTCTTATTCTGAATATTTCAGTCTCAAAGCTCTTCACTGAGATTTCACCTTAAAGTTTATGAACTTATGCCTTTCACCCATACTGCTCAATGTTGATGCATTGTCCAAGTACAGTATGCTATAAAATGCTTGATTTATCTTCATAAAAATATAAAGTATGTAAAAGGATGTTTATCATAAAGTTATCAAGTTTATTATCTAGTGAGATGTAGTCTAGAAAGCAATGACATTAGAGTTAGTTACACTTTTAAATAACTTATTTGTAATAATTGTCTGTCATAATGCCTGTGATCTGCTTGCATATTCTGCTCATCAATACTCTTAGTGCTTAAGTCAAAACATTTTCTGAGTTTGTGGTGATTTCTTAATCAAAACAGCAAGATGTGGCAGCTCTTTGGAAAATGAAAACCAAATAAAACCAAATATCTCCCTTTGTGTGGTTATCAAAATGATAAAAACCAAGCTGTGGTCTTGCCTATCTTAGATAACCCACAAAGCCTTGTGAATAGTAAGCATGTCAGAGAGAAAGGGGAGTAAAGACAATAAAAGACGCGATTACAATTATTTGCTTTGGTTTGGTTCCATCACATAATCTAGCCTTCCTGTCCAAAATCTTCTGTGAACTTTTTCAGTTTCTCCAGATCCTGTTCGTTGACTGTTGGCTTTGTATTTGCCAGAGACCTCATCATGTCAGGCTGAGAAGAAGAAATAAAGCAAACGATGATTGTTCCAATGTGTCTAACAACTGAAATGTGTAGCAGCTAGCAAGTGCAATGTTTTAGTAACCTTACCATGGACACCACAGGTTCCAATAGCTTTTCCCCAGGGACGTCCATCCAGGTCATTTCTATTGCATTTGGATCACCAGGTGAACAAGGAGTCAAGAGGTCATCAATGATAACATTTGGATCAGTTCTTGATGAACCTCGTACCTTTGCATTAAAATCAGAACACAACAATGAATACCAAAATGAAAATAAGCCCATTTCACTTTGTTATAAAGAAGACTTAGACAAGTAAATGTAAGGTCGTACCCGTTTGAAGTGGGTTGCTGACTGAACCTTTCGTACAGGCTGCATTAGAGCATCTCTAACAATTATGCTGATATCTGCCCCAGAGTATCCATCTGTCTTCTTGCCCAGCGTGGCAAAGTCAGCTTCATTGAGGCTGTTGGGGGTGGAGCCTAGATGGAGCTTAAACATGAAGGAGCGAGCATGTTCTTCAGGCAGCGGGATGTAGATCCTCTTCTCAAACCTGAGATGGTATTGTTAGCCAACACTTAGAACAATTAGATGACTCCTGGATAGCAGCTTTAAATGTCTGTCAACAAAATACCTTCTTCTGATGGCAGAGTCAAGAGTCCAAGGAATGTTTGTTGCTCCAAGAACAAGGACTCCTTCATTGTCATTCCCCACACCTAAAGGAAAAAATATACACTTAAAACACACAGCAACTTATAAACTGAGGAAAAAGTGGTAACATTCACCAATTCCTTTTTCTTGCATCACTGCTAAAATAGACTAAATTGTTGTATTATATAGTGCAGATATTCACGCTTGAGTGTAAAAGCAGAAAATAATTCTCATTAAGGCCTTTAACTTTTACACCTTTAAATCAGAAATTACTTCAGCTTTCAGTTTCTTGTACTTGAAAATTCAATGCTCTTTTAAACCGTGTCCACACATAGCCAGGATTTTGTAAAATCTAATATTTTCCCCCTCTCTGGCCAGTAAAAAAAAAAAACCAAACAAACAAAAAATTCCACACAACCCCCTTTTTCATAAACAAATCCATTCACACTTAACGGCATGGCTGCGTTGTTGAGCACATTCATAAGCATACCAACCCGTTAGGCGGCAGTAGTGCCTTCCTATCCAATCAGAATACCCTTCCGTCTCACGATGTCACTTCCACAACAGTACTGATGGCAGTGTAAAAACACACAAAGTAGCCTGGACCATGAATAATGTTAACACAGTTTTGAAGACGTCCATGCAATTGAAAAAAACATCGCACCTGTGACGTCGTGATATTTTTTTGTTGCAGACAGTGATGTTTCAAAACCTAAAACCCGCAGTTATATATATATGTCCACATGCACACGTGCAAACCAATTACTTGCAAATCTTCACTTTTAAAGTTTTTATTTTTATTTTTTGGAAGAATTGTTTTGATTGCATAAATCTGCATCTTCCTGTGGATAACAGGCCACATCGGAGCAAAATACCTTGGTTTTGTGAGATACCCTGCTATGTGTAGACAAGGATTTCAAAATGAGAGATTTTGGATTTCCAACACCTGTCTAAAGCTGTATCAGCAAGCTGAAGAACTGACTTTAATTAGAGTGCTGCTGCTGCATTTTTCTTGTCATGACTCTGTAATACGACCATACTGTGATGGATAGAAGAGTTTGACACCCCTGCTCTAGAAAATATTTATCAAAACAAAAGAAAGATTAATGTGAATATGCTGACACTTACTGTGCTTTGTCTAGAGAGTAACCCACTCTCAATACTGAGTTTGTGAACAACCTCTCAATACTGAGGCAAACCATCACTATAAGATATCAATACTTGTATTGGCATCTTAACTGTTTTAAAAAAAATGTTTAGCATTTTTCAACTAATTTATAAAAGTAAAAAAAGAAGGTTTCTGTACCATAAAATTAAAAACTGTAGAGAGGCAAACCAAGTGTTAAGTCTTACATACTTACTGGGGAAGGCTTTTTTTAACAGATGAACAAACCTCTGGTTGACTCACATAAACACTGATACGTGGAGAAATAGCCTGGTTTTTATACGCAATTTTGTTTCCATGAATTTGAATAAGGCATTATAATGTGACAAGCTGAAATAATTGCAATGAGAATTAGACACAAGGTTTGATAGTCAAAACAGGCAACAGCTGTTATTTCACTAAATATAGTATTTTAAATTCTGTCATGTGCTTCGGATGCCTTATTTTCTCATTTACTTTCAGAGTAAACAGCTGCCGTAAATCAGCAACAACCTGTTAACTTTTTGTTGTGCTGATCGTTAAAATTTTCAAACACTTAATTTCAATAATAGTCCATTTAGACAAGTTGGTGCAGAGCAAACAGCATTTTCTCTTTTTACCGCTTTGTGTCAGTGCACTCCACACAGTCCTATTAGTCCAGCCTTCCCTGACTACATGCCCAAGTGTCCATGGGCAAGACCCCTGATGTGTATATCAGTGTATGACTGTGTGTGTGTGTGTGTGTGTGTGTGCGTGTGTGTGTGTGTGAGAGAGAGAGAGAATGTCCCATGTAGCGTGAAGCACTTTGAGTGCATAACTTCATAACTGGGGTGGGATTATATATAAGCTTGTGCTTCCACCCACTAATTTTGAATGTTTTGTCATATATTATTTATTTCTATTTTTGTCATTATGTTCAAATAAACTTTTGAAACCAAACCAAAAAAAACAAAAAGTTCATTTGCTCAAACAAGATAATTTTTTAAAAGTTTTTCCATATCTAAATCTATAAAAATACAGAAAATCTTCCAGTCTGAAACAAACTTATTTTTCTTGAAAAAAGTCCTACATTAATAAAAAAAAAAACAAAAAAAAAACAAAAACAAAAACCAAAAACACACTGAAACTTTTGTAAAAATGCAGTTTCGGACTTACAGGTTGTGCATTTATTCTAAAGAATACTGCAGGAAAAAACAAACAAAAAAAAAACTTCCTCAACATGAAAATTATCTTGCAAATTTTGAGGTTTTGCCAATAGAATACTTATAATTATTTAAACAATAACTGCAGCTCAATGAACTCACCTTGCATCTGAACCAGGAACTCTGTTTTAATACGACGAGCAGCTTCGCTCTCATTCTCACTTCTTGAACCGCACAAGGAGTCGATCTCATCAATAAAAATGATAGAAGGCTTATGCTCCCTTGCAAGGCTGAAAAGATTCTTCACCAATCTGGACAGGAAAATTAGTTAAACACAAACTCCTGTTGACTGAAATAAGTTCATATAGATAACATTTAGTCATTCCTAATATAATATTTATAAAAATAAAAAAAAACAAAAAAAAAAACAAAAGCTTAACCTATTTTTCCTATTAACTACCATTTCCAAAACTCACTTTTCACTCTCTCCCAGCCATTTGGAGACGAGATCAGATGAAGAGATAGAGAAGAAGGTTGAGTTGTTTGCTTCTGTTGCAACTGCTTTAGCCAGGTAGGACTTTCCTGTACCTGGAGGCCCAAAGAGTAAAATCCCCCTCCATGGAGTTCTTTTTCCTGTCAATCAAGAAAAGATTCAATTAATTCCTGTCACCAACTTTCTACTGATGGCACACTAATACAGCTGTTATATGCAACACAGGTCTAAGTTTCTTTCCTTAAAGAGCCAAATAATGATGTGGCTATCTTTTTAAATGAGATAATACCTGTGAAGAGGTGGGGGAATTTGATTGGAAGAATAACAGCCTCTTTTAGTGCTTCTTTGGCTCCTTCTAAACCAGCAACATCATTCCATTTGATATTTGGTTTCTCCATGACAATTGCCCCTGAAAAGGTATTTCATGACATATTACTGAGAGACCCAAGTCACGCCTTTAATATAAACTTGGTTCAGATAAGGTCTAATTTGACAATAATTAAGAAACATTACAAACCTGAGAGTTGATTTTGGAACTTCTTTTTCTCTGGATCATCACCTTCATCGCTTTCATTCCTGAATAAATAAATAAATAAATAAATATATAAAAGGCATCCATATATTATATGTATGCTGCATTTTCTCTCTAGTCAACTAAAAATGTATCATATTTTCACATTTATCTCAGGGAAATTTTTTACCCCTCCATTCAAATATGACTGGCATCACATCAGCAGACCTAGCCCTCAACCCCACCCGTTTACACACCCTTTGTCATCAGGTTGTGACTCTTTAACTGGCTTTGCAGGAGGAGCCTTCTCTTTCTTCTTCAAATACTCCTTCAGTTTCTCTGCTCTGTCCAAGTACTCAGCACATTTTGCCCGGATGCTCTGCTTAGCTTTGTCACCCTGGGCTTCATCTGTAAAGAATGAGCACAAATAATGGTCACAAAAATAAATTCAGCAACAAACATTGTCCTCCTGAATGTGAAATTACCCTTTTCTGAACACTTGTATAAATTTAACATTGTTGGATTTTTAAGGCATAAAAGCTACTCTGATTTCCACCCACCAACAAAGTTCAGCATCGTCAAGAAAGATAATAATTAAATTCCTAATGTAGCAAACCCCTTAGACTGTTTTACTTGTATTGCTGTATAATTAGTGGCAGTGTGCTGTCTTATGCCTTACATTTTACCACATGAAGAAAGTACTGAACAGCAGCCTGATATAGGCGCAGAGCCTCCTCATAGTTCTGAGCTTTATCCTCCTGAGCTGCCTTGCTGGCAAGATCAATGGCTTTCTGAAATCACAGACAGAGAACACCATTAGTCAAATTGATGAGTAAGGACTGACTTTAATAAAAACAAAAAAACAAAAAACCCAGAGCTGTCAGTTAAGGATGCCTCTTAATATTGTGTTTGTCTTCTCCTTACATTAATAGCATTAAACTGAAAGCATCTAACATAATGTGTTGAGTGTAAAAATGTAATGGTAACAATATTAGCTCTGAGTGTGTGCAAATATGGATAACACACACCAAAAACCTTCCTATATCTGCACAGATCAGTTTAGTGCAGATTAGTGCTACAGCTGTTAGGTTTACTGACATCTCACACTCCTGAGATACAAAGCCATTTCTTTCACTTCCTTTTTATTACCAAACTATTGATTATGAATAGCATACAAAATATCAACGCAAAACGATTAAGTAAAAATGGTTTTCTATTTAAAGAGTGC
The DNA here is from genome assembly GCF_933228915.1 of Telmatherina bonti. Lineage (NCBI taxonomy): Eukaryota > Metazoa > Chordata > Actinopteri > Atheriniformes > Telmatherinidae > Telmatherina > Telmatherina bonti. Next base: position 21,870,775 of record NC_136625.1, on the reverse strand, counting down.
ACGTTTTCAGAAGCCAAATAAGACCTTCTAACAAGTAGGGTTAATCTCATTAGTTGCCTTGTTAGTAATTGCAGGGTCTGACTATTGATTTACGGTTTTAAAAAAAATCACCAATAACAACAAAAGAACAAAGAAAAAACAACTTTGGTAATATCAAAATGAAATGCCAGCTGCTGCTGATGTTTTCATAAACGAGTATCAGTTCATGCCTATTTGTATCATGCTAGCTAACGTGGCTAACAATGCTAATTAGCTCAGTAGCTAATTACGCAATGTAATTTATAAGAAGGCACATATACCAAACACAATTCACAAAAACTGGTTCAGACATTTTTGTTCCTCACATATCCGATACTTTAACTAACGTTGCTCTACAACAACTTTGGAGGCTTAAAACAGCGTTTTAGCCACCTTCGAGGGTTTGTCCACAACTTACCTGTAAATTATTGTTGGCCATAAGGGCGACTCAGTCGTCTAAAAGCCAAAACAAATTAAATACTCCCGTGACTAATCTACTTTTAAACGCTCTTATAATAAAGTCAGCCGTGCAGGCAACCTGTTATCGAACAAATCGAGCTTTTTCGTGAACTTGTTTTCGTTTCTTGGATGGCTACCGAGTCAAACGGAGGACGAAACTTCCGCATTGAAAAGTCGATACTCGTGTGTACGGAATGCGTTGACGTCATGACGCACCGTCAACACGGTTCATAACAATAAGTCAACCTTTTCTTTTGTTTAAAAAAATGCTCTTTGATAAAAACAGCTTATTTATCCTCGTGTGAAATAGAAATAGAGTCTCAGTTAAAATAATTTATATCTATTTTTTAGATAATATTTGGACCTTGTTATACAATTTGTGGTTAATAATTTATTAATTTTATTCGCTGTTAGCAAATGAAAGCAAATTAACTATGAAAGCTTGAATGCAGCTTGAAACATTTTTACACATTCCATACATAATTGGTCATGTACTTAAGTTTACACCATTTAAGAACTGGTACTCTGACCAGAACTGTTCATGTTTTCCTGAAAATGTGGTTAACATTCATAGGATAAATAATCTGTAAGTATATTCTTCTTGACCTCTTTATTCACTAGGTAGTCCTGTAGTTCTTCCACTCTGTCCAGGTACTGTTTACATTTGTCTCTAATCTTCTGATTGCCATCTTTACCTTGAGGTTCCCCTGGAAAAATGAAAGACATAATATTAATCAAAGAAACAGGTCAAACATTGTGTCCCAGTAACACACTGAGGAACATGTAAATTGATGTTGCTCTTCATGCCACAGTCGGTTTACCATCATATTGACTCACGTTTTAGAATGTGAAGAAAGTACTTTACGGCATGCTGGTAGGATCGGATGGCTTCCTCATAGTTTCCAGCCTGGTCTTCTTGTGAGGCTTTCTGTGCTACAGCAATAGCTTTCTGAAAAGGGAGGAAATTATTTCAGCTTTATTACAGTAGCAGACTTAGTTATTCTATTCAAATCCCTGTGATGATGTTATAACAGTTTAAAACTTAAAGTCACTTAGTTTACAACACAAAGAGCCTCACTAGGTATACTGTATGTAGAAGAATGCTGTTGAATTACATTTTGAAGTTTAAACATCAGATTATAAGAAGAAATAATATTTATTTCTTTTCAACAGCTAAAGTACTAAACTTATTTAAAAAAGATTTAATGAACCAAATTCAAATACATTTTTATGCTTTTAAATGCTAATATCTTTGCTAAAATAACACTTAAATTCAGGACTACAACTGTCATTTTGTTGACTTTCTTGGTGTGATAATATATTTGATTGTGCAATTTATATCTCTTCATCTGTCTGAATTCAGCATTTATTTACAACCAGCAGCCACTTTATTAGGTACGACAAACCAAGCATCAGAAAGTGGAAGGAGGGAATGGTGCTAGCATGGTTTGGTCTGAGTATTCAGAAATTGTTGATCTACAGGGATTTTTGAGTTAAACCAAATTGGATGGTTTTCAGGAAAAAGGAAATATCCAGTGAGAAACGGTTGTCTGGACCAAAATGCCTTGTCATGTCAAAGGTCAGAGGAGAATGGGCAGACTGGACAGAGATATTAGAAAGGTAAATGTAAGTCAACTAGCTACTGGTTCAAACCAAGGCACGCTGGATATAATTTTTAAAAACAACATGTAGACCGTTGAAGCAATGGGTCTACGACAACAGAAGATCATACAAGGTGCGATTTCTGATAGAACAGGACACCGAAGCTACAGTTTGTACAGGCTCACAAAAACTAGACAATAGCTGACTGGAAAAATGTTGCCTGTTCTGATCAGTTTCCATTTTAGCGATAACATGTATAAGGCAGGGTCAGAATTTAATGTGAAGAACTTGGAAACATGGATCCATGTTGCTTCATGCCAGTGGTGTAGGCTGCTGCCGGTGGTGTAATGGTGAGGGGGACATTACTGTTGCACACTTTGTGGCCATTAATAACAACTGAGCATTGTTTAAACCCCACAACCTATTGTTGCACACCATGTCCATCTCTTCACAGTGAGTGTACCCATCTTCTGACGGCTACATTCAGCAAGCTAATGCACCATGTCACAAAGCTCAAATCATCTCAAAATGACAAGCTGAACATGACAGTAAGTTAACTGTAGCTACTCCAATGGCCTCCATAATCACTGTATCTCGGTCAAACAGAAAACCTATGGCATGTGGTGGTACAAATTTGCAGCAACTGTATGATGCCATCATGTCAATATGGACTAAAACTTCTCTGGCACCATGTTTCCAATACCTTGCTATGTCACAGTTATTTAATCCCGTTCTGAAGGCAAAATGAGGTCCAATCTGGTAATACTACAAGAATATGTAACTAAGAAGAGCTGTTCAATTCCGTCCCCAGGGGGAAACAGTCCGGCAGGTTTTCAGTGTTTCCCTGCTTCAACACACCTGACTCTAGTCTAATTTATAGTTCATCAAAACTTTATATGCTGTTAGATCAATCAATGTATTTACAGATTGTAAACTATGAACGGCAGGCTACCCCCTGCTTAATAACAATACATTAACAATAAATAAATAAATCAGATTCAAACTAATCTGTAGACTTTATGCGAGGCACATTTTGCGGTCAGGCACTCCAGCGGTGGCAACACAACATTGTTATTTTGTGTATAAGACAACAGCTCAGATTATAAATGAATTAAACTCGTGGTATGGCCTAGTTTTGACAACAGCGCACGTTAAAAAAAAAAGAAAAAAAAAGTAAATCTGAATTACAAGGACCGAGATGAAACCTGTCATTGTGCGATAGGTATGTTCCTGTTCCGACGGGCTGACTTCAATCTTAATGGAAAAACTTCCTGTCTTTACAGATTATTCATCCTACCTGCAGATTCGTTGGCTCCATGCGACAACTTGTGAAAATAATAAACACAACAGATACAGCCCCCGATCCCCTCAAGTCTAGTTTCGTTTACGCAGCCTATAGTCTACTGCCAGTGTATAAAGTCAGTTCCTGTTTGCTTATCACTCCCCCATCTGTGACACATGCGTCTTAGCGAAAGCAGCCTCTACAGTCCAAAGAATGACAACGATGTCCAGGCATGAAGTCACGATGCCCAGTTGTTGCTGTGGAAATTTGTGGGGAAAAAACAAAAACAAAAAACCCATAAATTTAAGGGGAATTCCACTAGAGTCTAAACTGAAAGTTCATTTGAGTTTTTACTTAAATTCATTTTAGGGTTTTAGGACAAAAACTGAACAGGATAGGTCTACATATTAGACAGAAGAATAATTAGTTGAAACTCTGCAGGACAGATCGAATTACAGACACTAACCCAGAAACACGCGAGACTTGTTACGTGCACATGAAAATGGAGGCTACACCGAAATCCACTTCATGACTGCATCTGGTGTAATGACAGCGTTTTTCACTAGATGGCGCCCTAACATCATCGTAAATGGATCAGTGATTCGGGGTGCACCTCTCTGGGGCTCATCTTCATCTGCAGTTGGATACACGGTAGTGCAGATGCTCAGCGTGTCTTTCTTTCACCATTTAATTATCAAGCTGATGATTTTTATTTTCATTTGGACATTACCTCAGAAATCGAGTAAACGTAACCTCAGAAATAAATTAAAGTAATAATTTCCTAAAAATGAAACTACTTTCTTGAAAGATGCGAGTTTATTTGAGTTAAGATTATTAAAAGTGTAAAGTCGTCGGCTATAAGCGATAAAATGTTCACCTGTAGGCTAAATGGAAGTTTCTTATATTTCAACAGAAGTAAAAATCGGACGTGTCTGTGGTGAATGCAGTGTAAACTGTGATGAAGACCTTTGGCCCTTCTCAGACACAAATTCGTAGACTGGACCCGAGACAGTCTGACACCTGAGAGCTCCAGCGGTGTAGCGCGCAGTTTTAATTTAGTCGGGAACGAGGAAAACTGGCCTGGATTGTGGGGAGGATATGCACCGAAAACAGGACACACCTTCAGCAGAGGAAGATGAATTTGAAACTTTGTGACAGGACCTAGCAGACCTACTCAGAGATCCGCGCGCGTAATCTCCACATAACGCATTTCATGGAGAGCCATAGATGACAAGACCTGCACGCACGCGGCGCGTTGTTGTCGGCATCTACGAGGGTCTGCGATGTGGAACATGGCGAGGGGGCAGACAGGAGCTCATCTCCTCGCTGTATTTCTGACTTCTTGGATAACAGTTTTCAGGGACGCGCATGGACAACAAACTTTTACGGACTCTGGGTTCAGTTTGAATCCACCGTACTTCAACCTCGCCGAGGGGTCCGAAATATCTGCCACAGCAACCTGCGGCCAGGATGAGGCTGGCACACCGAGATTTGATTTGTATTGCAAGCTTGTTGGAGGACCCACCACTAGTCTTCATACTCAAAATATCAAGGCAAGCACTTTTAATCTGTGCTTAGAAATAAAATGCAGTTTTTAATCCTTATAATTTTTCAGTATGTTGAGCTCTAACCAACTTGTGCAAGTTATGTTCTTACACACTGGACTTAATTCCACTTTTTCTCCCTTCACAAGTGGTCTCACTCCCTATGATTCTCATAAATAGCTCAATCTATTTCCTGAATTCCACATTATTGATTAAACTCCTTTCTGTACAGTTTAAATTTGCCAGCGTCACCAACATTTCAAAACATATTTATTGTTTCTGTCTGCATTATTTAGGGTCAGTTTTGTGACTACTGCAACTCCATGGACCCAAACAAAGCCCATCCAGCGAGAAATGCCATTGATGGGACAGAGCATTGGTGGCAGAGCCCTCCTCTGTCCAGAGGAATGGCCTACAATGAGGTGAACATAACCCTGGACCTTGGGCAGGTGAGATTATCTCTTGCTACTTTGCGCAGTAACAGATGTTTACCTGCTGTAACCTGCTGTGAGAATAATGATAGCTCTGTGTTGAAAGTAAAATATAGCATCTGAATGTTTAAAGAGATGAACTTCTCTCCCTTGTTGTCCATTGCTGTGCTGTTGGGACATGAGTTGTGCCCCCCCCCCCCCCCCCCCCCCCCCCCCCCCCCCTCATTGGATATTTGCAGTGTTTTTGACCCACATTCTTTGTAATTGCTGGTTTTTCTGAAGCTGCTTTGCTGCGGATGAATGTGGAAGAAAGTTGTTTGACTCACCGTGCTTCATTCACAAGTATTTTAAAGGTGTTGTGTGATTATATTTTCAGTGTGAGCTTCAACACCTCAGCAAGCAGTAATCATGTGCAGTGGCTGGATTCTTTCCAGGAATCAGATTCCATCATGACCTGTGTCTTTGGCAGGAGTTTGGCTAACGGCCCATAAAAGTGTACCTCACGCTCAATTATCCGCTGCGAGGAAAGGGTGGAATGGTGTGTCTGGATTAGGGATCATAAGGATGTAAAATCAGATTGGAAATGTGCAGGTGGACTCTTGGACCTCATGCTTTATATGGATTTAGGAAAACAAAAAGGGCTCCTCTGCACACATGCTGCACCTTTGACTCCCTGTGGGCACTGTGTCAGACAATGGGTGTGGGCTTTTCTGTCTCTGTTTTTAGACAGACTGAGCTGAGCACAGATCCTGCATGGCTAAATATAGTCCAAACCGTAGAGAGGATGGACACATGGAGGGCCTTTAGGGATGTCTGACTTTAATACGTGGTAATGCTCAGTTTACTTGGGTGTAGGGAAAGCAGCATTATTGTATTATGTTGTGCTAAAAAGAGCGTGGCTAGATCTGTGATTGTGACTACCAACCACAAAACACCCGGCCCCACCTCAGTCTACACACACAACTCAACACCTGTCACACACAGGCATCTCTCTTTTAATGGCATCTGAGGCAACCACTGAGATTAAAATTTTCACCTGCCGAAGTTGCTTTTTAAGCCGTTTGGATGTTTTGGTGCTCAAACTGAAGGACATGTCTGTGATTTACTCCCTTGTCTACTCAAATACATCATGGCTGAACTTTGAGTAGTTTTCGATGCGTGTCTTGGCTGAACAAAGTGCTTTCTTTATCTACTTGAGAGGTTTACTGCTTACTTACTTAATTACTTAAATCTTTTTTCTGGACTCATGGTCCATTTAAAAATTATTGCTCTTCTCTAACGCTCAAATGTAAACGCCTGAATTTATCTAAGACAGAGCTATAGCTGTCATATGTGTGACTTCTCCCTGAGGAACTTTATTGCTTTGTAGATTCTTTTGAAAGCCACAGGATAAACGATGTGTTTATTGAAATATGTGGGCAAGACTGAGCTGAAAAGGTTCTGTGGTTCCTTTCAAGACCTACACAGGTGGGTGCAGGGCTGGTCTCTGTAAGAGCTCTGAATAGATATATAAGATAACGACACGGTTTGTGTTGATGTTAAAAATGTTGAGGATTAAAGCAAGGGACTCTTTTTTTATTTTTTTGACAGGGTTGTTTCCGGTTTCTCTGTTTCAAACTAGGCTGTTTGAAGCATGGTCTGCCACGTTTAAAGCCAGTTTTTATCAGACGAAAAATGAGCGCAGTCGTTTGTCAGACAGATTTACATCAGCAGGCTGGCTCTACTCATGGTGGTGTTGGCTTGTGAGTTTATTTCTTAACCATCCTGGGATGGACTAGTATGATTCTATTTGCATACATTTGTTATCTCCTCTGATTCTCAGACCTCTCCTGTACCACCTGGAAGTTGTTATTTTGTAACATTTTCTTTGTTTTACAGTGAAATGTCTTGACAGCTTTTGTCTGGCATAAAATTTGAGCTATCAGGGGTTCTTGTGACTATCTGATGTGAGTTGCACGTGCTCAGATAAGAGTCCTGCATATGACACTGGAAACTAACTCTTCCCTTATTCTCTTTCTTGTGTAGATACAAAATCTAGATGCTTATTTGCTGTTGTAAATGTTTCTGGCTTCCAAGGTCAAGTATGACTTGCTTAATTCTGAATTTTTAATAATTTTTAATAATTTTTGTTTATTTTAAAAGTGAGAAACTGGATATCATCCGGGTTACTGCACATAATTTAGATCATGTTGAAGGATCTGATGTAACTCACGCACACCTGCAGCCTGGATCTTATGTGTTTGAATATACTGCTGCTTGGTGATGTCTGCATAGGTCAATGAAACTTTAGTAAAGATGATGACATTCAGACATGACAAGACATAAACAATAGGGTGGATGGATGCCAAAACCCAAACATGGCAACTAAAATTATTTTTCCAATGTGTCTTTTTATCTTAAGAGGAAGAGGAATCATTGTCAGTCTTAATAAACTGTCATTGGTATCTACCCTGTGTTACTGAATTACCTTACAGTGCTTGTGTATGGTGATGACTCTCCTCCCTAGCATTAATTCTTCTGATAATGACCTGTGAACAGTAATGCGGTAGAAAAATGTGCACACATGTTTTGCATGTACTATAAGTTAAAGTAATTTCGCCCAGCAAATTTGCATAACATCATTTTTATGTCTACCAATGAAAACAAAAAAGCATGACAAAGAATCCTAATTCTACCAAAGGAGAGACTTTTCCCTCTACTTTTAATTTAATGCTTTGTTTTTTTTTAACCTTTTTTACCCAGGCAAAGTCTCTATAAAACTTTAACTAACTTGGCAGGATAGAGTCAGTGGTTGCATGTTTATGTGAGTAGAAGGATAGTCCACGAACCGACTTCCAAAGGACACAAAGTTAAATAGGAAGCATTATTTTAATTATTTTAAGCAAGATTAAGCCATTATATTAGTTTGGCTTAGTTTTAGAGAGAAAAACAGCTACAGGAGCAGCTCGCAAACACTCTGTTCTTTATTGCTTTTTTTTTTAAAAAAAAAAACCTTCATTCAGTTATGCAAATTTCTGGCATTATAGTATAATGTTGATACAGTTCACAGAGAACATGAAAATAACTGATATTCACAAGACAGAAAACTATAATAAAATGAGAAACTTTCTAAAATAACTTGTAGGATTCATGGAAAGTTTCAGTACACTGTTTGGCTGCAGTAGGTAAAGAAAATCTATTAAACTATTAGGCAAGTAGATGCATCAGTCATGCAATGGCTTGTGTTGCAGCCAACTGCAAAGAAAACATTTAGTCAGTAGATGGAAGAATAGATTAAATCAAATGAAATTTCAATTTAAAAGCAAAAGAGGGTGACTTTTATGATAACATAATTATTTAAAATGCACAATAAAATCCAAAATACCTATGCAGTAATCAATGTGAAAGAAAATAAATGAAGCAATGCAACTTTATGCCTTTCAAAAATCCCCATATCAGAACTTTTCATCAGTTGTTGCCAAACGTCTAATGCCACGTCAAACTCCTGACCAATTTTTAAATGACTTCAGTTTAGGAATTTGGAAACGATCTCTATGTCTCAGACAGGCCAATGCAAGCAGGCGAGCTGGTCCCTGTTTGTGTGACATCTTGACTTTTGACCCCTTGACCCATGACAAATTAGAAAATGACCTCTATGGTCTTCAGTTGCTTCCTGTGTGACAGTTAAAGTGGAGTTTGCTATCAATTGTTTAAGAATGAAAAGATTGAGTTAAAAGCATGTCATTGATCAAACATTGAAATATTTAACCCTGAGAGTTGTGCCAGGTTATGTGCCTGCTTCCAAAAAGCCCCAGTTCTCTTCAATTCAGGTGGTTTGTAGCCGATTCAGAACATATGTGCCTATATAACTTAAGAATTACTGAATATTTCTAGTATATCCCATCATAAATTAAGGCCATCAGTGTGAAAATACTGGCTACATTTCCTGGAACTTTTGCCCTTGTTAAACTATTTGCAGGACACAGTAGGTAAGCCATTGTTCTGCTAAACATTTACACCATGTATCCAGACTGCCAGTCACTCCTCTTTATTTTTTCTGGGGAATGTATTTTAGGAGCCGTGACCACATGTGCTTATCTGCCTGAGTGAGCCAGAGTTGAGCATGTGAGGCAAACATACCAGGGCTTACTGCTGTCTGTCTCCTATTTGATAAGTCTGAACTGCTTCTTATTGGTAGTCAGGCACCAGATGAATACTGGATATCACTGGGTTTGAATTATGTTTTGATTGCCAGCTGATTGATGTTCAAGGGACTGAACTGGTGTTTTAACATGAAGGTTAAATTTTTGGGTGGCAGATTTTTATGATGGTGCTCTGTGCATCAATTTTGAGTCCTAAAATGGCTGTTTACATAGTTGTTTATCTAATTAACAGGTTACTATACTTATGTTTCACTTAAAAATGTAAGAAGCTGCAAAAGCCATGACTTCTCTATGTAATGAAGTTGGGAGATGGTGCTTTGGTCCAGCTTAGTACAGCAATCGCCAAGAGACAAAGCTTCCCGGAACTCAATTTTAGAGACATTCCCCAGGAACCTAATCCTCTCTCTCTGGGGTCCACCTCCCACCATAGTTGGTTTGAATGTTTTATTTGCAGCCGTCGCCCCCTTTTGTGTTAGAACCCTTCCAGGCGGTATTGTGTGACATCTTTTCTGTGCTCTCAGAGCCTCACAAAGGTTTGCTTTTCTTAAAGCCTCGTCGAAACTGACCTAACCCTCTCTTTTGACTGGATAAATGGATAGAAATAGAAAGTTCTAATGGTGGGAGAGTGACTGAAGAGAATACACATCCAAACACATGATTGAAAACATTACATTTTCTTCTTTACAAGCCTGCTTACACAGAGTCGTCTTATTGAGCAGGCGGTGAGGGGCATGCATGGATGATCTTGGGATATTCGTTTCACATGATTGTCCTGCCTCCTTCTCAGTCGTGCAGTAAGTTGTTTTCACATATATATAATCTGTGAACCTGATAGAGACATGCCTGTGTAAGGCCTCAAAACAAAAAGCGAGTAACTGCTGCTAAAAATCTAGCCTTTTCTGTAGTCATGTGCTTTGTCATACCGATTTGCACATTCAGTGCAGTTGGCTCAGTCTGACACCAGAGTTGAGATTGCCTGTTAGACATATTGTGATGATTGAGGTGATAAGTGACTGTATTTAGCTGGGCTGCCTAAGGCACAAGGCCAACCCACCATTACTGCTCTACTAACAGACACCATGTGCTAGTTAGCATTAGCGACCTGGCTTGGAGTGTGAGCATCATGTTTGACTGTTGGAGTGCTGCTCTGCCTAAATCTGGAGCTGTGGTGTGGAAAAGCTTGTGGGGTTTAATGTGGGATCTTTTCACCTTTTCAAGGCCTTTGTCATCAGTTGGTACATGGTAATGCTTATCACTGGTCACAGGCTTGCTGACGCAGGCATTGATGCAATGGGAAGTATTTAGAGAGCAGCAGTTTTCCTAGACCTATTTGACAGCACTGTGTCACGAATAGCACACCGTTATGGATGCTGTCAACTGAGGTCACTGAAAGAGGTGTGGGAAATTCTGCAAAATTATAAAATGCAATGCTTAAAACATTGCAACTAAAACACCATGGTCTGGAATTAGTATGTTTTCTGCTAATAACTTAAGTTTTAGGATGTAGAGAATCAAGTCCAAAGTGTTTAGCAGAAATACTAAGTACTTTATGTAATAGCATTTTAAAAATTTTTGACTTTAAATATTTGTCAAATTAAATGCAAACGTAATATTAATGGATTGACTGGTTGATGCATTCATTCATTTATTTTACATACCACTTGGTCCAGTTCACACTTAGCCATGGGGAAGCTGGAACCAAGCTTAGCAATTATCAGACACAAGGCAGGGTACATACACCCTGGACTGGTTGCTACTCCATGGCCGACATTATTTATGCAGAAAAGCACAAATAAGTTCAAGTTTACACCGAGAAGACTGCTAACAAGCAGAAACTTGCATGTTTTTTATGTTTATGTTGCACCTACGTTTCTGTTGTAACTTTTAGCCAACTGTTCCTTGTAACTATATACAACTAATTCTGTCATGGAGACAGAGGAAAATACACCAGGCAATCCCCTTCCCCTTCCATTGCCCCACCTGTTGCATACAGACAAACAGTTGTACATTGCATTGTTACAAACTGGAGAGCAGCTGCTCCACACCCACAGGACTACAGTGTTTTCTTTTTCTTTTTTGTTTGTTTTGTTTTCTTTTTTGTGTTTTGTTTTTATTTTCAAGACTGAGCCACTCCAACAGAGAGTGATATCACATCAGATTCTCATGAGCTCACTGAGATGAATTCTATCTGTCAGGATTCTGATCCAACTTTAGATTTAGTGCTCCTGTCTCTCCACGGCTCTTTGACAGGAATTTGGGATCAGGATATTTTACCTACATGGCCTTTTTGCACATGCTACAATCAGATGTTGCAAAACATGGTACATATAGTCATTAACAAATCATTTGAAGCCAACATTTGATTTATAAGCAGTGCAAAGACAGCATATAAAACTTTGAACAAAATGTTAATAAATCCAATGTTAACTATTAATTAAAAAAAAAAAAAACTTGAGGCAGGGGCAACAACAAAAAGTTGTGTGATGCTATGATGGCTTTGAACTCTGGGCTCGCGTGTGGCACTACCATAGACTGGGTGGTTCCTACCATCGCCATCTTGGCAGAGGCATGTGCGTTGTCTCGCCCGAAAAATACATTTATGGGCAAAGAAGTGGAGCTGAGAGGTGGGCGGTGAGCGTCATGGTGGATGACTGACATCGAGCGAACTCCGAGCTTTCTGTAGCTAAGAGCTAACCGAGCTAACCCGGAGATAACAGGAGCTAACCAGCTAATGAAGGTAAGCGGGCTAAAGCTAAGTCACATTGTTAATCGGCTAAAAACCGCGGTTGTTCTGCGCTCTTCTGACTTGAAGCGGGAGATTGGTACCTGTCAATCAGAAGGACACACCCCTAAATATACCAAACTTCAAGATTAAATTACTTTTAAACGGGCGAGTTAGAAAAAAATTCACTCCCCCCCACAGTTGTCATGAAGGTAAACCTGAATGGATTTTTGTACCAGGCTGTAAACATGTTTATTTCTGCGGTGAAGTTGATCTTTTTAACATGGGAGTCTAACATTGGGATTTGCTTTGTTTTGGAGCCAGCCCCTAGCGGATGATGGGGGAACTGCAATTTTATGAACTTCCGCATAGACTTCACTTTTTACCACTGGAGGCTCCGTCCATCTTTCATATACAGTCTATGGGCACTGCATATACACCAGAGACTTACAAAACTGAGCAAACTGACTAAGAAGACTGCCTCTGTACTGGAGATAGTTCTGTAGCTGACTGTACAGAAAATACGGCTGCGCATGTTGCTTCACTATTGGACACTTCTTCAAAAACTCCTATATAACAGTGGTAAAACTATGGAATGTGTTCAGTAAAGTTCCAGTGTAACAAAGCAAGTTAGGAGATAATTTCTGCCAAAAGGCACAGCCATTTACAACAGGACTTCATTTTTAAGAAATAATCTTATATTTTAATAACATAATTCCCTTTTGGATTTTATTTTGTTCAATTTTCTTTTCACATATGAAAACAACATATTGTGGTACACATATCAATTTTCTTCTTTATGTGTGAATTTACTTTCCATTCTTTGTTTTATCCTTTATATACACTGTCTTATCATGTAACAGAAGGTTAAGTCACAGTTTCAGATATTAACTCTGGTGCCACTGTAGTAGTCATAACTGCTGAGCTATCTAAGACCCTGAGAGTGTTTGTCACAAACCATATCTGCACTGCATAATGTGTGTATCAACAGCACACTGGAGAACTAAAAATTAAGACATAAAGTCAGCTGTTAAGATTTCAGTCTCACTTTCTAATCAATGTATTTTCCACAACACGTGTCCTGGGAATTAAACTGACCAACATGTAGTCCGGACCTTCAGCCTGCTCAAAGAATTTGACTCACAATTTAAGTGAATAACAAAGAGACACACAGCGTATTTGACCTTCTATAACAATCAAAAGAATTGTCTTTTGTTTTCTGATTTGCTGGATGTGTTTCTGACCAAATTTTGAAATAGTAGCCAATCCAAGAAGGTACAAATTTTTATTCTGTCTCACTTTATAGGTAGCCTTTTTAATAAATTTAAATAAGCCAAATTAAAATTAAAACTAAATTAAACTTCTCACATACCCCTTTGATGGTCTTAATTTTAATTTCTCTTAATTATATGTCTAAATAAAGCTCTAAATATTTGTGTAAAGAGTTACCCTGAGGATCCGTAATATAGCCACACACAGGGAGTTCTGGACAAATGACCAGTTTATTGGTGGAGGAGTATGAACAGAAGATCAGTCCGGGGGAATGGTCTGCAGAAGAAACCAGGCAACAGCTGGGAGGTAAACAGGATGGCAAAATACTCGTCCAGGCAACGACAAGGCTCAGAGATCCAAAGACAGGCAGGGTCGGTAACCAGAAGATCCGAAAAGTTGCGGTGTCCGTCGAGGGCAAGGCAAGGAGGGTAATCCAGGGGCATAAAGCAGGTCGGCAACTGAGGATCAATCCGTAGAACGCTGGAACAAAACTAGACATAGGTCTGATTATTATCTGGCAGAGAAGGAGGGATTGGAGGGAGCTTAAGTAGGCAGTGAGAGAAAAGGAAACCAGGTGAACTGAATGAGAAAGCAGAGGCAATTAGGAAGCCAGCAGGTGGATCGAGTAACCAATGATGAGCGCCAGGAAATCAGGATGGCAAAAACATGACATATTTGTATCTATGATAAGTTGTAGTCTACTTCCTGAGATAGAATTATTTTTTCTTTATATCCATACTTTGTTTATTGATGAAGAATTGATTTTGACAGAATGTTTTTGACACACTCAGATGTCAGAAACAGCGTGTGTTTACACCTCTTAGTGATTGAGAATGACTGTGTGAAATGTGTAACCAGTTCATTTTCCAGCACACTTCATTTGATCAATACAAAGAGAGGATAATTGAAGAAATCCACATGGCAGGCATGGCTGAATCAAAGTTGCAGGCAGAGGATTGTGCAACCCCAACTTTGGGTATAAAAGGCTCTGTTAAGTGAGGGAGCAAGCATGTGTGAAGTTAGATGTCAGAACTTTTGCTGCAGTTCATTTATAATGGTGCAAATTTATCACGTTTGAGCAGCTGCACACATTACGTGTCAGTGGTTAGCATTGTGGACTCGATGATTCACACACATCACAAATATTAGGCATGATGCATTCAGGATCAGCAGATTTACTAATGGCAGCATGTTTGCCATGACACATTTAGATATTGCTCCAAGCGGGCTGGGGTAGGTAAAATGGGAACCAACGTTTAAATGTTATTTAGTCTTAAAGTGAATGTGCATCTTTTTTGCATCTCATATTTTTATTGATGTGTTAATCAGAAGTTGAGAAAATATCTTGTTTTTATTTCCTAAAAATCATGTTGATTTAAGATTTTAATTCAAGCAGGGTGTTGAAAGGTTTTTGTCACACAGTCCATATCTGCCACAGCTCAGCCTCTTAACTTTTTGACGCCAACCCACAGCCTCCCAGCATTTAAACCTGCTTGTATGAAACTCTTGTCTACAGTCTGGAGTTACAAATGCTGGAAGGGACAGAGGATGGTTCTGTTCAAGTGTTATTCCAAGTCTATTATCCACCAGCTTGTCAATGTGTTTTACACCACTTAAATCCTTTGTGCATGTGTTAGGCATGCCATCACGATATTTCATGCTTTCTCCAAATAATACAAAGGTCCTGGACATATTTCAAGAGAGTGTGTTTAGCTTGGCAGGACACGATTTGTAGAAACAGCACAGCCATGCCAGAACAGATCTCCCTCGTCCAAGATTAGACTCTTTCTGCCTTGGTTTGTTTCCGGAGGACTATCCTTGGCAACTTGGAATCAAATCACCATGGAGCTCCACAGGTTCTGTCATCAACACATCATTCTTAATCTGAAGATAGGACATAAAACCAAAATTAATTGCAAAACTTAAACTGTTTTAACACTCTGGGGACGCCGGCATCGTCGGCGATGCCAGGGACCATGTTGTGTTTAATCGAGCATAGCTTTCGAACCATAAAAGATAGAAACTTACTTTTTCCCCCTCTTAATCGGGAGACTCCGAGCTTTCAGACGGTAGTTCCGGCATCACTGTAGCCCATTCATAGGTGATACATTGTTGTATCTAAATACGCGTTCCAATCAGAACCTTTGTCTTTGGCACATGACACGTGTTCAATCAGAGCTGATGATACCTCAGGAAACGCCTCCAAACAGTGTCAATCACTTTGCATCGGTGTCATTAGCAGTCGGATAGCTGCCTTCTGTATTTACAAGGCCAATAAATTATGAAAACAACAGCTTTTACGCACGCATACCATGCGTAATTGCTCAAACAAACATTTGCATTACTCAAGGAGTTTATTTCAACATAAACGACATGACGGCATCGTAACAGATGTATGATTTGGTAACAGATACAGTGTGTGCAGCTGACAGTGATTTCGGAAAGTTGCGGTGCTTCAGTCCCCTTCAGTACCTTTAGTCATGCTTCAAAATTATAATCCTCTTTATTTCAAGCAAAGGAGCCTCATTTACATAGCAGTTTATGATATTCCAATTAAAAAAAACACAAAAAAACCAAGGTATAGGACATTATGGGGCATTGAAAGGTGGTGTTTATTAGCATTTAAACTAAAAAAAAGTCAGGCGAGGTTTATTTCTCTAAAATACCTTTGGTCACCAGAGGGTTAATGTTGGTAAGAGTAACTAAAAAGCAGTAGCTGGATTGTACTATTTTTTTTAGAGTTAAAAAAAACAAATAGAAAACAAAAACTCTCACAAGCTTTTACAGTTGTCAAAGCTACGAAGAATAGCTGTAAATTCATCACCAGTATGCCTGGCTTGATATGGCATGCACTTTGACCCCTGGCCCATGTGAACATAAGTGCTACCCTCAAATGATTTAGTAATGAGTTGTGAGTCTTATGTTTGGCACCAGGACAAAAATATCAGACTCTGATTGCTCGACTTGAAAAAATGTGCAAAACAATTGTGGCCGTCAGACACACACAGAGTCCTCAGTTAGTTAGCGAAGCAGAAATAAATAAGCAAACCAGTAATCCAACCCAAAACACTCCTGACTGTAACATTTGTTTGCTGTTTATGTTTGTATTTTCAGTTGTCGCTCGTAATGATGAGAGGCAAATAGGAGTTTCACTGCTCGGGGTGGTGTGAGTGATGGGTCCCTGAAAGCAGCAGCAAGCTCTGCTTTGAGGCGGGAGGCATTAGGACAGAG
Organism: Telmatherina bonti; assembly: GCF_933228915.1. NCBI lineage: Eukaryota > Metazoa > Chordata > Actinopteri > Atheriniformes > Telmatherinidae > Telmatherina > Telmatherina bonti. Next base: position 21,854,072 of record NC_136625.1, on the reverse strand, counting down.
CGGGAATGTGGCGCTATGTTTGGAATTTTAGATGGGTCTGCATGCCAGCCAGCACGTCTCTTGCCACCCCCTACCCTTTTTACCCTCCTCCTGTCTTACCCTCCTGCATCCCTCCTCCCCTGAGCCCTCCCTTCATGTCATCCCAGTCTGTGTGAACTGAATTTCCTGTTGGTCCTCAGCAAAACCATCAGATTGATAGTAGGCAGCTCCTTTCTTCTATTATTAGCAGATAACCCTTTTCTGGTGGACCCATTCATGTTTTTTTTCTGCTCGTGCATCCTGTTGCAAGTGGGAGGAAATGTTCTCTGATTAATTTCAAGACCCACCCCATCCAGCGCTGGAGCTTCTACAAGGCCTTTTAAACAGTTTTATTTATTTCCACATGACGTTTTCCTCAGTGGTAACACTGATGAAAGGACATCCAAGTTAAAGACTGCTGCTAATTTTACTCACTGATTTTGTTGTTAGTTATTAGGGTTTGTCATCAGTCAGAAGAAAACAAGGCCAGGCAGTTTCCAGGTTGACCTTTGAACTCTCTCACAATCTATCAACCAAAGAGGTACTTGAATTTGAGGTTTTAACTCCTCAGGGTTGAGGGGGGTGGAATTCATACAAAATTGTCAATCCTTTTGAGGCCTTTGCCATGCTTCATGCTGCTTTGATATGTTAACAAAATCCATTTTCGGGTGCAGGGAGAGACAGAAACATGAATATTTCAAGTACCTGCTGGCCTTTTCATCAAGGTGCTGAGGGAGGCTAGGCGAGTGCGGGCCTGTCTTCATCCTTTTGAAGAGAAACTGTCTGTAGAAATGTCTCTTATTTAACAGGCTACAATATTTTAGCTGCAGTTTTCCATTAGTTATTTCAGTCCTCAAGGTAGGTGCTTTAATTTGAGCATTTGTCCTTACAGAACTCATTTTTTCAGCCGTGTTAAATTCCGTCTTTGACTCTTTGAAAGGAGTTAGATAAACAGCGCCTCAGCTTTACAAAGCGCTAGTGCAACGGGGGTGTTGTCAGGTGTGGGTGAGGTCTTTTGTTGATACTGCAGATGTCTCGTGCAGGTTGGCGTCACAGGGTTTAAATTCCAAGTCACATTAAATCCAAAGCAGATCAAACAAAGAAAGCTTTGACTCTCACAAATGACTTTTTCGCTGTACAATGCTCAATCAAGCTGAAGTCATTGGCTTTCAGGACTTGATAATGATGTTGTTGAAGTGCAAAGGAAAAGCACTCCACTGAGCATCTGGGGTCTGACAGAAACAATCACTGACATCATTTTCTGCCCTTGTATGGACTCTGCACTCTGATGGAAGGTAGAGATAAAGAGTTCAGAGATCATGTGGGCTTGGCTGATTTCTTTTTTCTAACCTGGCTGCACCTGCAGTGGTTCTATGGACTCATTTCTAACAAATGTTGTTTGAACTTTGCTGCATGGACAGATTCTGATGAAGTCAAAATACAAGATTACAAAAAAAGGACAGAAAACAAATAAACAAAAAACAGCCCAAAACAGGACGTTGTTTCAGTTCAAGTCATTAATTCTGTGGTGTTCAAGAGATACAGCATTTATGCTGCTGTTGTGCCCTTATGTTCGTTAGAAAGGAAATGAGAATATTGTCAGAGCCTCAGGACAAGCCTAAACTCAAGTCTGCTGAGCATAGGAAACTGTAACATTTTGCCAAATCTGCCCTGAGCTCAGACTGCCTTTTATTAAGCCTGTTCTTTGTGTTGTGGTTTTCAGCTCTTCCATGTAGCCTACATCCTCATCAAGTTTGCTAATTCACCTCGTCCTCACCTGTGGGTGCTGGAGCGCTCTGTGGACTATGGCAGAACATTCACTCCCTGGCAGTACTTTGCACGTAAGTTCACATGTTTCTGTGTTTTGGATTATGTTTTTATGTATTTATGTATTCCATGACAAAAAAAAAACCATCACAAAAAATTATTTTCAGGTGAACAACAAATGCTCAAATAAATAATAATAAATAATGATAGTCATGAAAACAAAAACATATATGTTCAGTGTGTTGCATTAAAGATATGTCTATCTATCTATCTATCTATCTATCTATCTATCTATCTATCTATCTATCTATGTATATATATATATATATATATATATATATATATATATAATGTATATATATATATGTATATATATATATTTATATATATATATGTATATATATATATATATATGTATCAACAGTCTGTAAAGCAGTAAAGCAAAAGCCTGCTTTAGTGATAGATGTAAATGTGTTTACTGGTGTATTGCTAATCTCTACGCACTGATTCACCTGCTTGAGACAGTTAAAGAAGAAATGTGTGTTTGTCATCCAGGTTTAATTGTGTTACAGGGACCAAGATTTGTTTTATCAGTAACATGAAGGCTACATTTTCACTTTATGATAAAAAAAGTTAAGCGCAGAGTTTTGTTCAGTTTAGAAAAATCAAATTTGATATACTGTTGTTCTTGTGCTTTGGAAACATCACCATATGTCGGTGTTTGCTGGCAATTTTGATGGTGAAAGAACAAGTAAAGGAAATTAATACTGACAAAAAAAATCTAACTGTAAAGGATTTATTTAAAAAGAAATTTAAGGACTGACTGTCATGATATGAAGTTTCAGGTGTTTTTCTCAGTTTTAGTTTCCTGTTTTATTTTGTAGTTTTTATCTTGTTCAGTCTCCTTGTTTCCTGTGTAGCCCTTGTTCCTGTTCATAGTTTTCACCTGGTCTTTAGTTAGTTTCATTCACTACACCTGTTTCTTGTTTGGTTTTACAATATTTGTAGCCTGTTGTTTCAGTTCTGTTCTGGTTCATTGTGTTTGCTTTTCTTCAGTCCAGTTCTGAGAATAAAAATTCTTCATTTAGCATTCCCAGTTCTGTTTCTGCATTTGGGTCCTCACCTCCACAAAAACCCTGACACTGACTGTGATGGACTACTGACCTGTCCCAGTGTTACCCTGCCTCTTGGCCAGTGATTGCTGGGATAGGCTCCCACTTCCCTGCAACCCTTAATTCATCGGTGTCAAACTGCAGTCCTGGAGGGCCAGTATCCTGCAGGGTTTTGTTGTCTCCATGCTCCAACACAGACCTGACCGACACTCAAACAGGTTGACAAGAAGCTGTGGATCCACTGATTTGAATCAACTGTGTTGGTGGAGGGAAACAACAAAAACCTGCCGGATTCCGGCCCTCGAGGACTGGATTCTGACACCCCTACCTTAATTGGAACAAGCGGATAAGAAAATGAATGGATGGAAAGATAGATGGATGTTAGGACTGAATCGTTGTTTTTTTATGATGAAACCTTCATTAGCAGGCCTGTAATGTCATGGCATTTCAGCATCAAATGAACAAACAGGTTTATGTTTGCTTACTCAGCTTTTCTGTCTTGTTATATCTCATATCTGGATGCCTTTTTACACAGGAACTACCTTGAGATTAGGCTGTGACTCATGAGATTGATGCTCTCAGCTTTTCTCTTAAGGTTCCCTTCAGCTGAGCTCTCATTAATTTTTAATCAATCTTCAGTTTAACAGGATCACTTGTTTTGAATTTGACAGCCCCTACTCTGCTTCTTTAACTAATCCAATCCATTTTATTTATATAGCAAAACACATGGTTGCCTTTGTCAACATATACAACGTAAAATTTGTTGAAACACAGAGACATCCATACAAACAATCTGCACTCTAAAAAGATATTCAGGGACTTGCAAAACAAAAACACGAAGATATTCAAAATATTGCAAAGAAATCTAAAAACAACAAAATAGACTTAGACTTAGACAGACTTTATTCATCCACAAGGGAAATTCTGTTGTCACAGTAGCTCAGAACAGCAATAGAGGAAGAAATAGAACAGCAATAGTAGGTAAGAAAAAAAAAGTAAATAATAATAATAAAATAGAATAGGTACTATCCATAAAGCAATCTGGAATATGTACACTTTTACAAAGATAAAAGATAAATAAAACTATCTAAAGTAAAATTGGCAATATAGAATATGGAAATTTAGAAATTTACAATATATACAACATGTGACTAAATGCAGTGCCAGTTTACACAGGGGCTTTGAAATGAATGTTAGTTATCTGTCACAAAGTGGGGAGTTATTGTACATCTGTATAGAGAATGGTAAGAATGTGTTCTTGTAGCGCTCACTGTGACAGCGCAGCTGTAAAAGTCTATTGGAGAAGGAGCTCCTTTGCCCCTCTACAGTCTGGTGGAGTGGATGAGCAGGATTGTCCATAATAGAGAGCAGTTTGTCCAGAGTCCCCCTGTCCCTCACTGTCACAAATGTCTCCAGTTGACAGCCAACCACCTGTCCAGCTTTGTGGATCAGTTTGTCAATCCGAGAGATGTCCCTTTTGGATGTACTGCTGCCCCAGCAGGCCACAGCGAAGTACAGGGTGCTGGAGACCACAGACTGGTAAAAGATCTCCAGCAGTTTACTGCACACATTGAAAGACCTGAGCTTCCTCAGGAAGTACAGTCTGCTCATGCCCTTCTTGTAAACAGCATTACAGTTGTCCCTCCAGTCTAGTCTGCTGTTCACATGGACTCCGAGATATTTGTAGCAGTCCACTATCTCCACCTCTGAGCCCTGGATGGTGATGGGCTCCACTGGTGTCCTCTTTCTCCTGAAGTCGATGACCAGCTCCTTTGTCTTGTCCATATTCAGGAGCAGATGGTTAGCCTGGGACCACTTCACAAAGTCTGCAATCAGTGTCCTGTACTCCATCTCCTGTCCATCCCCGATACACCCCACCACCGCAGAGTCATCAGAGAACTTCTGCAGGTGGCAGGACCCGGAGCTGTACTGGAAATCAGAGGTGTACAGAGTGAACAGGAAAGGAGACAGGACAGTGCCCTGCGGAGCTCCTACATTACTGACCACAGTATCAGATAGGGTGTTCCCCAGCCGCACATACTGAGGCCTGCCAGACAGGTAGTCAGCAATCCAGGAGACAGTGGAGGAGCTGACACCCATCCCGATCCAAATACACTCAAACAAATAAAAGGCTACAATACACAAAAATCAATGAAAAGATTAAAGTGTATAAAAGAAATCAACAGATGAAGACCTGCTACAATAAAGCAATTAGAAGGGTAAAATACACTCAAACAAATTAGAAGACTAAAAACATTGAAATATTCATCCCATGCCCAATTCATCAGTACCACCACTAACATGTACAGTAATGCAAATAATTGATGAATTATCTAGTACATTATAAGATAAGGAGTCCAGGATGTTATGTGTGCTTTTCCCTTTTACTGATTGACCAAGCACTTGAGCAGTGTTATTGTTGTATCATATTAGTGGGTGACATGGCGTTGCTTTTCTTTTCTTTGTCAGACTCGAAGCATGAATGCTTTGAAAAGTTTGGAAAGAGGCCCAATGCACGTATTGTAAATGATGACGACCAGCTCTGCACAACAGAATACTCACAAATCATCCCTTTGGAGAATGGAGAGGTAAAGTATGGATTAATAAGAAAACAAATGATCCCAAAATGCAAAGTGGCATTGTGATAAAACCTCCATCTTGACCAGATTGTAGTTTCTCTGATAAACGGGCGGCCAGGGTCCAAAAACTTCACCTACTCGCCAGTGCTTCGGGACTTTACAAAGGCCACCAACATTCGCCTTCGCTTCCTGCGCACCAACACTCTGCTCGGCCACCTGATCTCCAAAGCCCAGAGGGACTCCAGCGTCACACGGAGGGTGAGACACAAACTGTACAAGCTCACACTAAGGTGTCATGCTGGCCCGCTCCAGTTTCCCATTTAGGAAGCCAAACTTACTGTTTTGCACCTGCTACCTGCCAGTTTCTTTTTGGCTGACACAAACACATCGTTGTTGCTCATACATTCATCTTTTGAAGTACTTGTTGTCAGATCTGTTGGTCTTGGAAATCCTTCTATGAGGCTGGTTTGGACGGCTCCTGCAGGTTGCAAGTGTTAGATATGACACCTCTCAAAGTACTAGAAAGCATGTTACTAAAAGATAGTCAGTACGGGATTGAATATCTATTGTATAAAACTGTCCAAACAGTGTTTAGTGAAAGTTTTATGGAGTTATTATGGAGTGCCACTCCTATTTTCTTTTTCTTTTGTACTCTGCTTACAAACAGGATATACTTTTTTAGAGTTGTCCAAAAAATGATCAGGTTTTTGTTTGAACATATACTCAACAAACGACTTAACAATTACCTAAAAATCCCTAAAGGAGTCTAACTCAAAGAAGGAACTGGTGTTTACACAACAGAGAGCTTTGCAAAGATTCCTTTTATAATTGTATCTGCAGGTATTTTGCTGATGGCAGTATTTGGCAAATGTACAGAATTTGTTCCCATTTCTTTATCTGCATCTATGAAAAAAAGGCCAAAGATAACATGGAATGAAAGAAATAAAACCATTTATTTGGATCATGAAGGTGATAGCCAAACAGATAAGTGTTGAAAACTTGGCAGATCTCACAACAATGTGCTGTTTAACCTTAAAATATTTCAAGAAACCGGACAAGTGAAGGATTAAGGGAGAAGTGGCTGACCTCTAAGAAAAATAAACTTAAATAAAAAACCTGTCAGACTATGTGAGGGATGCATTTGGCTCTTCATAAATCCTTCTTTTATTGGCTGTGGCTTCAACAGAGATGGTCTTCATGGCCATTCTTATGGAAGACAGAAACTGAGGAATTGCTGAGGGTCTACCAAATTACAACAGACTTTGAATAAAAAATAGTGGAAGGATGAACCATCCCCAGAGTATACACTTTTACAGAAGCAATGTGGTGTTATCTTGATTTAGAACAAAACAAAATAAGGCAACCACCATCCAAAGATGAGTGTTGAGTGTCCATTAAAAAGCGTTTTAAAAGCATTTGATTTGTGTCTTAAATGTTTCAATGACTCGCTGCATTTACTTAAACGAGGGCTGGCTCAGTACCTTTGCACAATGTTGTTGGTATTTGCAGCAAAAAAAACATTTTTCTTCATTTGAAACATAGAATCAATCAGAGCTATCTAAGTTTGATCTTTTTCATGTGATGCACTTATTCACCCCATAAAAGGTTTAGCTCACCGGTCATGGTTTAAGTTTTTGTGTCTGACTCATCTGTGCTGGCAAGCGCCATCAGACATTTCTCCTGGTGTTGTTGATATGTCTGATAACAGCTTTTACTCTTGAAGCTGTGCTACCACTAAGATTTTGATTTGTTTATTTGCTGACAGTATTACTACAGTATCAAAGACATCAGCATCGGGGGGCGCTGCGTTTGCCATGGCCATGCCCAGGTGTGTGGTGCTCGGTACAATCAGGACAACCCCAACAGGTCAGTAATGCTTTCTATGCTCACAAAAGTCTTATTTGACTTAAGTATGTTTTCCTGGCTAACACATTTTTCAGCACTCATCAGCAAAATCTGAACTATTTGCTTACTAACTTTTATTTTTTAACTTTGAGGTTTAACTTGAACCAGAAATTTAAAATCTTTAAGTTAGCAGACCGAACTTGTCTTTTTGTACAATTGTCTCCACTGTATGTAACCAATCTGATGTGATTGATTCATGCAGAAAGACAGATGTTAAAAAGCAAAGATCAGATGCTGACTAGTATGATATAATGAAGAATAATACCTTCATATGGTATTCATTTTCCCCTTAAAATAAGCCATATTTTGTTTTTGTTAATCTGTGATAAAGCACCACTTTGACCTTGTGCTCTTTTTATTGTGAAAGCAAAACAACAGATCTAGTTAATACAAGATTCAAGGTGATTGACAGTCTTTGTTTTTTAATAACTCAAAGGATTTTGGACACATCACAATAACAATGGAGCAAACCTCTATAGCAGCTGCTGCTTGAAAGGACACACACACACACACACACACACACACACACACACACACACACACACACACGTAACAGACAGGTCCTGACTACTTGCATACATGCAGTAGTGTCCTGGTCAGATGTACATGCATTAGTCATACATATTTAGTTCTTTACATATGCACTGGAGTGCCCATATGCTAACAGGTCTGTTGCTGGAAGCTGCAAATGTCTATAATTAAAGAAAGAATCAGGTTTGTTTTACTAAGCAAGATTGAATTACATAACTATACATGTTGCCCTTTAATGACAGTCTTAAAAGCTTAGAAAGCCAAATTTCATTAAAACCATTTTCCTCTCTTCTTGAATTTATTAGATTTGTCACATGCAGGTATCAGCAGCGATAACTGATATTACTCACTCCAGGGTGGTTGTAGGATTTCCATATCATCTGTATTGTCTACATGACTTCTCACTCATCAATATTACTGATGTTTTCCTCATGAGATACAAAATTCTCAATGAACTCTGCATCTCGGCTTTAAAAGTGTCTGCAATAACGTCACGACGTTAAAGCGTCACTGATGTGCAGCTGGCAAAGATCACTAAATCCCTGTGTCTCATCTCCTTTCTTTAGACTCCAGTGTGAGTGCCAACACAACACTTGCGGGGAGTCATGTGACCGCTGCTGCCCAGGCTTTAACCAGAAGCCATGGCGTGCTGCAACTGCTGACAGCCCGAATGAGTGCCAACGTAAGTGTACTTGTACGATACTTCATTGGATGCGTCAACGAAACCACACTCTACTACTCCCCATGCTGTTGGCTTCTTGAATTACGGCCCCCAGAGAGGACAAAAGTGTCCTCTTGCCTCTGCCCTGTTGTGGATGCCCTGATATGGTAGTGTAGTGAGCCTCCATGAAGTGTTGAGAGAACTTTCCTCATATGGTGTGTGTGTGATCAACAGCACAGGATAACTGCTTTTTGTCTGCAAACCTATCTGGTCAGATGGCTTACTGGGTACGCCTGTGCCATGCTAAACAGTGGAAGCTCATTGACGATCCATCCAAGAAGTCAGCAGAGCCTGTGTCAGCTGGCATCTAATGGCTTTGGACTGTTGACAAATTTTCCTGCCATGTGATATAACCAAGCATCAACCACAAAAGCAAAGAAAGAAAGACTTGTAATCTAATCAGTACACTTATGCAGCAGAAATCCCTAACCATTCATAAATGGTAACAAGACGCAGTGGGGGGTTTACAGGAAGAGGATGTGCAACCTTCTATGGTTTAGAGTCTGTTTTTCAAATATCTAACAAGTAGATAATTTTTTGTTTGGGTATGAGTTATTTTACAGCATAAATAAACATATTCTGGGTGTGTTTGTCTGACTTTGTCATGGGGTTTTCCACCATAGCCTGCCAGTGTTTCTCCCATGCCGTTGACTGTTATTATGACCCAGAAGTGGAAAAGAGGGGAGCAAGTTTAGACACCTTCGGCAGGTATGATGGAGGAGGAGTGTGCATCAACTGCCAGGTAAGAAATGCATATCAAATCTAAACCTGTTCTTGTGAGTGCATGAGTGTGTGTCTGTAGGGGTAAAAGGAGTGTGAACAAAAATGAAGAAAAACCTCAGTAGTGCTTTTCTCTCAACAGAGTCTGTTGTGAAGCATTGCATACTGTACAGTTTACTGTGAAATACATTGTGAATTAATACCAAACAGATATTCACTCATACTGTTTCAAAAAGGGTACAGTAAGTGTAAAGACTGTACTTGTCTAATATGCATCCCTTGGTGACTTGTGATTACTCACCTGTGTTTTCTGTTGACCTGATCCTAGACACTGACATACAATGCTGTAAGGCTATAATGAGCTTTCAGTTACCATTAAAACAAGAATACAGTGCCCAAATGACTATTTGGTTAATGTTTCTAAGCAAGTTATGCTACTATCAGGCTAGTTTCAAAACCTGTGCTAGTATTTAGGTTTGATATATGTCAAAGGGCCACTGTCCTGCAGGTTTTAGATGCTTTCTTTCTCAAGCACACCTAATTCACATTGAATGGATCCAACTGCTTGTTGTCAAGTTCCTCACAATGACCCATTAATTTTTGCCAGGTGTGTTGAAACAAGGACGAACACATCTAAAAGAAATAAAAACAGAAACAGCTCACTTGATTCTGTTAAAAATGCCTTCTGTATAGTTTTCTGCTCCCAGGAGAAAAATGCAAAAAAAGAGAAAAAAGTGCAATCAAATATTTAAAGAGCAAAGAAAAAAAAACAACAAACACCCAATCACAAATTTTAACTCAGTTTAGTCTTGTTGGGGTCCCGCTTTACTAATTCTGTTGTTCTTCAGCACAACACTGCGGGAGTGAACTGTGAGAGATGCCGTGAAGGTTTCTACAGACCTTATGGAGTTCCTCCTGAGTCTCCTACTGGATGCATACGTAAATCAAATTTTCTATTTGTCCCTTTGACCTAATGTGTCTTTAACATGCTCAGTTTTCAGATCTACAAATTCTTTTAGTTATTTTTAAAACATTTGTATAGAACTCCACTTTACTTGGAGACGATCGAGGCTAGATGTGTGTGGGCTTATATCTTTCATAAATTCCTAAGAGCTTGATGTGGTTTCATTGTCACTACTTTGTTTCTCTGATGGCAGATTGATTGAAATTATTATTTTTGTGGTGATGCTGCAGTGTGTTTCTTTTCCAGTTGACTGATGTAAGTGAACATGATCATTTGGCATCAGAAGTGGAGCTATTATGTACTCATATATGTTGCTATGGTGACTATTACCAACATGGCAAACTTTGCAAATATGGAGCTAAAGTGGTTATATGTTGTTCCAGAAACCTTTTGTTGGTGTCATTTTGTGACAAATGCAATACAATATCTTTGTTTTTTGTACTTTTTGTTAAAGTTGTGTTTTGAACTCCAGGCCCGCATTCAAATCCTTTAAACATCACTTTAACTCAGTTTTTGCAGCAGCTCCAATCAATGCTAGAAACACACTGGACTGTTTAACAGCAGATGGTTTTGGATATCAGTCATGTATCACCATGAAGGCATTCCAGCGTTTATTTGAAGAAAGGCTTAAGCATCTTGTATTAGATGGACACAAATGGCCGTACACCGTCACCACTGGCACCACAGCTTGTAATATTGCTAAACTGGGCTCTAAAATTGTTTACATTACTTAATGCTTTGTGGCTGCTCCTCGTGGTATAAATAGCTGGCAGTTGTGTTTGGACAATGCAAAGTAGTGGAATGGCTTTGGTTTCCCTGAACCCTTCAACCATAAAAAAAAAAAACAGTGCACCATCAAAAAACTCAGTTAAGTCTTCTTAGCAGTGGAGGATGTTCAAATGGTAAATATTATGAGTAGCTACATATTAAATATATTTTCCTTAAGATCTTTTGTCTTTATGGGAAACATTAAATTATGTTGCAGCTGTAATGTGGAGACAGTTTTTTTTTTTAACCTTTCTGTCAGTCTTTGCTTATGCAGCCGGTATTGATGATGTCTCTTTGTCACTTTTTTTGCTTTCACTGTTCAAAAACATCATGGGACGCCAACTAGCCTGCAGATGTGATGAGAGGACAACAGCTGGCTGTGAAATGGGATCTGGAAGGTGCTTCTGCAAGCGACAATATGGTGGAGAAAACTGTGACCGCTGTGCTGAGGGATACTCTAACTACCCCCAGTGTATTTGTAAGTTTATATTTCCTTCATCCTTTTAGATGTTAACTTTGATTAAGGTATTGATTCAGTTTATGGCTGACCGGGGCTATTTATTATATACCGGAGTTAGTTGTTCTGATGCTTTGGGGTGAAACTGATTGATTGTTGGATACATTTCCTGTCATATTTCTCTTTGTTTTCTGTCTGTGTCTGTCAGTATACACCCTGCAGAAAAAAATTATTTAAAAAAAAAAAAAAAAAAAAAAAAAAAAAAGATGGCTGCATGTAAAGAAGTAGATGCGTATATTATAGAACTCACTCTTGATATTCCACATTCCACATACCTTTGCAATCCAGACAACCAGATACAGAAATTAGCTACACAAAGAGAATTTCCCCATGTTATTGTGATTAATCTGATCTGGCACAGACATGCCAGTCTGCAAAGGGCATAAAGATAAGTCATTCAGCCTTTTATCCCTTCAAAACAGTTTTTTGTTTCTTCCAGTGTTATTTCTTTGACCTACATGGTGCTTTTAAGGTCTCTGGATAAGATCACTTAAGCATTTATACACATCTTGGAATCTATCTTTTGGTAGAGGGACTTTAAACACATATCTAACATGAACATACTGAAATAGTTCAGAAAATAACATCTAGAGGGTATAAAGATTTACATAAATTTTCTACTTTTGGCCAGCATGGTCATCAACAGTAAACAACAGCAGATGATTTTCATGGTTGTCATACACTCAAAACCATCACATCTGTGGCTTATAGATCTGTATGAACTGTACTGTTTTCTATGTCATTAACTTCAATTTAATTGTCATTTTTAATTAAAAAGATTTATTACATGAAGTTGTTAAGTGGTCTTCTTATCTACAGTGTAAGCACTGACAAACTAGACTAAACACACCTAATTAAGAAACTGGCTGGGTTTCAGGAGACTCTTCTCTCCTTTTTTGTCCCCACATGAAATCTTTAACAATTTTGTAAGATGACACTTAAAGGAAGGCTTCTATCTTTTTTCCTGCAAGGTTATAATTACATGATGGCGTATTTTCAAACACTATCAGCAATAGTGGTAAGTAACAGTGGTCATTGAGATCATCATCAATGCCATCAGAATTCCAGTCAAAACAAGCCTATAAGAGGGTGCCCCGTATAGAAGAGTCTGAAGTTGCTCATCAGAGTTCTGACCTTTGCTGCAAGTGATGCGGCTGTCAGCGAACATGTGACAATACAGAACCCAAAAGCATTTATCAAAGTGATTATTTAATTATTGGTCCATTAGCGATCAATACATAATCATAGTTTGGTTTACCATCTCTAAGATGACACTGCAGATTTAATGAAGAAGCAATCTTCTATAAAACTCAAAGGTTGCATAGTCTGTGCAAACTCTCATGTTTTGTTTATTCATTTTAGTTTCTGCAGTAAACATAATTTTCGCCTGCTATTAATAAAGTCGACGTGAGGTTTTAGCTTATCACAGTTTCCAGTTTGGAGTAATTTTTCTTGTGCTTTTTCTTTTGCAATCAGCATACCCTGTTTACCCAGCCACCACCCGATCTCCTGCAGGGCCTATTGTGGGTAAGTGCAGCAAGCAAAATTATACAGCTTGTCATATTACCACTGCATTTGACAGACATCTATAAGAGTATTTTTTTCTTCTCTCTTGTTCTCTGTCTGTGTAGGACCCACTGCCTGCCCCCCGGGGTATTACAACTCCCCCAACTGCCAACGTAAGTGGTTAACTCTTAAATGAAGATTTCTTTTTTTTTTTTTTTTTTTTACGATAATGGTATGTTTACTGGTTTTATTACTTGCTCTCTTTTGATTTTCTTGTATCTACAAGTACTCTGCTGAGACGATTTCCCACGAGAAAGCTTTTTTTGTTTTTTAAAATAGAGAATCTCATAAGTCACATTTACTTAGAGGCAAGCCAGGCAGTTAAAACTGGCCGTAGAGAGGACCATTTAAGGTACCACTGAGTCTAAACAGGCTTTGCTGTCATGTTAAATGTTAAGAACATATGCTGGAGGTCTGCTACCTAAAGGATTAATGTACGTAGTGTGTGTGAGGTCATGTTTGAAGGCCTTGTGAGACCTGGCTTTTGTCATGTTTGGGTTTAATGGAATGGTTAGAATACTGACATATTGTATGAGAATGCGCAGTGATATTAGATAATGTGCAGTTGTGATGTACAGTGTGATGGACTCAGATGATCTTTTCCACCAATGGGGATTAAGTAGAAGTGGTCTCTCATGATAGCAGTAGTCATTTGGGACTGTTCACTGAGAACTGACCAGTCTAATATTAGTCATGGCCTCTGTTGTAAATTCCCTTTTCTGGTTTCCTTTAAGCTGGGAAATCCATTATAAGTAGTATGGCATTTCTGTAAAAACAGGGACCTTTGCCCCTCATCTTAAATCTCACTTTTCAGAGAATATAAACAAACAATAGCGTTCTTGTTACATGTCTGCTCAAGAACTTTTCTTTTATTCTATGAGCTGAATGAGAAGGATTTTAATCAGCAGCCTTAAAAAAAAAAAAAAAAAAAAAGCAGATTTTATTGTTTTGGAGCTGCTTAGAGGCACAAGAAAAAAGTGCCAGTCTCGTTGGTGACTGCTCTGTCTTAGTGCCAAGTCTATTAACATACCAATACCAGGCGAGGCTTGGCAAGAAATGGGTACCTGTGAGGCTGTACCACTGTGTGCAACAGTATGAAAACAGCGTGGCTGGGTGGAGTTTTTGTTCTCAAAGAAAATGCTCAAGTTAATTTCATTTAAATTATATTTATATTACACTTTAATATTCAGCAAGTGTTGCTCATTTGAATATCTTTCAGTTTTGATGTGTTAAGTTTGCTTTTGTTAGAATAAACCTTTGCATTGTGTTTGTGCCCAGCGTGTATTTGTGACTACAGAGGAACAGTGCAGAGGATATGTGATGCTCTGGGCCATTGCCTGTGCAAGCAAGGTGTAGAAGGAGAGCGATGCGACCGCTGCCGACGTGGATACCACTCTTTCCCAGACTGCCAGAGTGAGAGAGAGAGAGCACATCACACAAACACTTAAAAGTGCTAGTTGTCAGAAGGACAATAAAAGTAAATTTCTATTCAAGAAGTCTTAAAGGCTTGATTTGTTTTTACATAATTCTTACAGCCAGTCGAAAATATTTGGACATGATAAAGATCAACAGTAGGAGTCAGCATGCCGGTTATGTTATTTGTTTGTTCAAGCTGTTTCAAGCGAGTAAAGACCACGTTTTACCCTTCTTCAAGACACGAGTGTCAGATTTTTTACTTGCTTTGCACCTTTGTATCGTTAAACGGAGCCAATCAAGCGGCTCATTTGCTTACAGGGGTAATTGTAATAAAACTTGTTTTGTAACAATAGTTTACATGAGCTCAAAATCAAGCGAAGCTGGTTTGAAGTGATTGATTTCTTATTGTGCATTCTTGTCTGTGATGCAGATATGTCTAAAGCAAGTCTGAGAACAATAATGGAAAAGTAGACATTGTCGGAATGACTGATCATCAACCCTTTAAAATACTGATGATGTTTGAAAAGAAGCCCTACTTGCTTCTTTCACAGAAAACTAAAAAACAGGGAATCTACCAGAAAAAGAAAAAGACTGCACACTCTTTAAAGCAGCTCTGCTGAAGTTAAATAAAAGTTTGTCGACTTGAGAGAAAAACCGGATAAAGTCATGAAATTTCGAGCACATTAACTCATTGTAAAGGTGATAAAGCTGCATTTATGCCAGTGCCATATTTAATAGTTTTTTTGGTTTGACTTCATAAAAGAGAAAAATCCCACTGTGTCCTGAAATTTAAACTAGATGTAGTCTGCATACATAGTTAAAAAAAAACTTCACATTTTTAAATAATTTATTGAGGAAGAGAACTTTTAAGTGACTCAATTTTATGTTTAATCTTAATCCAGGATACTAATTCAAAAAGTTTTCCTTTTTTCTAAAATATGATTAATATTTTTTGCGTGAAAATGACTTAAATTTAAATGATTTAATCAAGTTAAAAATAAAAATCTTTTCTCAGTGTGTCATTGTAACGGGGC
Organism: Telmatherina bonti; assembly: GCF_933228915.1. Lineage (NCBI taxonomy): Eukaryota > Metazoa > Chordata > Actinopteri > Atheriniformes > Telmatherinidae > Telmatherina > Telmatherina bonti. The sequence continues at coordinate 21,838,454 of NC_136625.1, read as the reverse complement.
TGGTGTGTCCGAGGGTGTGTGCGGTCTAAATGCCCAGTGTGTCTGCCTTCCTAACTATGAAGGACAGCAGTGTGACGAATGTGCACCGGGTTACTACGGATATCCAGACTGTGCTGGTAAGTAGGTTTAATTTGTCTCATTTTACCATATTTATGGAGGCCTCTTTTTAATACATTGGAGAAAAAAATAAAAACAACAACAAAAAAACCCAATCTTATTCCCATTCATACAACAATATCATTCAACAATATATGAATTTATCAACATGATATATGTGTATATATATATATATATATATATATATATATATATATATATATATATATATATATATTAGGGGTGGGAAATTGAATCAAATCGAAATCAAATATCAGGATTTTTTGCTTCACAATTTTAAAACCGATTTTAAAACTGATTTGCTGATAAAAAAATGGATTTTTTTCAAATAAATACAAATATTCCATGATAAAAATTTTTATTTTCTTTGCTTTTAATAATTTTTTACTTGTCTTCTTTTGCATTATTGCAACAGAATGATGGTCTGGCTACTGTGTTGGTTTTTCCTAATTGAAATTCAGAAAAATGACGAGCAGAAAAATTTTGTACAATTTTTTTTTTTTGTACATGTATATATATATATGTGTGTGTGTGTGTGTGTGTGTGTGTGTGTGTGTGTGTGTTTTAATGATCAAAATGTTCTTTCTAAAATGTGCAGGCAAATTTCAAGAGTCACGAGTCACCTAAAACTGTTTATTACATCCAGTTTGCTTAATCACTACAATGGCAACACAATGGCGTCATGAGTTCTTCTTGTTTCCGGTCTCTAGCCTGCCAGTGTTCACGGGAAGGCTCCTACAGCACAACGTGTAACCCGTTATCGGGTCAGTGCCTCTGTCTCCCAGGTGTGGTGGGCCAGAGATGTGACCGTTGTGCCTCTGGGCTGAGATTCCCCCAGTGCTCAGGTAACGTTATAGACGCCATTTTAAAGTTATTTCTGGTAAAATTAGTTGTTTAGGTATGTAAGGCTGAATGTTACACAGCCTTTTAGAAGGGCACACAAATATTGTCCTAAAGATTTTTTTTTATTTATTTATTTTTTTTATAACAAATGTTTTCCACATATTTCACTTTCTTTTAACATTTCATTGTGCTATGTTATTCTCCAGATTCCAGCAGTGTGTGTAACACAGTGGGAACAGAGGTCTCTGATCCTCAAACAGTAAGTTACTCTCAGTCCGCTAAATTTTCCACTTATCATACTGCAGCTGCATCACGGTCAAGTTTCTGTTAGCCATGGTTATTGCCTAATCTGGGTGTGGATTCCCATGGAATAATATCCTTAGAGCTGATAACTTGGCTGTACTTCAGCCAACACACAAGGATAACAAGGATGTGCTTTTCCATTGAAATGTAAGAATAAGTGGAAAAAGGAAAATATACTTCACTTAATTTGCAACAGGAAAAAACACCAAGAAATAATGCTCAGCTTCTAAAGGTACTTTTACCTTTAACTTGTCAACACTTGCTGTGCTTCAGTAAAAAGTTTCCATTCTGAAGTACTTGTTCTGTACTACACTATGCAGCCTCTCTGGATTTCATTTACCCGATGCTTAACTCATGTAACCTGGCTTTCAACAGACACTGCCAGTTTCAACAATTCTTAGATACCCTAATGTGTTGTTTCAGGGCTCCTGTCACTGCCTACCAAATGTAGAGGGAAGCCTGTGTGACAGATGTAAACCTCTCTACTGGCACCTCGCTACAGAAAACCCTCGTGGCTGTACAGGTGGGTTACCAGAAACAACTGGAAAATGATCACTGGTATATATTTTGGGAAAGATCTGGGCTATTTTTGCAACCTAATGTTAGGATGTAATGTTTTTAAATCTTTAACTGTATTATTTTTTTGTCTTTGCACATATTTTTAATCAAAATCTGACAAGGTACTGATATGGGCCTTGACTCCTTTTACCTTCCGACTATGTCAACATACCCCTGTCAGCAGCGGTCAGGAGAGTAACACATTACACAGACAAACTCCTGTTAGCTTTCTTGGATTTCAGTGGGAGATTTCCCCCTGCAACCATTACCCCGTGGAACATGAAGAACAACTTATGACTTCCTCTTGGTAACCGTTCATAACCCGCAGATTACGAGCTTCATCTTTATCATCTTAAAACACTTCTACTAATCGATAAAATAAGTTTTTTTTCCCATTATATGGATAACAGCACCAGGCTTTCTGGACTTATCTGTCTTATGTTACAGTTCTGCTCTCTTACAAGAATGTTATTGCTAACATGATGCCTGAAGACACAAGAGGGGGAAAATCCTTTTTAATATTTCAAGAATGCCTTTGGTTTTTACCGGGGCTGGATGTTCAGAGAAAGTATTGTGTGTGTGTGTGTGTTTTTAAATGGGTCCATGGCAAGCTGTGGCTTTAACAGGTCCTATTGGACCTTTGATGTGCAGATCTCTGAAGATTGGGGAGCATTGCTGCAGCTCACTCATGAATGTTACAAAAACCCTGTAATCAGAGTCTATTCACTCAAAACCTCCCTCTACCTTTTTATTACCTGCTCGCTTTCTGTTTTCTGCTCATACCAGAATGTCAGTGTGATCTCAAAGGGACTCTGAGTGGTGTTGGAGAATGTGAACAGGTGGGGATTTTCAATAATGCATCTCTATGAATCACTGTCAAATTACATTGTGTTATTTTAATATTAAAAGTGTTTGTTAACTTCTTCTTGATGGAGTTTTTATTTCACCGCGTAACCACATTGTAGCATTATTCTTTACTGGGTCATCTGTTTTTCAGAGAAGGGGACAGTGTCACTGTAAGCCTAATGTGTGTGGCCTTGCGTGTGATTCCTGCAAGAATGGATACTTCCTGTTGCAGAAAAAGAATTACTTTGGTTGTCAAGGTAAGTCGTTCTTCTTTACCAAACATTCAATGCCATGTTTAACTAATGTACAACTACAGTTTACCTTACATTGATTAAAAAAAAAGTTTGAAAAACCTGCAATGGACCACCACTCAGAATACTAAGGGACTCCTGAGAGACTGAACACAGAGTTTTAATAACTAATGAGTCTGAAAGGTGATAACGCTGTGAGGCCAGAGCCAGGAACGTAACAGAACAGGCTAGTGGACTAGCTGGGGAAAAGACAAAAGTCAAGCCAGAGGGGAACCTCAGTGGCGTTCAGAGGGTGTTCAAGTGAGCAAAAAGTGCACTGGTGGCAGAAGGTCAGCCAAGAAGAGTTGTCAGCAGATGAGAATTTAGGTCAGAGGTTTCATAGGGGTTACGGTCAAATTTTCTTTTGTTTGGCTCAGGAAAATTTCTAACTGGGTGTAATGACCCAGAAGTATCGAAGTGGCAGTCTTTATAAAAGCAGGTCCAATTCTCTAAATGCAAAGGAGAGGCGTTTGACTGCTTGTTATTTATCTATTTTAGCAAACCTTCATTTACCAAATTAAAGAAGGCAACGCTATCCTATAATTTTTTTACTTCCACACTTTGTAACACTCAGTTATTACTTATTTACATTAATCCTTGTTTGTTTTAAAAAAGTAAAAAAAAAAAAAAAAAAAAAATTATAAAAGAAGGATAAATGTAAACATCAATTTAAAAAATTTACATTTATGTAATTTCCTTTTTTAAAAACGTTTTTCCTCTTTTAAGATTTTATTAACAACCTTGGTAATTCAATTCAACTTTATTTGTATCGCGCCACTTCACAACAATGTTGTCACAGGGCACCTTACATACACAAATCAACATACACATCAATTTGAGCCAATTCATACATATCCTATAATAGAAACCAACTGATTGCATCGAGTCATGACTTCGATCCAATCCCCTATCCTGAGCATGCATGCAGCAACAGTGGGAAGGAAAAAACTCCCCTTAAACAGGAAGAAAACCTCCAGCAGAACCCGGCTCAGGGAGGGCAGCCATCTGCCTCGACTGGTTGGGGTGGAGACGACAGAAAAGACAGATCAACATGTACAATTTCATTTATTCAGGAAGACCTGCAGAAAAAAAGGAGAAATAAGTTAGAGATGACAATATTGACACATATTTATACATTAATATATTAGAGTAATAGAGCGAGGTACATCTCAGTGCATCAGGTAACATCCCCATTGCTATATAAGTAATGGATGGCTAGACTACCCATAACTATAAGAGCAAAGAGCATAACCTGGATAGTTGGGTCCCATACATGTGGACTCCAACTCAGGAGATGCTCATATCCTAACTATAAGAATGAAGCCAAGTTGTTACCTTACTGCCTATGATTAAATAAACTGAAATGAAAAAGAAAAATTATTTTTATTACCTTATTAATGCCCCAAACAGTTTTGTAGGAATATATAAATGATTCATCTTGTGGCTCATTGTCGTCCATTTTAAAAACAGTGACTAACAGCCTTGGTTTTATTGCCATCGACTCACATCGCAGCCCACCGAATGTCAGGTTCTCTAAGAAAAGTGCTGCGATATTTCCTAAAGCCTTATCTACTTGTCCCTCATGTCCCTTTCACACTCATGACATTTCAAACTAGGACTAGGAAACCACAGAAAAGGTATAATGTAGGTCAATCCCACCATACCCAGTGTAAGCCAAGTACAAACTTCATACCTTAGTCTATGATTTGACTGCATTGTTGAGAGGCAGCCCATTATTACAGAGCCTGATGAGAGATTAAATATAATAGCCAGCTCCCCAACACCTACCCACCTGAAGTGGGAGATCAAGCCAGCAAAGAAATTAAAACCACTTCAGATCAAACTTTAAATGTCAATAAGGACCATTTTAGAAAAAAAATACCCTACATGTTGCAAGACTTTTTATTTTAGTCATCAAACCTTTAATGGTACATTTGTGAAAGCCATGTTTAATATGACTGCAACAAGCTATATAGTGTTGATTTTTTTCACTGGGAGTTGATGAATGGCTAATATGCTAATTCATATTTATTTGTTTTTATATACGTAAGTATTTCTATGTTTATAATCATCTTTAAAACAATTGGTTCATTGTTTGCTCAATGATTTCTGCTCCTCTTTAAAGGACAAGAAAAATAAAAATGGAAAATTTATGCTGCCTGGAGTTAATGGATGAATACATTGTCACACAGAAGCCCTGATGTTCAGTCTAGGGTTAAAATACTCTCTACTGTCTTCTTCTACTTATCCTGCTCCTCTCTCTAGGTTGTCAGTGTGATCTTGGAGGTGCCATTGGTAAAGCATGCAATGAGAAATCAGGACAGTGTCAGTGTCGGAAGAATGTAATTGGCCTCAAATGCACAGAGTAAGATATGGTTTCTGAATAAGCATATCATGACATACAGCATGCATACATTATATTTTCATCATATTATCTCATATTAGGCCAGCGCCCAGCTACTACTTCCCTACTTTGCACCAGCTGAAGTTTGAGGTGGAAGATGGTACAACACCAAATTCCAGACCAGTACGCTTTGGTTTCAACCCCCAGGAATTCCCAGATTTCAGCTGGAAGGGTTATGCTATAATGTCCCCTGCACAGGTTTGTCTTGTTACAACACTATTTATACACGGGATACATGAATATGATATTTGCAACTTGACTTGGAAAAAATCATTTGTGGATCGCCTGCGACTTCAGTGGCCTTGTGGTTTCTTTCTCTGCACACTCTGATACCAACAGAAATCTTTTGCTTTTGCTTGTGCACAAATAATCTCCCTTGCAGCACACAACCTTCTGTTATTTCATTGCTGATATGAGAATGTGGACACCGGATCTCTTAGAACTAACGCTCTCTGTCTTCAGCCAGAGGTGATCCTAACGCTTAGCCTTGGCTTTGCTGGACCTTTCCATATTGTAATGCGCTACGCCACCCCTCAACACAAGGGGAAGGCGCGAGTGAGAGCGTGGGTCTTGGTGGTGAACGAAGCCGACTTTCAGTCATGCTGTGACTGTAAGTGAAGAGCCTGCCTTGCTTCAGCTCTTTCTTTACTTTCTTCACCTTGCTTTCTGTGTGTGGATTAACCCGCTCCGTTCCTTATCTTCTTCGCCCATTCGACATGATTTCTCCTTTTAATATTACTCTTCCCTCATCATCTACTCAAACCTGTACCATTGTAGTCAGTTTGCAACTGTCCTCCCTGCAGAGTGAAGTCAGAGTAGCAGTGCATGTTGATCCAAAAGATGGGAGGCAAAACTTATTCCGTCTGGTTCTGCGGTTCATTAATCCAAGCAGCACCAGTGTGACTGGTAGCATCAAGGCTACCAGTAACAGAGGCACTGAAGGTAAGGCTGCCTCTGACATTGTATCAGCTCATTCCTTTCATCATCGTACTGTCAAATCTAACTCATCATTTAGTACATAAAATCATTCCTTTCAAAGTATTTATTAGGAAACTGATGCATGACTTGTCCTAATGCTAAGCATGTATTTCTGCAAGTGTACAACATTACCTTAATCTTTGCTTGATGTTTTTCAGGGACTGATCAGAGTAAAGAAATAATATTTCCTCCGAGTCCCTCCCCATCCTTCTTCACTGTACCAGGAGAGGGCTTTGCTGAGCCTTTTGCGTTGAGTCCTGGGATCTGGATCATTCACATAAGGGCAGAAGGGCTTCTCTTGGTGAGTTTACAAGGAACAAACTGGTGTGAGACTATTTAAAGAATTAAAAAGTATCTGTTAGATATTGTGGTGTCGTAGTCCTTTGTGCCCTGTCTATTGAAAAATGAGTGTAAAACATTGAATAATGAAACATGCATTGTCACTCTCCCACATCAGGATTACTTAGTGCTGTTGCCCCAGGATTACTGTGAGGCTTCTCTGCTGCAGGAAAAGATCACTGAGCCCTGCACGTACTTACGCTCAGCAGACAAGCATGCACAGTAAAATCATCCCTTCTCTAATCCTTCTCTCATTTTTTTTTTCTTTGTTTGGTGGAAGAATTCAGTCAATTATTTTGTCTCTTTATGTGCATTGTAGCTGTCTATTGTATAAGCATGTAGCCATGGATGGCTTCAGCTCTGTGCTGGGCTCACAGGGAAGACTCTCCACCCGTAGAGGGCGGAGAAGGAGACAAGCTCGTGTGCAGCGCCCCACGCCGGACCACCCTGAGATGGCTGCTCTCAACGGGAGACAGGTTCAGTGTCAAAAAGATATATATTAAACACGGTTTGCAGACTGAGCTTCACAGGTGGAGATTCCTTCCAACCTAAAGGAAAACTTTAATAAGCCTCTTTATTTCATGTATATATATATATATATATATATATATATATATATATATATATATATATATATATATATGTATATGTATATGCTTCTTAAACCACAAATATAATCATTCCAGAAAGCTTGACTCCCTTGGGATACAGTTTCTTTAATAACATCTTTAATATATTGCTTAGTCAACATGATGGAAAAACATTCTGCAACACTAATTGTTTATAAATAACGGGGTAGAAAACCTATGTGACATGTAAAACTTAACTCGGGCATTTCAGCCTAACTTCCACGAATTTAAGTTACAATTTAAAATATGTTTAGATCAGACAACAAAAAACTCCCATTTCTCCTTACACATGTCTATATATATACATATATATATATATATATATATATATATATATATATAATATTATATATATATATATATATAATACACGTACATATACATACATATATATATATATATATATATATATATACACGTACATATACATACATATATATATATATATATATATATATATATATATATATATATATATATATATATATATATATATATATTTATATATATATTATTTCTTTACTCTGATCAGTCCCTGAAAAACATATATATATATATATATATATATATAATAT